>NC_140218.1:27420506-27970506 GCF_951802725.1 Rutilus rutilus
CAGGTGAGTCTCCTTCAGGTACAGAGTGTCTGGGTCAGGGTCATCTTCTGATACTGATCCCAAGCGTCTCTCCCAGGGCTCTCTCTGAAGAAGCACAAAAAGAGATCTTGGTGCAAGGAACCAGCTGTGCTACAAGAGCAAATGTCGACTGACAGGTAAAACAAGGCAATATAATGGATGTTACATCTTCTTCACATGACAAGAATGAGACAACATTGTGGTGACTGATGGTTAACGAGTCTAGTAGGGATGCAGGGGTTAGTTCAACTCAGAAGACTAGCTGAAATGTCAGAAGTGTTACATGTCTCTGAGGAAAAACTGAGACTATAATATGCTGATAGAAAATTTTCACCCTAGGGTAGAATACTGCACATCTGTATTTCTATGTCATATAATATTCCTCTGTTGGACATTTGTATAGACATTTTTTATGACTTCATGTTAAATTCATGCTAAGTGTGGCAAGCCTAGGACTTGCTAAACAGTGCCAATGAATCAATGCATGTGGTGGATGCATTAAATGACATTTCTGTGTAGGACTGTTGTGTAGGATGGTTCGGATCATGCAATCATGCTGTGATGATGAAAGCAAAAGACAGAAGGCAAATTGTAGTGCTTATGTATACAAAAATGTGAAAGCCAAATATTTTGCACGATTTTTAGCAAGGAGGTAGCAGTGGATGAGTGGAAAAATGAGGCACCTGGGCTTCCTCCTGAGGCTCCGCATGAATTGCTGGAGTGGGAAGGGGCTCCTGGAATGTGAGATGAAATAATAGGAAGAGCAATGCAAAGTTAGTGCACTGAAATTTGAGATAACAGGGAAGGAGCCCAGACTAGGCCCTGAACCAACAACCAGACATTTATATAACTGATCGAATACACTGACTGACACAGATACAAATGAGAAGTCTTTACAGTGTGAACTACAGCGTACAGCACATTGCACCACAACAATTGAAAGTTAAAATATATTTTGGCAGCTGGGTGCAATTTTTTGCACTAAATGCCACTGAAGAGCCTTTTAATCAATCAAACCATTATATCTATAGTAGACATCATGATACCCAAAGAGCAGTTTTGCAAGGTTATTCGTCAGGCTCTTCTAGTCCAAAGTCTTTCTACTGCCAGAACAATGTTGCATCAGCACTTTTTCTTAATTTAATTTCTTTCAGTTTCAATGTTGAGTGAAATAAGGTAGCATCTGCTTTGACAACAACAGTTGTCTATGGAAACTGCTGCTCAGTGGGTGTTTGCATAAAAAAGAAAGAAAAAGCCATCAAGGTTCCCTGCAGTTTGTTGAAAAAACTGAACAATTTCTTTCCCAGCTAAGTCAAAGAACAAATGCAAAATCACTAATAATGAAGCTGGGTGTATTATTTTCTAAACAACAGCTAAAACCATTCCTTGTTAAATCAACTTTCAGAGCCCTTCTCATGAACAGTACCATGGCCATTTTTGAAAGTCTTGCAGAAGCCCTTTTGTTTGCAAAAATGGCACTTTAGCATAACAGTATGGTGCACAGGCCTTTAATTCCTTGCAACAACCATTCCCTACATGCCTGGTAAGAGGGAACCAGAGAAAGAATGTTGGAAGGAAAGACCGCATATCAGGTGGAAAGTTAGTGGAACGGAAGCCTGAAGCTTAAGCAATGGAGATTATGTGGAAGATCCTAAGTGTTTCTCAAATGCGCAAGCAGATGTTGAGCTGTGCAGAGGAAGGAGAGGAAAAGAAAGTGGCACATCCTCATCCAATCAGACAGCGGTTATAGTACATCATACTTCTATCAGCCAATAGTAAGATTAGACAAAAAAACTACTATTCTGCTCATCTCTCCTCAGAAACAGGTTTCTTGTGTTTTACCGACATGTGCATTATACAAAACTATAGATATGGATGTGCCGTTTCATGCGATGCTTTAGTTCCTGTGAGTGACAAGCAGATTATCAAGCAGTTGTTACCACTGGTTTCCTCTTGGAAGATTCCATGGTGGAGCTCTTGTGAAGACTGTTGCCAGAATCGCTTTTGGTGATTGGTTTGGTACGTGTATCTCTTGCCCACTGGGATTTTACAGGTGGGTATAAAGGGGGAATCTGGTCAAAGGCTGGAAATGCTGAATTGGTGGGAAAGTCAAACATAAACAATGGATCTTCAAAAAGAAACTGATCTTGTTCGATACTAAGTCTGTGTTCTGCACTGTTCTTGAGGTCTCTTAATTGGGGCCTGTCTTGGACAGACTGTCGGTAATATTCTCTTACTTCCCTAATGTGACAGTTACTCATCCAGTCTTGCTTGGAAAAAGTTCCAGTGCTTTCTAAAGCTGCAGAATTTCTGGGCTGCAACAAGCCATCCAGGGCATTATCAAACCCAACTTGCTCTTCCTTAGAGTTGGTCCCTTCACTTTCTTCAAATGATCCCGAAATGCTCTTCTCACTTGGTTGTCCTTGCAGCTTGGCTCCTTTATTGCCTTTCAACTTCTTCGACCTCTCAGGCTTCAGCGGAACGATTCGTTTCACCTCAGACTGTGATGTGTCGCTTGCGGTAGAATCGTGTCTCTGGATTGTTGAGCCTTTACCTTTAGGATCCGGTTTAGACATTTGCCTCTGTAAGGTAGCTCTGGTGTTCTCGGATTCTTTTTCACAGGATTGTCTCTCCCATCGGCTTTCATTATATCGATCTCTCATATATTTGTCTATGGCTGCATTGGGAGAAGCCTCTCCGAAACTTCTCTCTACATACCTTGCCAAGTCTTTATTCGTGGTCTCGTCTTCTCTATTAGTTACCCCCATGTACTTTTTATCAACCCAGAGTCTCTCTGTTGCATATTCATCGCATCCATTTGTATGAATGACATTCTCTGACAAAGATCTGTCCTGCGGGTGCCCATTATCATATCCTCTCTCCTCCAATGAACTGGCGCCCTGGAAATGGTTGTACCTTAAAGCAGGGCTTTTAGCACGATTTCTCAGGGGTTTCTCTGGTGATAGGATGGTTTCTGTTGAGGTCCTTTTTACTATACTTTGTCTTTCTCTCGTTTCACTGTGTGTAGTGATGGTTTGTTCTCTCATTCTGTCTTCTGTCTCTCTGTTGAATCCAGTGGCTAATGAAGCTACTCTAGGACTCCTGCTCTTTTCGTCTTTTTTACTGAGGGGCAGGTCTCTTTGACAACCATCTTGCTTCTCAATCAATAGGGACTCCTCTGAGGCCTATATATCAATAGAGTGAACAGTTTCAATGGACTGTCAATGCCAACAGTCCCTCTACTATAACTTGTATAGCGCATATCTTTGCAATATGAATCAGACAAAAACATATAAGACAAGACAACAATTTTTGATCTGAGGAGGGAAAATTCATGTTATCAAGTTATATGTAAAATGTTGGATGGATGTTTTAAAGTTAAACAAAAGGGAGACATTTATGTACATAAGTACTTAAAATGTCATTTGCTTTTATTATCAAGCAATATCATTGTCTTTATAAGACTAATTAAAGAAAATGCGTTCATGCTGTGTTCAAATAAACCACTCCAGCCAGATTCTATTAAAGTTCAATATTGCTGCTAGCACTTGACCAGAGGCATGACATGAAATGGTTCAACAGCATCCACTTAAAGAGAGATTAGTCACATGAAAAAGAGTGCATGAATAACGAATCAAGCATTTGGCACTAAATCCGAGACTGGTACTGACATAAATCTGAATAATCCTCATCAGGAATCTTAAGGCAGAATCAGTATAATTTTTTTAGCATCTTTCTTTTTAAAAAGTCACCCCACAATACAATCCCTTGCAGGTTCTGTTTACTCACAGATTTTTTCTCCGGAGTGCTACCGGATGAAGCTCCAGAGAGACGTTTCTCTCTGTGGACCAGTTTGCTGTTGGGCTCTCTCAGCGCTCTTTTTAGCTCATTGATGCTGGCTTGATGTTTTTGCAACACATCCTCTGGTTTATCCAGGAACTGCTATAAAACAAACAGGTCAATCGGTTGAACCACTTACCTCCAGCAATTTCTTAAGTGAAGGCTTTCTGGAGACCTGCACAGTTGTTTAAAAAATGTTTATCTAACAGAGGTGGGTACATACAGTAAGTATGTAAATGCAAACATCAGGCATTTGCTCATGAGAATGTTAAGTGTAGTTCTGTTCTTATAACAAATGAATTTGCCTCCCAGTTATAAATGTATGTTGAAATAATTGAAAACTCTAATAAACCTATATGAAATGCCACTGAAGTGCAACAAGTAATATTAATAAAGGTATCTGTTCGATCGCTTTAGATTGGACATTATTCCTTTTTTCAAGAGAATATTTTAGACAAAACATTTTACTCTAACACTCTAAAACACTAGTAAACAACCAGACATAGTGTCGGCCCAGATCCGGGCCACATCTGGTACATGTGGATTCAACACGTACCAGACATGGGCCGGATCTGGGCCGACACTATGTTGCTGTCTGGGCATTGTGATGCCTACAAATAATGACAAATTGAACCCCTGTCTAAATAGTTTGAGCCCATTTCTTTATGCCAAAAATAATCACTACATCTTTTCTTCAACATTTAAGACAACAAAGCAGCACATAAAACATGAAACATGCTGGTGTAGATAACAGATGTCAGATGGACTGCCATCTTGGCTCAGTTTTCTGTCACTTCCACTAGAAGACAATTACAAAGAGTGAATGCTCAGGCAGTTGATCGATGAGAAACAGTACCTCCTGTTTAGGACGTGGGGCCAAGTCCTGGTCCGACTGGGATAAAGGGGTGGTGGGGGAAAGGGTATGTTGGTGCAAGCCAAGGAACGGAGGAAGAGGCAAAGTGAGGTAGTGGAGACAGAGAGGCAGAGCATGGTTGAATTCATAAAGCAGGCAGCCAAACAGAGAGAGGAACTCTCATACAGACATCGATGTTAGCCATGGAAGTACAGAGAGTGAAAGCGGTTGTGCCACTGCCTCAGATTCAGTGTTTTAAAGTTGTCTTAGTCACATAACATTGAGCAACAGTGGCATCAAGTTCAGTGACACAAATCTCCTGATCTTTCTTTTCATTATTCATACATGTCTTATGAGGTGCAGACAGGCATGTACTGGAAACAATCCGTGAGCATGGATAAGCGATACACCAATGACATCCCTAATCTCTACAAAACCTTTCCAGCACAAATCAAAACATGACCTGTTCTGCAAGTAGTCTAAGTCAACTCTGCAAGAAGGTGCTAAGTCTAGACTAATCTGGAAGTATGGCAAAACATAAGCTCTGCTAGAACGGCCTAGTGGCAAAACAAAAGTAATTTCAGAGGCAAGTGAAGTTATTCAAATTTGACATTCGATTACAACAAAAAAAATTTTTAGATAATGTGCCCGCACACAATACGACCAGGAATGTGTATTAAGGAACTACAGAATCAGCAGTGATTTCCTATTGACTTTAAGTAGGAAAAAAGAACAACGACAATCATAAAAATATCTCCTTTAAATAGTTGAAAAATAACCATTATACCAAGATGATCCAGCTGTTAATGGTCTCATCCAGTTCTCAAGAAAAGCCATGAAGGCTGGAAAACTACATGATCTGCCTGGTGGCTAACAACACAGCAATCACGTTGCTATTTTTTCGAGGCACTCTAAAGCCATGCTAGCAGTGTGTATGCAGATTTAGAGTGCAATTGAGACAATGACAGACAGACAATTAGACACACAGATAGATAAATCACGCTAAAAATACCTCCGTCTTAGAGTCTACAGGAGAGCCTGACTCCTCCCTCTGTCCGCGAGAAGAAGCGAGAGAGAAGCGATAGTTAGAGGACAGCAGTGAAGTGTTAGAAGCAGGGAGAACAGTGCAGAATCTGAATTAGACTGAGGAAATTAGCAAATAGGGAGAAGGTGAGTGTTCAGGCAGATTTGTAGAGAGGTTGGAAAGTTAAATTCAAAAGCATTGTTAACAAAACAGGCAGGCATAAAATATATTTAAGATTAAGTCGGGGCAGAGAAGAAAGCCAAAGGTGGGAAAAGGTGTCGGAGTGGAAGACTTTTAATTAGAAGGGACAGCAAGGGAAGTGTTAGTTTAACTTAATGTGATTGGAATTCTTGAAACTACAGTAGTTGTTTGAATCTGCTAGGAAGAATATTTACATACGCAGAGACAATATGAACTTAAAACTGCTTCTTTCTCATAGAATACTTAAGTAATTCATTAGAGAAGGGAAAAACACAACTATATGAAGAAGCTGACACTAAATACGGTTGTGTGCACAGAACCTTGAGCTCCATAGTCTTAGAGGGAGTGGAGTCACTCTCTAGTCGCTGATCTTCAGCTTGTTCATGATCTTGATCCAGGTCCTGATCCAGACTGGGCTCCAGGTAGTCCTGGTCCAGCTCATCTCTCGGAAGACTAGGCACAGGCTCGCTACAGGTGTGCTGGGAGAGTCTGTCCATAGTGTCCCCTAAAGCTGACTCTGAAAGAGATACAAAGAAATAAAGCATGTAGGGTTAGAAACCCAAGTAGAGGTAGACATTTCACTTTCTAGAAGCCTGTTCCTCCACAGCCCCCTTCAAATCTAAAAGGAAAGTCTCAAGTAGATGACCTCACAAGTATAGAGTGGGGTCCAAAAGATGTGATCACAACAAAGTCACACAGAAATCAGTTTCAGACCAGGCAGCTTTCTGTTGATCAACAGGGGTCAACTCGAGTGACAAACTTGAACACGAGCAATATCTGCATGGGGATTGGCAGATCATCCCAATTCCTAGTGATTTAACTGGAAATTCCGCAGAGCAACATTACATGATTATTTTAATATGCAAAACTGTTACCCAATCATAGCAGTGGGCGTTTACTTCCAAGTCTTGAGTGAGACACGCCCATCAAAATGGGGTCAAAAACAGGATAGAAAATAGCTTATTACATCTAAACTAGGATGATTTTTGATGTAAAAAATCTTGATGAAATTATAAGTGGATCTCATAGAACATAAAATTAAAAAAGACATCACTTTAAGATGTTCTGCAATTAATGTTTGTTTTTCAATTCAATGCTTAACTCTAACCACAGGCGCCGATTTATGTTTCTGCTGGTGGATGCTCACACTCCATACACACACACGTTCAAACCAACCAAATATAAAACACATTTCCATGAGCAAATGATAACTGGACTAATTATACACATACGCAACAAATGCCCCATAAAACATTTTAATATTCTCATTACTCAGTAATTAATTATAGCCTACTGTTAGTTTTTCAAGAGTACGCTACTGTAATTTTTTCCATTTAATGGTGCGCTTGATGAATTCATTACACAAAAATTGTCTTGTGAGGAGAAACGCATGGACTGCAAATACATTACCAACCAAACAAAAGCACATTCTATCCACGAGTGTTTTCTGAGTTGCACTCTCGCTGATATCTGATGATCAGTAGCAGTTCACTAAATAAAATAATTAAATAAACACCTATTTACAAAAAGCACTTTACTCAAAAATAATTAAGTAATAAAATAACTAGAGAACTGGCTGACTAAAATCAATATGAAAACGCTATCTCTTGAAACAAAGGTAAGCCTAAATCCGTAATTTATTTACAATTTAAAGGTACACTGTGTTATTTCATCAGTCAGTCGTGAAAGTCTAGTGGTTGAAATCTTCTGGCAACATTAAATCCAGGAGAGAAGACGATTCTAGAGAAAGGGTAACACTTTATAATAAAGTTCAGTTGTAAGTAATTTATAAGTTGTTAGTTAATGATGAACTAATCATTTACAAAACATTCATAAATGATTAGCAAGTGATATACTAACATTTTATGTATGTTTTGTAAATTCCGTTACAAGTCATTTACAAGTGATTAGTAAATGATTAACTAATTATTTACGAAACATGACTATGCATTCATAAATTATTAATAAGTGATATGTTAATTATTGTATGTTTTGTAGATTCAGTTATAAGTCATTTACAATTGATTAGTTAATGATTAACTAATCATTTACAAAACATGACTGTGTTTCATAAATGTTTAATACATTTTTTTTTTATGTATGTATGTATGTAGCAATTAGAGGGTGCAGAAAGTGTTGTAAATGCCTTGTATACACGTACAGATCATTTGTAACAGGTAAGTAACAGTGTTCAACATAATGATGTGTAAACGCATGAATAAATCATTTACAACACTTTCTGCAATAGTGTAAACTATTCATCACTTGTAAATGTGTTACACATCATTCGTAGATCAGATTCGTTGATCTTATGCCTTATTGATTCTTGAAGGGGTAATCTACGAATGATGTGTAACACATTTACAAGTGATGAATAGTTTACACTTTAGATTAGGGGATGCAGAAAGTGTTGTAAATGATTTATTCATGCATTTACACATCATCTATAACAGATGTTGGACACTGTAGTGTGTACTGTTGTGTGACTGGTGAGGGTATAGACAGCTGTCTTCTCTGAAACACATGGAGTCTTTAACCACTGTGCACCTGATGTGAGCAAAACATACCAAAAAAATGTAACATCATTTATTAAACATTTATGAAACGCGTAGTCATGTTTTGTAAATTATCAGTTAATCATTAACTAATCAAATGTAAATGACTTGTAACGGAATCTACAAAACATACAAAAAATAATGTACATATCACTTATTAATCATTTATGAACGCATAGTCATGTTTCGTGAATGATTAGTTAATCATTAACTAATCAATTGTAAATGACTTATAACTGAATCTACAAAACATACATACAATTAAAGCTGCAAGCAGCGATGAAAGGGCCCTCGCACCCGTGCCATCAACACTCGGTGGCTTTAGGAAGACAGAGCATGGTTGGGCAATGTACATTTAATGAGGTATATATAGTAAGAGTATGTCAAAGTCAGTTACAAAATGTTTTGTATAATGGTGATAATAGCATGCTTCATGACTCAGCTAAGTGTTGCTAGCATGTTTAGTATGTTTCTAGCATGCTTAGTACACAATAATTATGTTGTTAGTACTGCATAACTGTGTTAACCATGTCAGTTTCTGTTGCCAGTAGTTGGGGCTATGTCTATATCTGAATATTGCTATGTAGATGTGTTCAGTGCAGGACTTTTATCAAACATGTGAAGTTTGGGGCAGATTGGACATTGTATGCTTGAGTTACAACAACTTCCTTTAGCATTTCTAGCATGTTTTATGATGTTTCTAGCATTTTACATATTAATTTTGGGGTAGATTGGACATTGCATTCCTGAGTTACAGCAAATTCATATTTAATTGCAGTAATATCATGCTTTAGCACTTAGCTAAGTGTTTGCTAGTATGTTTTAGCATGTCTCTAGTATGTTGGTAGGATATTTAGCACCTACTGGCATTTTTTTATATGTTATTAGGAGTCCAGAACAGTGTTAAACGTCACTTCCTTTTGCCAGCAGGCGGCGCTATGACTATAACTGAATATGAGCATGGACATGTGTTCAAAAGATAACTCTTATCAAATGTGTGAAGTTTGGGGTAGATTGGACATTTTATGCTTAAGTTACAACAACTTCCTTGAGCTTTTATAGCATGCTTTAGAACTTAGCTAAGTGTTGCTAGCATGTTTCTTGCATGTTACATATTAAGTTTGGGGTAGATTGAACATCCCATGCCTGTGTTACAACAAATTCCCATTTAATTGCAGTAATATCATGATTTAGCACTTATCTAAGTGATTGATAGCATGTTTTAGCATGTTTCTAGTATGTTGTTAGCATGTTTAGCACATGCTGGCACTTTTTTATATGTTATTAGGCGTCCACAACAGTGTTTAACATGTCACTTCCTGTTGCCAGCAGGTGGCGCTATGACTGTAACTGAATATGAGCATGGTCATGTGTTCAGGACAGAACGCTTATCAAAAGTGTGAAGTTTGGGGCAGATTGGACATTGCCTTCTTGAGTAACAACAACATCCTGTTTCATTGAATTAGCATGCTTTAGCACTCAGCTAAGTTTTGCTAGCATGTTTTAACATGTTTCTAGCATGTTTAGAAGTCAATGGCATTTTTAACATCTTGCTAGAACGGCATCAACGTGTTAAACATGACACTTCCTGTTACCAGTAGGTGGCGCTATTACTATAACTGAATATTCTCATGTAGATGTGTTCAGGCCATGACTCTTATCAAACGTGTGACGTTTGGGGCAGATTGGACATTCCATGCCTGTGTTACAGCAAATTCCTATTTAATTGCAGCAATAGCATGCTTTAGCACTTAGCTAAGTGTTTGCTAGCATGTTTTAGCATGTTTCTAGTATGTTGTTAGCATGTTTAGCACTTGATGGCACTTTTTTTATATGTTTTTATATGTCCACAACAGTGTTTAACATGTCACTTCCTGTTGCCAGCAGGTGGCACTATGACTGTAACTGAATATGAGCATGGTCATGTGTTCAGGACAGAACGTTTATTAAAAGTGTGAAGTTTGGTGCAGAATGGACATTGCCTTCTTGCGTAACAACAACATCCTGTTTCATTGAATTAGCATGCTTTAGCACTTAGCTAAGTATTGCTAGCATGTTTTAACATGTTTCTAGCATGTTTAGAAGTCAATGGCATTTTTAACATGTTGCTAGAATGGCATCAACGTGTTAAACATGACACTTCCTGTTACCAGTAGGTGGCGCTATTACTATAACTGAATATTCTCATGTAGATGTGTTCAGGACAGAACGCTTATCAAAAGTGTGAAGTTTGGGGCAGATTGGACATTCCATGCCTGAGTTACAGCAAATTCCTATTTAATTGCAATAATAGCATGCTTTAGCACTTAGCTAAGAGTTTGCTAGCATGTTTTAGCATGCTTCTAGTATGTTGTTAGCATGTTTATCACTTGCTGGCACTTTTTTATATGTTATTAGGAGTCCATAACAGTGTTAAACATGTCACTTCCTGTTGCCAGCAGGTGGCGCTATGACTGTAACTGAATATGAGCATGGTCATGTGTTCAGGACAGAACGCTTATCAAAAGTGTGAAGTTTGGGGCAGATTGGACATTCCATGCCTGAGTTACAGCAACTTCCTGTTTCATGGCGAAACATCGAAATTTGTCAGGCCGCCGAGGACCCGCCCTTCGACGAAAACTCAAGATCTTCGCAATTTAACGTCGCAAAGGCCTTAAGATTACACTCACCAAATTTGAAGATGATCAGATTAAAACTGTAGGAGGAGTTCGTTAAAGTACGAGGCCTGAAAATGGCAAAAACTGCACAAAAATCTGAGAGGAAGTTCAAAATGGCTGACTTCCTGTTGTGTTTAGGGCTATGCTCCAAGAGACTTTTTTGTAGGTATTAGGTCATTACATGTATGTACCGAATTTCGTGCACGTACGTGGAACGTTGCGGGAGGCGCACTCCGTTGAACTTTTATAGGTGGCGCTATCGAGCCATTTTGCCCCGTCCAATTCTGAAACCTATATCAGATGTAAATTTTCGCCAGTTCTGACGCGTGTGCAAAGTTTTGTGAGTTTTCGAGCATGTTTAGGCCCTCAAAAATGCAATTAAATGCGGAGAAGAATAATAATAATAATTAAAGCTGCAAGCAGCGATGAAAGGGCCCTCGCACCCGTGCCATCAACACTCGGTGGTTTTAGGAAGACAGAACATGGTTGGGAAATGTACATTTAAGGAGGTATATATAGTAAGAGTATGTCAAAGTCAGTTACAAAATGTTTTGTATAATGGTGATAATAGCATGCTTCATGACTCAGCTAAGTGTTGCTAGCATGTTTAGTCTGTTTCTAGCATGCTCAGTACACAATAATTATGTGGTTAGTACTGCATTACTGTGTTAACCATGTCAGTTTCTGTTGCCAGTAGGTGGCGTTATGACTATAACTGAATATGAGCATGGATGTGTGTTCAGGACAGAACTCTTATCAAACGTGTGAAGTTTGGTGCAAATTGGACATTGCCTTCTTGAGTAACAACAAAGTCATGTTTCATTGAATTAGCATTCTTTAGCACTTAGCTAAGCATTGTTAGCATGTTTTAACATGTTTCTAGCATGTTTAGAACTCAATGGCATTTTTAACATGTTGCTAGAACGGCATCAACGTGTTAAACATGTCACTTCCTGTTGCCAGTAGATGGCGCTATTACTAGAACTGAACATTCTCATGCAGATGTGTTCAGGCCATGACTCTTATCAAAAGTGTGAAGTTTGGGGCAGATTGGACATTCCATGCCTGAGTTACAGCAAATTCCTATTTAATTGCAATAATAGCATGCTTTAGCACTTAGCTAAGAGTTTGCTAGCATGTTTTAGCATGTTTCTAGTATGTTGTTAGCATGTTTAACACTTGCTGGCACTTTTTTATATGTTATTAGGAGTCCATAACAGTGTTAACATGTCACTTCCTGTTGCCAGCAGGTGGCGCTATGACTGTAACTGAATATAAGCATGGTCATGTGTTCAGGACAGAACGCTTATCAAAAGTGTGAAGTTTGACGCAGATTGGACATTCCATGCCTGAGTTACAGCAAATTCATATTTAATTGCAGTAATATCATTCTTTAGCACTTAGCTAAGTGTTTGCTAGTATGTTTTAACATGTCTCTAGTATGTTGGTAGGATGTTTAGCACCTACTGGCATTTTTTTATATGTTATTAGGAGTCAAGAACAGTGTTAAACGTCACTTCCTGTTGCCAGCAGGTGGCGCTATGACTATAACTAAATATGAGCATGGACATGTGTTCAAGAGATAACTCTTATCAAACGTGTGAAGTTTGGGGTAGATTGTACATTGCCTTCTTGAGTAACAACAAAGTCCTGTTTCATTGAATTAGCATGCTTTAACACTTAGCTAAGTATTGCTAGCATGTTTTAATATGTTTCTAGCATGTTTAGAACTCAATGGCATTTTTAACATGTTGCTAGAACGGCATCAACGTGTTAAACATGTCACTTCCTGTTGCCAGTAGGTGGCGCTATTACTATAACTGAATTTGAGCATAGACGTGTGTTCAGGCCATGATTCTTATCAAACGTGTGAAGTTTGGGGCAGATTGGACATTCCATGCCTGAGTTACAGCAAATTCATATTTAATTGCAGTAATAGCATGCTTTAGCACTTAGCTGAGTGTTTGCTAGCATGTTTCTAGTATGTTGCTAACCTGTTTAGCACTTGCTGGCTCTTTTTTATATGTTATTAGGAGACCACAACAGTGTTAAACATGTCACTTCCTGTTGACAGCAGGTGGCGCTATTACTATAACTGAATATTCTCATGTAGATGTGTTCAGGCCATGACTCTTATCAAACGTGTGAAGTTTGGGGCAGATTGGACATTCCATGCCTGTGTTACAGCAAATTCCTATTTAATTGCAGCAATAGCATGCTTTAGCACTTAGCTAAGTGTTTGCTAGCATGTTTTAGCATGGTTCTAGTATGTTGTTAGCATGTTTAACACTTGATGGCACTTTTTTTATATGTTTTTATATGTCCACAACAGTGTTTAACATGTCACTTCCTGTTGCCAACAGGTGGCACTATGACTGTAACTGAATATGAGCATGGTCATGTGTTCAGGACAGAACGTTTATTAAAAGTGTGAAGTTTGGTGCAGAATGGACATTGCCTTCTTGCGTAACAACAACATCCTGTTTCATTGAATTAGCATGCTTTAGCACTTAGCTAAGTATTGCTAGCATGTTTTAACATGTTTCTAGCATGTTTAGAAGTCAATGGCATTTTTAACATGTTGCTAGAATGGCATCAACGTGTTAAACATGACACTTCCTGTTACCAGTAGGTGGCGCTATTTCTATAACTGAATATTCTCATGTAGATGTGTTCAGGACAGAACGCTTATCAAAAGTGTGAAGTTTGGGGCAGATTGGACATTCCATGCCTGAGTTACAGCAAATTCCTATTTAATTGCAATAATAGCATGCTTTAGCACTTAGCTAAGAGTTTGCTAGCATGTTTTAGCATGCTTCTAGTATGTTGTTAGCATGTTTAGCACTTGCTGGCACTTTTTTATATGTTATTAGGAGTCCATAACAGTGTTAAACATGTCACTTCCTGTTGCCAGCAGGTGGCGCTATGACTATAACTGAATATGAGCATGGTCATGTGTTCAGGACAGAACTCTTATCAAACGTGTGAAGTTTGGGGCAGATTGGACATTCCATGCCTGAGTTACAGCAACTTCCTGTTTCATGGCGAAACATCGAAATTTGTCAGGCCGCCGAGGACCCGCCCTTCGACGAAAACTCAAGATCTTCGCAATTTAACGTCGCAAAGGCCTTAAGATTACACTCACCAAATTTGAAGATGATCAGATTAAAACTGTAGGAGGAGTTCGTTAAAGTACGAGGCCTGAAAATGGCAAAAACTGCACAAAAATCTGAGAGGAAGTTCAAAATGGCTGACTTCCTGTTGTGTTTAGGGCTATGCTCCAAGAGACTTTTTTGTAGGTATTAGGTCATTACATGTATGTACCGAATTTCGTGCACGTACGTGGAACGTTGCGGGAGGCGCACTCCGTTGAACTTTTATAGGTGGCGCTATCGAGCCATTTTGCCCCGTCCAATTCTGAAACCTATATCAGATGTAAATTTTCGCCAGTTCTGACGCGTGTGCAAAGTTTTGTGAGTTTTCGAGCATGTTTAGGCCCTCAAAAATGCAATTAAATGCGGAGAAGAATAATAATAATAATAAATATAGCTGCGAGCAGCGATTGCGGGCCCAAGCCGGTGGCACCGCCACCCTGGTGCCTTTAGTTACACTAAAGCCACCGGGGTGGCGGTGTCACCGCCTTGGGCCCTCCATCGCTGCTCGCAGCTATATTTATTTATATATATATATATATATATATATATGTATATGTATATGTATATATATATATGTATATGTATATATATATATATATATATATATATGTATATGTATATGTATATATATATATATATATATATGGCGAGGCGAGGAACGGGCAGAGAAGAGCGAACGTTTTTGGACATTCATCATATTGCATTGGTTTTCATTTCTTGTCCTCAAACCGAGCACTAATCTGTTTATTTTTAAGTCACACATTCTCCATTGATTAAAAAAGGGGTGGTGTGGCGCAATGGATAAGACACATGCCTTTGGTGTGAGAGACCTGGGTTCGAATCCACTGTGAGACACCAATGTGTCCCTGAGCAAGACACTTAACCCCTAGTTGCTCCAGAGGCGTGCGACCTCTGACATATATAGCAATTGTAAGTCGCTTTGGATAAAAGCGTCAGCTAAAATGAATAAATGTAAATGTAAGACAATCAAATGTATTTTTTAATGGTAGTATTATTTTATACAGAAATAAATAATTTATAACTCAGATGAGAATAAAGTTAGTGTTAATTAAAATTGTAAGGAAAACAAATATATTGATCTAAAATCTACTATCATTTGCTGCAAATAGGTTGACTATTTATATTTATTATTATATTTTATTACGGCTGTAATGAACCGGCTGCGATGTCAAGATTGCAATGCTGAAATGCACAGTGTGTGTGTGTGTGTGAGGCATGGGCGCGATCGAACAGTGGAAACATAAAAACATAGGCTACTCCGTCGGTTTGTTCATACAGGACATCATTTAAACTGCACTGTGTTTACTTATATTTATGTACACTCGCAATAAAACACAACATTGTGCTTTTGTAAAAAAAACATTCAAGCAATCCCACCCCCGAAATGGCGCTATTTTTTAATGAAACTAAAATGCTCACGGCTGCATGGGCAATAACGCGTCTACAGCGAGGAACGAGCAGAACAGAGTGAATGTTTTTTAGTTCATTCCTACTGGACGTCCGTATTTCACTTTCGCTTTTAAAGGGATACTCCACTTTAAAATGAAAATTCTGTCATCATATACTCACCCTCATGTTGTTTTAATCCTTTATGAATTTCTTTCTTCTGCTGAACAGAAAGGAAGATATTTAGGAGAATGTCAGTAACCAGACAGTTTCTGATCCCATTGACTTCCATAGTAGGAAAAAAATGTATACTATGGAAGTCAATGAGACCAGAAACTGTCTGGTTACTGACATTCTTCTAAATATCTTCCTTTCTGTTCAGCAGAAGAAAGAAATTAATAAAGGATTGAAACAACATGAGGGTGAGTATTTGATGACAGAATTTTCAATTTAAAGTGGAGTATCCCTTTAAGTTAGCGATTTAAAAGCCCCCGCCGCGGTGTCACACATCGATTAACCAGTGGGAAAAAATTCTCAGTCACATCGCTATTATATTTATATATAAATACAATATACAATGGGCCTACCTGATTTTGAACACAAGAGGGCAGTATAGCCCTATGTATGACTTTTTTTTTTACTAAATAGCGCATTCTGGCTGATTTTAAACTTGTACATAATAAACTGATAAAACATAATAAAACATAATAAAATAAAAAAACTGAATAAACCCAAAACTAGTTCTGTTTCGGTTTAGTTCTGATATTTGTATAATTTTATATAAAAATAAATGGTGTATAATTAAATTTTAAGAAGATATGAGATGTTTTCTGATTCCTTTTTTGACATTATTTTAATCCCTCGCCATGTCAAAACCGTTTGAAATATTTAATATCCGTTCACAATTTAGCATCTTTAATGTATTTTCATCGTGTTAAAAAAGTTTGGTGTGAATAAAAAAAAAAACACTTAGCAGGAGTGGGTAAAAAGCAGAGGCTGAATTTGCTAATAAATCCACATTCAAACCAAAATATCTGACTTCCTATTGGTCGAAGCTAATAACTGTATATTAGAAAGTTGTCCGGCTCGATGAGACCAATGTACGTACTGATTTTTGTAACTGTGGGTAAAACTAACCCCCCCACTTTTGTCAAAAGCATTTTGAAAGTGACACACTTCCTGCTGCCAGTTGGTGGCGCTATAACTTTGACTCACAATAGTTACATCCATCTGATCGGCCTCTTACCACGAACACACTGATGAAGTTTCATCAAGATCAGTTAATGTATGCAGAAGTTATTCCACTTCGTGTTTCTCTTTTCTCGCCATAAATTCGTTTCCTCGCCACGGCCAAACCGTTCGAGATATCAAAAATCCGTCCGCAATTTAGAATCCTCAATGTCTTGACTTCAGGCACACCGAGTTTGGTGGGGATTGGATGAATTCTCTAGGAGGAGTACTTCGCATTCCACAGCAAGCGTTTTCCAAACAACCCATAATAGCCGACTTCCTGTTGGGCTGGCGTAAAACTTGACCAGGGGAGGGTTGTTCGGCCCGATGAGATCTATATGTGTACCGAGTTTCATATTAATTCATGCAAGCGTGTTTGATCTATGGACCAAGTTTTCGGACCCAATTCAAGGGGGCGCTGTTGACCCCCCCTGCCACGCCCGGGTACCAGCTTCAGCCCGGCCCTGATGGCCGCAGGTTCTGACCTGTGTGCAAAGTTTCAAGAGTTTTTGAGCACGTTAAGGACCCCAAAAGCCCCTGAAACCTTGAAAAACTCAATAAAAGCAATAAACAAATCCCCCCCTCCCCTCACACACACAGAGACACAGAGAGAGGGAGAGAAAATTCTTCAGAAAATCCACATTCAAACCAAAATATCTCTCTTCCTGTTGGTTGGAGAAAGTTCATGTAAATTAGAAAGTTGTCCGTCTTGATGAGAACAATACACATACCAAGTTTTGTTGCTGTTGATAAAACTAACCCCCCCACTTATGACTAAAGGTGGCGCTACTGAGCCCCTCACCACGCCCGTTTCTGAAACTTTGCACATGTCTACGGGCTAATAAATGTGATGTGTCTGTCGAGTTTCATCCAATTTCAAGTATGTTAAGAGTCTCAAAAGCATCAAAAAAGAATATTAAAGTTTGAAGCGTTGCCATGGCAACAGTATTAAAGATATCAAAAATCCTTTCACAGGTCTACATCTGCCGTGTGTTTACATTATACACATAAAGTTTGAAGCAAATCGGGTAAAAATAAGAGGGTGATTTCAAAGCATTTTGAAAGGGACACACTTCCTGCTGCCAGTTGGTGGCGCTATAACTTTGACTCACAATAGTCACATCCATGTGATCGGCCTCTTACAACGAACACACTGCTGAAGTTTAATCAAGATCAGTTAATGTATGCAGAAGTTATAACACACTTCCTGTTTCCATTATTCGCCATAAATTCGTTTCCTCGCCACGGCCAAACCGTTCGAGATATCAAAAATCCGTCCGCAATTTAGCATCCTCAATGTCTTGACTTCATGCTGACCGAGTTTGGAGCCGATTGGATGAATTCCCTAGGAGGAGTACATTAAATTCCACAGCATGCGTTTCCAAACAACCCATAATAGCCGACTTCCTGTTGGGCTGGCGTAAAACTTAGAGCACGAAAGTTGTTCGGCCCGATGAGATCTATATCTGTTCCGAGTTTCATATTATTATATGCAAGTGTGTTTGATTTATGGACAAGTGTTCGGATTCCGTTCCAGGGGGCGCTGTTGAGCCCCCCTGCCACGCCCGGGTACCAGCTTCAGCCCGGCCCTAATGGCCGCAGGTTCTGACCTGTGTGCAAAGTTTCATGAGTTTTTGAGCACGTTAAAGGCCCCAAAAGCCCCCGAACCCTTGAACAACAATAATAATAATAATAATAATAATAATAATAATAATAATAATCCTAACGAAAACAATAGGGCTCTGCGCCCTTTCAGGGCTTGGGCCCTAAATATAGCTGCGAGCAGCGATTGCGGGCCCAAGCCAGTGGCACCGCCACCCCGGTGCCTTTAGTTACCTAAAGGCACCGGGGATGGCGGTGCCACCGGCTTTGGCCCTCCATCGCTGCTCGCAGCTATATTTATATATATATATATATATATATACACACACACACACACACACACACATATATATATATATATATATATATATATATATATATATATATATATATATTTATAAGACAGAAAATATTACTTGTATTACCTTATTCTGATTTTATGATACACTCAAAATATTCCACAACAAATCCTTTAAATTTAATGTAAAAATAAAAACGAAAGTAAGCAGTGTTGGTCTCACGTAACCCTCTCATTAGAATCAAAATGTTTCAATTTTTGCGATGTATTTGGATGCTAAACTATTCTTTATTATAGGCTTTGTACTTCACTCGTGTTCCAATATCGATGGAAAAAATCATCCTCTTCACACGCGCAAAAATGTTCTTGGAAACATCACAGTGGAGCTCTGCTTACTGTGAATGGTACAGATTGTACTACTGACTATTTAAACAGAGCAGTGTAATTCGTTTATGTTAGGTTGACTATTTTTATTATTATATTGTATTAGGGCTATAATGAATGTCAAGATTGCAATTCTGGAATGTGTGTGTGACGCGGTTGCGGTTGAACAGTGGACACAAAAACATAAATAAAATGTTTTAGTTAATTCCTACATCCATAGGAATACATTGAAAATGCTCGCTCTACTCCGCACCATTATCAATGTCTGTGCGGACGTCTGTATTTTATTAGTATATAGTATACTATAGTTAGCGATTTAAAAGCCCTCAGCGGTGTCACATGTCGATTAACCGGTGGGAAAATTTTATCACAGTCACATCCCTAATATATTTATATATAAATACAATAGGCCTACCTGAAAGAGAATTTTACTTGCCCGACCAAAGTATAGCCTGATTAGAACGTCAATAACAAAAAAATAACTTGGGAATCACTAAAACGAGAGATTATTCTAATTTCATTACATTCATTTTAAGTTGCAATCAGCAGTTAATAATAAATGTATTACTGATCAATGGTAACAAGGTTGCACTGCTGAGGCTCATGCTGCTTCTCCAGGAGAATTGTAAACAAATGAGCGCAGCACACAAAAAAGCAACCCAGTTAACAACATACTGACTATAAAAATTACAAATATGGAGTTTTTATATATTTTATAACATATGATAGAGTTAAGCAACCTCACTTGACGAGTAGGCAACTATTTCCTGAATACAATCACGATTGAAACTGTGACATTGATTTCATACAACAGGTTAATAAACAGTTACAATTAAGTCACTTACATTTTAGATGCAATATTGACTGTTTTTGTTCTGTTTCAGCAGCAAAAATAATTAAACAAAGATCACAGCAACTTGTTTTCTCATTACTGAATGATTCAGCATTTTGAAACGAATCGCTTGACTCAAAGATTCAATGGTCAATCCATAAACATCTGTCTCAATCATGAATGACTCAGTCATTGGAATGAATCGTTTGAACGAATGAATCAATGACTCGCTCATTAAGATGGTCGCCTGGCGACACCTAACGGCGGTTTAGTGTTATGTTTAAAAGTATCATTCTTTCCAACGTGCACCATTATCAATGTCCGTGCGGACGTCCGTTTTTTTACTTTCACTTTTATATTAGCGATTTAAAAGCACCCGCTCGTGTCACACGTCGCTTAACCGATGGGAAAATATCCTCACAGTCATATACCTAATAAATTTATATTTAAATACAATAGGCCTACCTAGTAAAACGTTTTATATACTATTTTGATATCCTTTTGGACACAAGAGGGCAGTATAGCCCTATGTTTGCTTTTTTGTTGAAACAAATAGCACTAAATAGCCTGTTTTTAACTTTTTCATACTTTTTGAATTGCAAAAACAGAATAAAATAGGTTTAGTTCTAATATTTGTATAATTTTATATAAAAATAAATGGTGTATAATTAAATTTTAAGAATATATGAGATGTTTTCTGATTCCTTTTTTGACATTATTTTAATCCCTCGCCATGTCAAAACCGTTTGAAATATTTAATATCCGTTCACAATTTAGCATCTTTAATGTATTTTCATCATGTTGAAAAAGTTTGGTGTGAATAAATAAACCACTTAGCAGGAGTGGGTAAAAATTCAGAGGCTGAATTTGCAAATAAATCCACATTCAAACCAAAATATCTGACTTCCTGTTGTTCAGAGCTAATAACTGTATATTAGAAAGTTGTCCGGCTCGATGAGACCAATGTACGTACTGATTTTTAAAACTGTGGGTAAAACTAACCCCCCCACTTTTGTCAAAAGCATTTTGAAAGTGACACACTTCCTGCTGCCAGTTGGTGGCGCTATAACTTTGACTCACAATAGTCACATCCATGTGATCGGCCTCTTACAACGAACACACTGCGGAAGTTTCATCAAGATCAGTTAATGTATGCAGAAGTTATAACACACTTCCTGTTTATCTTTTCTCGCTATAAATTCGTTTCATCGCCACGGCCAAACCGTTCGAGATATCAAAAATCCGTCCGCAATTTAGCATCCTCAAAGTCTTGACTACATGCACACCGAGTTTGAAGGGGACACGGTGAATTTTCTAGGAGGAGTATTTCACATTCCACAGCAAGCGTTTTCCAAACAACCCATAATAGCCGACTTCCTGTTGGGCTGGCGTAAAACTTGACCGGGGTAAAGTTGTTCGGCCCGATGAGATCTATATGTGTACCGAGTTTCATATTAATTCATGCGAGCGTGTTTGATATATGGATCAAGTTTTAGAACCCCGTTCAAGGGGGGCGCTGTTGAGCCCCCCAGCCACGCCCGGGTACCAGCTTCAGCCCGGCCCTGATGTCCGTGGGTTCTGACCTGTGTGCAAAGTTTCAAGAGTTTTTGAGCACGTTAAGGACCCCAAAAGCCCCTGAAACCTTGATTAACAATATAAAAGCAATAGTCAAATCCCCCCCTCCCCTCACACACACACAGACACAGAGAGAGGGAGAGAAAATTCTTCAGAAAATCCACATTCAAACCAAAATATCTCTCTTCCTGTTGGTCGGAGATGGTTCATGTAAATTAGAAAGTTGTCCGTCTTGATGAGAACAATACACATACCAAGTTTTGTGATTCTAGGAAAAACTAAACCCCCATTTTTGACTAAAGGTGGCGCTACTGAGCCATTCCACCACCCCCGTTTCTGAAACTTTGCACATGTCTACTGGCTAATAAATGTGATGTGTCTGTTGAGTTTCATGCAATTTCAAGTATGTTAAGAGTCTCAAAAGCATCAAAAAAGAATATTAAAGTTTGATGCGTTGCCACGGCAACAGTATCTAAGATATCAATAATCCTTTCACAGGTTTACATCTGCCGTGTGTCTACATTGTACACATAAAGTTTGAAGCAAATCGGGTAAAAATAAGACACTGATTTCAAAGCATTTTGAAAGTGATGTACTTCCTGCTGCCTGTTGGTGGCGCTATAACTTTGACTCACAATAGTCACATCTGTGCGATCGGCCTCTTACAACGAACACACTGCTGAAGTTTCATCAAGATCAGTTAATGTATGCAGAAGTTATAACACACTTCCTGTTTCATTTTTTCGCCATAAATTTGTTTCCTCGCCACGGCCAAACCGTTCGAGATATCAAAAATCCGTCCGCAATTTAGCATCCTCAATGTCTTGACTTCATGCACACCGAGTTTGGAGGTGAATCGATGAATTCCCTAGGAGGAGTACATTAAATTCCACAGCATGCGTTTCCAAACAACGCTAAATATCCAACTTCCTGTTTGGCTGGCGTAAAACTTAGAGCACGAAAGTTGTTCGGCCGGATGAGATCTATATGTGTACAGAGTTTCATATTATTACATGCAAGCGTGTTTGATTTATGGACACGTGTTCGGATCCCGTTCCAGGGGGCGCTGTCGAGCCCCCCTGCCACGCCCGAGTACCAGCTTCAGTCCGGCCCTGATGGCCGCGGGTTCTGACGTGTGTGCAAAATTTCAAGAGTTTTCGAGCATGTTAAGAGCCCCAAAAGTGCCCGAAAGGTTGACAAAATAATAATAATAATAATAATAATAATAATAAAATATAGCTGCGAGCAGCGATTACGGGCCCAAGCCGGTGGCACCGCAACCCCGGTGCCTTTAGTTACCTAAAGGCACCGGGGTGGCGGTACCGCCGGCTTTGGCCCTCCATCGCTGCTCGGAGCTATATTTATATATATATATATATATATATATTACATACATACATACACACACATACATATATATGTATATATATATATATATATATTATTGTTCAAAAGTTTGGGGTCAGTAAGATTTTTAATGTTTTTAGGAGAAGTCTCTTCTGCTCACCAAGGCTGCATTTATTGATTAAAAATACAAACAAAAACAGTAATATTGTGAAATATTATTCCAATTTAAAACAGCTGTTTTCAATTTTAAAATATTTTACATAGTAATTCATTTCTGTGATCAAAGTTGAGTTTTCAGCATCATTACTCCAGTCTTCAGTGTCACATGACCCTTCAGAAATCATACTAATATGATGATTGATGCTCAATAAATATTCATTATTATTTTCAATGTTGAAAACAGTTGTGTACAGATTTTTTTTTTCCAAAATGCTTTGATGAATGTAAAGTTCAAAAGAACAGCATATATTTCAAATATATATATTTTTAACATTATAAATGTCTTTACTGTAACTGTTGATCAGTTTAACTCATCCTTCATAAATAAAAGTACTGATTTATTTTATTTCTTTCCCCCAAAAATAAAATTTTAATTATTACTAACCACAAACTTTTGAGCGGTAGTGTTTAACGTTACAAAAGCTTTAGATTTCAGATAAATGCTGTTCTTTTGAACTTTCTATTCATCAAAGACTGTACACAACTGTTTTCGACATTTAAAATAATAATGAATGTTTCTTGAGCATCAATCATCATATTAGAATAATTTCTGAAGGATCATGTGACAGTGACGACTGGAGTAATGATGCTGAAAACTCAGCTTTGATCACAGGAATAAATAACAGTTTAAAATATATTAAAATAGAAAGTGCGCTGTTTTAAATTGGAATCATATTTTACAATATTACTGTTTTTGTTTGTATTTTTAATCAAATAAATGCAGCCTTGGTGAGCAGAAGAAACTTCTCTGTTATGTGCGCGCCACAGACTGCACGCACGTCCGCTTAGAGTTCCGCCTTTTGCCTTCCGTCAATATTACGTTATTAGAAAAATATTTTTTTAGAGAATCGATTTTTTGACATTTGTGAATCGATTCAGAATCGTCCACGTCCACATCGCGATGCATCTAAGAATACATTTTTTCTCCCACCCCTAGATTTCATACAACAGGTTAATAAACAGTTACAATTAAGTCACTTACATTTTAGATGCAATGTTGACTGTTTTTGTTCTGTTTCAGCAGCGAAAATAGTTAAACAAAGATCACGGCAGAACCATCACGCATCACGTGTTTTCTCATAACTGAACGATTCAGCATTTTTAACGAATCGGTTGACTCAAAGATTGAATGATCAATCCATAAACATCTGTCTTAATCATGATCGACTCATTCGAACGAATCGTTTGAACGAATGAATCAATGACTCGCTTATTAAGATGGATGCCTGGCGACACCTAATGGCGGTTTAGTGTTGTTTAAAAGCATCATTCTTTCCCACATGTGTGTGATTTGTGTGTGCAACATTATCATTATTTTTCTTTCACTATTATATTAGCGATTTAAAAGCACCCACTCGTGTCACACGTCGATTAACCGATGGGAAAATATCCTCAGACACATACCTAATAAATGTATATTTAAATACAATATTGGCCTACCTGGTAAAAAGTTTTTTATACTATTTTGATGTCCTTTTGGACACAAGAGGGCAGTATAGCCCTATGTTTGCTTTTTTGTTGAACCAAATAGCACTAAATAGCCTTTTTTTAACTTTTTCATTCTTCTTGAATTGCAAAAACAGAATAAAATGGTTTTAGTTGTGATATTTGTATACTTTTATATAGAAATAAATGGTATATAATTACATTTTTAGAAGATTTTTACTTTAATCCCTCGCCATAGCAAAACCGTTTGAGATATTTATTATCCATTCACAATTTAGCATATTTAATGTAGTTTCATCATGTTGAAAAAGTTTGGTACGAATAAAATAAATAGTTTAAGAGGAGTGGCTAAAAATTCAGAGGCTGATTTTGCAAAAAAATTCACATTCAGACCAAAATATCTGACTTCCTGATGGCCAGAGCTATTGAATGTAAATTAGAAAGTTGTCCGGCTTGATGAGAACAATATACAAACTATTTTTTCTTTACTGTAGTTAAAAGTAACCCCCCCACTTTTGTCAAAAGCATGTTGAAAGTGACACACTTCCTGCTGCCAGTTGGTGGCGCTATAACTTTGACTCACAATAGCTACATCCATCTGATCGGCCTCTTACCACGAACACACTGCTGAAGTTTCATCAAGATCAGTTAATGTATGCAGAAGTTATTCCACTTCCGTGTTTCTCTTTTCTCGCCATAAATTCGATTCCTCGCCACAGCCAAACCGTTCGAGATATCAAAAATCCGTCCGCAATTTAGCATCCTCAAAGTCTTGACTACATGCACACCGAGTTTGAAGGGGACACGGTGAATTTTCTAGGAGGAGTATTTCACATTCCACAGCAAGCGTTTTCCAAACAACCCATAATAGCCGACTTCCTGTTGGGCTGGCGTAAAACTTGACGGGGGTAAAGTTGTTCGGCCCGATGAGATCTATATGTGTACCGAGTTTCATATTAATTCATGCGAGCGTGTTTGATATATGGATCAAGTTTTAGAACCCCGTTCAAGGGGGCGCTGTTGAGCCCCCCAGCCACGCCCGGGTACCAGCTTCAGCCCGGCCCTGATGGCCGTGGGTTCTGACCTGTGTGCAAAGTTTCAAGAGTTTTTGAGCATGTTAAGGACCCCAAAAGCCCCTGAAACCTTGATTTACAATATAAAAGCAATAGTCAAATCCCCCCCCTCCCCTCACACACACACAGACACAGAGAGAGGGAGAGAAAATTCTTCAGAAAATCCACATTCAAACCAAAATATCTCTCTTCCTGTTGGTCGGAGATGGTTAATGTCAATTAGAAAGTTGTCCGTCTTGATGAGAACAATACACATACCAAGTTTTGTTGCTGTTGATAAAACTAACCGCCCCATTTATGACTAAAGGTGGCGCTACTGAGCCCCTCACCACGCCCGTTTCTGAAACTTTGCACATGTCTACGGGCTAATAAATGTGATGTGTCTGTCGAGTTTCATCCAATTTCAAGCATCTTAAGAGTCTCAAAAGCATCCAAAAAGAAAATTAAAGTTTGATGCGTTGCCACGGCAACAGTATCTAAGATATCAATAATCCTTTCACAGGTCTACATCTGCCGTGTGTTTACATTATACAGATAAAGTTTGAAGCAAATCGGGTAAAAATAAGAGGGTGATTTCAAAGCATTTTGAAAGTGACACACTTCTTGCTGCCAGTAGGTGGCGCTATAATTTTGACTCACAATAGTCACATCAATGTGATCAGCCTCTGACCACGAACACACTGCTGAAGTTTTATCAAGATCCGTCAATGTATGCAGAAGTTATAATACACTTCCTGTGTCCCATTATTCGCCATAAATTCGTTTCCTCGCCACAGCCAAACCGTTCGAGATATCAAAAATCCCCTGGCAATTTTTCATCCTCAATGTCTTGACTTCATGCACACAGAGTTTGGTGCTGACCGGGTGAATTCCCTAAGAGAAGTGTTTCAAATTCCTAAGCATGCGTTTCCAAACAACCCTAAATAGTCGACTTCCTGTTGGGCTGGCGTAAAACTTAGAGCATGAAAGTTGTGCGGCCCGATGAGATCTATATGTGTACCGAGTTTCATATTATTACATGCAAGCGTGTTTGATTTATGGACCAAGTTTTCGGACCCTGTTCCAGGGGGCGCTGTCGAGCCCCCCTGCCACGCCCGGGTACCAGCTTCAGCCCGGCCCTGATGGCCGCGGGTTCTGACTCGTGTGCAAAGTTTCAAGAGTTTTTGAGCATGTTAAGGGCCCCAAAAATGCCTAAATAGTCGTAAGAAAAATAATAATAATAATCCTAACGAAAACAATAGGGCCTTCGCCCTTTCAGGGCTTGGGCCCTAATAATCCTACCGGAAACAATAGGGCCTTCGCCCTTTCAGGGCTTGGGCCCTAATAATAATAATAATAATAATAATAAACAGAGCAATTCCAAGAGGGTCCTCACACCATCGGTGCTCGGGCCCTAATTAAAGCTGCAAGCAGCGATGAAAGGGCCCTCGCACCCGTGCCATCAACACTCGGTGGCTTTAGGAAGGCAGAGCATGGTTGGGAAATGTACATTTAAGGAGGTATATATAGTAAGAGTATGTCAAAGTCAGTTACAAAATGTTTTGTATAATGGTGATAATAGCATGCTTCATGACTCAGCTAAGTGTTGCTAGCATGTTCAGTCTGTTTCTAGCATGCTTAGTACACAATAATTATGTGGTTAGTACTGCACAGTGTTAACCATGTCAGTTTCTGTTGCCAGTAGGTGGCGTTATGACTATAACTGAATATGAGCATGGATGTGTGTTCAGGACAGAACTCTTATCAAACATGTGAAGTTTGGTGCAAATTGGACATTGCCTTCTTGAGTAACAACAAAGTCATGTTTCATTGAATTAGCATTCTTTAGAACTTAGCTAAGCATTGTTAGCATGTTTTAACATGTTGCTAGAACGGCATCAACGTGTTAAACATGTCACTTCCCTTTTGCCAGTTGGTGGCGCTATTACTATAACTGAACATTCTCATGTAGATGTGTTCAGGCCATGACTCTTATCAAAAGTGTGAAGTTTGGGGCAGATTGGACATTCCATGCCTGAGTTACAGCAAATTCCTATTTAATTGCAATAATAGCATGCTTTAGCACTTGGCTAAGAGTTTGCTAGCATGTTTTAGCATGTTTCTAGTATGTTGTTAGCATGTTTAACACTTGCTGGCACTTTTTTATATGTTATTAGGAGTCCACAACAGTGTTAAACATGTCACTTCCTGTTGCCAGCAGGTGGCGCTATGACTATAACTGAATATAAGCATGGTCATGTGTTCAGGACAGAACGCTTATCAAAAGTGTGAAGTTTGGGGCAGATTGGACATTCCATGCCTGAGTTACAGCAAATTCATATTTAATTGCAGTAATATCATTCTTTAGCACTTAGCTAAGTGTTTGCTATTATGTTTTAGCATGTCTCTAGTATGTTGGTAGGATGTTTAGCACCTACTGGCATTTTTTTATATGTTATTAGGAGTCAAGAACAGTGTTAAACGTGACTTCCTGTTGCCAGCAGGTGGCGCTATGACTATAACTAAATATGAGCATGGACATGTGTTCAAGAGATAACTCTTATCAAACGTGTGACGTTTGGGGTAGATTGTACATTGCCTTCTTGAGTAACAACAAAGTCCTGTTTCATTGAATTAGCATGCTTTAGCACTTAGCTAAGTATTGCTAGCATGTTTTAATATGTTTCTAGCATGTTTAGAACTCAATGGCATTTTTAACATGTTGCTAGAACGGCATCAACGTGTTAAACATGTCACTTCCTGTTGCCAGTAGGTGGCGCTATTACTATAACTGAATTTGAGCATAGGCATGCGTTCAGGCCATGATTCTTATCAAACATGTGAAGTTTGGGGCAGATTGGACGTTCCATGCCTGAGTTACAGCAAATTCCTATTTAATTGCAGTAATAGCATGCTTTATCACTTAGCTAAGTGTTTGCTAGCATGTTTCTAGTATGTTGCTAACCTGTTTAGCACTTGCTGGCTCTTTTATATATGTTATTAGGAGACCACAACAGTGTTAAACATGTCACTTCCTGTTGACAGCAGGTGGCGCTATTACTATAACTGAATATTCTCATGTAGATGTGTTCAGGCCATGACTCTTATCAAACGTGTGAAGTTTGGGGAAGATTGGACATTCCATGCCTGTGTTACAGCAAATTCCTATTTAATTGCAGCAATAGCATGCTTTAGCACTTAGCTAAGTGTTTGCTAGCATGTTTTAGCATGTTTCTACTATGTTGTTAGCATGTTTAGCACTTGCTGGCACTTTTTTATATGTTTTTATATGTCCACAACAGTGTTTAACATGTCACTTCCTGTTGCCAGCAGGTGGCACTATGACTGTAACTGATATGAGCATGGTCATGTGTTCAGGACAGAACGTTTATTAAAAGTGTGAAGTTTGGCGCATATTGGACATTGCCTTCTTGAGTAACAACAACATCCTGTTTCATTGAATTAGCATGCTTTACCACTTAGCTAAGTATTGCTAGCATGTTTTAACATTAGCTAGCATGTTTTAACATGTTTCTAGCATGTTTAGACCTCAATGGCATTTTTAACATGTTGCTAGAATGGCATCAACGTGTTAAACATGACACTTCCTGTTGCCAGTAGGTGGCGCTATTACTATAACTGAATATTCTCATGTAGATGTGTTCAGGACAGAACGCTTATCAAAAGTGTGAAGTTTGGGGCAGATTGGACATTCCATGCCTGAGTTACAGCAAATTCCTATTTAATTGCAATAATAGCATTCTTTAGCACTTAGCTAAGAGTTTGCTAGCATGTTTTAGCATGCTTCTAGTATGTTGTTAGCATGTTTAGCACTTGCTGGCACTTTTTTATATGTTATTAGGAGTCCATAACAGTGTTAAACATGTCACTTCCTGTTGCCAGCAGGTGGCGCTATGACTATAACTGAATATGAGCATGGCCATGTGTTCAGGACAGAACGCTTATCAAAAGTGTGAAGTTTGGGGCAGATTGGACATTCCATGCCTGAGTTACAGCAACTTCCTGTTTCATGGCGAAACATCGAAATTTGTAAGGCCGCCGAGGACCCGCCCTTCGACGAAAACTCAAGATCTTCGCAATTTAACGTCGCAAAGGCCTTAAGATTACACTCACCAAATTTGAAGATGATCAGATTAAAACTGTAGGAGGAGTTCGTTAAAGTACGAGGCCTGAAAATGGCAAAAACTGCACAAAAATCTGAGAGGAAGTTCAAAATGGCTGACTTCCTGTTGTGTTTAGGGCTATGCTCCAAGAGACTTTTTTGTAGGTATTAGGTCATTACACGTATGTACCGAATTTCGTGCACGTACGTTGAACGTTGCGGGAGGCGCACTCCGTTGAACTTTTATAGGTGGCGCTATCGAGCCATTTTGCCCCGTCCAATTCTGAAACCTATATCAGATGTAAATTTTCGCCAGTTCTGACGCGTGTGCAAAGTTTCGTGAGTTTTCGCGCATGTTTAGGCCCTCAAAAATGCAATTCAATGCGGAGAAGAATAATAATAATAATAATAATAATAATAATAAACAGAGCAATTCCAAGAGGGTCCTCACACCATCGGTGCTCGGGCCCTAATAATGAACATATCACTTATTAATCATTTATGAACGCATAGTCATGTTTCGTGAATGATTAGTTAATCATTAACTAATCACTTGTAAATGACTTGTAACGGAATTTACAAAACATACATAAAATGTTAGCATATCACTAGCTAATAATTTATGAATGTTTTGTAAATGATTAGTTCATCATTAATTAACCACTTAAGAATGACTTACAACTGAACGTTATTATAAAGTGTTACCCCTCAAATAACTATAAAATGAGAAGAAAGTCATGTCTGAAAGCTGCAATCCTTTTTTTTTAATGGTTAAAATGAATAGAGAATATCTTGTGTTTTCCCGTGGGTGCTATTTTTATCATTTGTAATGAAAAGTCAGTGTCAAATCTTAAAACTGCAATTAAAAATGCTTTTTCTACTTAATGATGTCAGACTTTCAGACCTCACTGTAGTTCTTTCTAAAAACAGATTCACTTTACAAGCATTCATTATAAAAAAGAGTGTTTTTAGCAGGAGAATGTGAAAGCTTTCAGGTGGATATCATTTTCACTTGGATAATGGATAAAACATTTGTAGACTAAATTAAAGGTCAAAACTTGAGGTACAAATTCAAGTACGATTTGGGCAATTAAAGGGCCCCTATTATGGACTTTTGAAAATGACCTTTCATGTAGTGTGTAACATAGCTCTAAGTGAATAAAAACATCCTGCAAAGTTTTAAATCTGAAAGTGCACCGTATCTAAAGTTATTGTCTTTCAAAAGTAAGAGTCGACTCTGAGTCAATGAAATGAATTGTTTTTTCAAACGAGTCATAAGCCGTTTCGTTGTGACGTCAAGACGAAACATTAGCATATTGCCTGTCCACTTATTGCGCGTGCAGACACCAGGGAAAACTTGAATGCCATCAAACCGGCAGCTGATTCCTGTGGATACTGGATCGCATCATGTCGAAAAGACGCTGTGCTCTATAATGTGAAGGTACAGCCAGTTTTTTTTCACCGCCCAAGGACGAGCATGTGAAGAATCAGTGGTTAAAATTCATCTTTACCATGATATCACAGCAGTATAATCCTAAACTTTTGCTGTGTTCCCTTTATTTCACTGACGACTGCTTCTCAAATGCATGATTCGCAAACCGCTTGCTCTTGAAAGATGGCGTTCAAAATACTTAGCTTTGAGTTTTATATTGTGTCTCCTGCTAACTGGCTAACTCACGTTATCACTGTCTTACTGAAATACTTCTGCTGATCAGTTGTGGGCCACTATTACCTATAACTGTGTCTATTAATGCAGATTGTCTGTCGTTCTCACTACTTTGAGGAAAGATTGAGCATGGAGCAAGATTTCTTTTACCAACATTTATGTTACATCAGTCATTCACACTAGAGCTCGGCTAATGTACACACACTGTTATTGATACAGTTTCCACGTGTTCACCGCAATATATTACAAAAATACTCGGTAAATAAATTAGTACAAGTAAAATAATCGGTTTGTTGATGGACATGCACTTGTTAATGCTGAGGAATTACAGTTGCAACATCTCATAATGTACCTCAAACTGAGTAGTGTATCACTGAGAAACACTGAGTCCTGCTCGAGTCGTCCTTGCGATGGAGGTTCGGGTTGAATAACTAGTTCTTCCAGTGTTTCATCATCGGACTCGCGCTCGCATTGATATAGTAAAATCAACGTCATTGTTCGTTACTGTGTTTAGTTTACAGTGTAGGAAGCCTCAGGACAGCTGATGTTGTTATGGCAATGGGCGTTTTTGTTATCGATGGGCGGAGTACGCTGTAAACCAATCACAACAGACTGAGCTGTCTGGCCAATCAGAGCAGAGTAGCTCGTGCAAAGGAGGGATTTAGAGAGATTGATTCATTTGACGAGTCGTATGAGAATCACTGAAAAATGTGGTGATGTGCAAATGTATATTATGAGGAAATTAAACCGTTTTTTTACCTTTGGTGCATGTAAACCTGTTGCAGGAGACTCCAAAACAACATTAGGAAACTTTAAAATAGCATAATAGGGGCACTTTCATGCATGTGATGCATTAATTAATGTGATGATCATAGTATCAGAGAAATACTTACCACCATCTATGCTGCGGGACAGCAGATACCTCCTACTAATTGATCGTTCAAATTGAGGAGCTGGCCTGTCAATCAAAGCACTGGCCTGGCGAGTCTGGGCTTGGGTCCGCCCACTGTAGCGGAACTTCGAGCCAATCACAAGAAAACCTTTTGGGGGAGGCTCAGGAGAGACCAACCTATGAGAGAAACACCAGAAACAATGTTAGAAGAAAACATGTACCATGACAGAATGAGAGTGGATTAAACATTTCAAGTGTCTAAGCCCAAGTCAGGCCTGTCAGAGCTTTTTAATGCCGTCAATGAACAGAGCTGGAGTCAAGACCAAACACTACAAGACCAATATTACATCCCCAGATCCATACTAAGATCTGAATTAAGTTCTTAATTAAAAACTTGTTTTCAGACTTAGATCACGGCGCCAGGTAATGAGACTTTTTGTGCTCTGCAACGTCAGACCCTGTGGCTTTTTTGTCCGATTAAGCATGTTGAATCAGTCGGCGTCCGTGCTGTCTTTTGGCTTTTGGTTTGGATTGGATTTTCCCAGAGCAAAAATGTTCACAATGACATGGCCGTCTGGAATGAAGTGTTCAACATGATTTATATTCAGAATGGTAAGCAAACACCGCTTTGTTTACGGTTTTTATATCCACAGTCCTAGTTTCGGTTTCTCTTTCTGTTCAACCCCAACTTTTTTGACCCAGATGCACACGTCGCGAGGCGATAACACAGTCGGCTTTCGTCACCGCTAGTTCTTTGATGTCATTTTGGTGTGTCATGGCCTATAGGCCCATGTTTAAGCGGAGACTCCAACTCTGTCAATGAAGGTACAAAGAAACAAAACAAGACCCAACACCTGCATTCTGAAAAATTACTGTGCCCAGTGTTGTGGCAATGATTTTAGAACAGTGAGCGCCTACCTGAAAAATGTGTGGTGTTCAATGCAGACCTTCCACAAGCGCTTAGAAGCACGGTGGTTGGGAAGCTTGAAGCCAATGGTGCTCTCAAACTGCTCGTACTGGGAGTGCAGGGGAGTGTTGGCATGTGAAGGGGAGGAAGTGGGGGGTGTGAAGGGAAAGCAGAGTTGTAACGTGTTACTTGACAGGAGATTTGACGAGGTGTAAAATCTGTGTGCTGCTAAAGCTCAGATCAACCGACAGGGCACAATTCTGCATGCCTTTATTTATCCAAACAGAACGTAACCAGAATTTCTAACGAATGCTGCAGAGAAACTGCATAAGAATGAGAGTAAATATTAAAATCTAAAAGATCAAGGTCCACAGAATGGAGCCTGTTATGCTGATAAGATGCTGAACAGTGAAGCATCTTGAGCAAAGGCGTTGAGATATTGTCGAGCATTCATATTTGACCCTCGCACATGTTGTGCAGAGTCAAAGAAATACCATGCTTTTGTGATAGACAGAGTCGAGTATCCCATTGTGAGAGGAAAATCAAAGAAAACAACCCTGTAAAAGCACACAGCAGAATCCTTAAGACTTCTAATAAAGACTTATTTAGCCTTCTTTCTTTCCTCTCTCCGCATTGAATTCTCTCCTAACCTCATCTCTTCTCATTTTCTGCTTCTCTCTCTGTCTCTGTGCCCACTAGGCAAAAAAAAATGTCACAGCTCAGCCTAATGTTTTAAAACCGTCATCCTTTCCACACTCAGCAAGCTAGCAAACACTAAAGAGCAGAACCTCTAACAATATAAGTAGTGTTTGTTGAGACATAATTAAAGACATTTTTTAAATGGCGTAATTAGAAATGTGCTTAAGAAATATTTTATTTCTTTTGTGCGAAGCGGTAGAAGAACACCCACATCAGTCTTCAGAGCACTGTGTAATTTGAAAGCCTGAATAGTGATTTCAAATACTCGAAAAACGTCCCATTCTTTTCTAATAAAACCACATCATGCAGATTATCCGCCCATTTTCTCGCCCACAGCATTTCTTCACCAACAGTCTTAGTACGGCATCCTTATCTAGCTAATGCTTGAACATGCATCTACAAGCGAAATCTAACAAGAAAAACCTGGAAAATCTCAAAAGACCTTTTTCTCTACCTCTCCAGGTCGGATTTTGATGTAGAAGTTGCTTCTCTTGTAGGATATTTTGAGGATCTTGGGCCAGGCGAATCGGTTGATACGCAGTCGGTCTCTATAGATCAAGAGTCCACTGGCACACACTCCCAGCATGATGTCAATGCCTTCAGAGTCCTTTAAAACGCATAAACACAAAAAGTCTAGATGCTTAGCTTTTCAGTCACACTTCAGTTTCAGACTGTCAATGGCATACCAAGGGGTTATTGTAGGGTTTCATCCTATGAGATCTGAGCCTGTAAAATTGCAAAATTGGATCACAGGTCTGTTCTAATAGGGTCGTGGACCGCAGGGGAAAACATTGTTAAATCCCAAAAATGTAAATACAAATAACCATATAATCATGCAGAGTTGGGATGGCAAAATAAATAGGCTTATCTTCTTTCAAAAGCCATGAGAAAACACCAACAAAATCTCTTTTTGACATCAATTTCTTCTAACTTGCAAAGGGCGCGTCCAATCAAAATTCAAAGTATTTTGATGCAAATTCGTATGTCACTTGGTTATAGAACTACTACAATTGCCATTTCTGGCGCAGTGCGTGTTTCATGTGTTAGGCTGGAAAATCATTTTCTTTTCTCATTGTTCTTTTCAGACCCCCTGAACGGGAACTAGAATCACCTACGCACCAAATATACAGTTTATAATGTACCATGTACAACACGGACACTTCAGTTCAAGCAGAACCATTTCATAAATCACAGCGTCATACCTTAGCATGATGGAGATCAACGCCATACATGGAAAGTTTCTTGGCGTTCTCCAGGAAGTTGATCTCAGCCTCTGCAGGACTCATGCCCCTGGGCACAGGTCATCATTTTGAGAATTTCATAATTAAAGAAACTGTATAAAAACATATGTTACATGTTGCTGAATATTTTAGCTATTTAATTGCTTGTGCTGCTTGCTATCAGTATCTGTAATTAGAACTTTCAATTTAATTGAATCTGTTAATTTAGTGTTTATTATTTAGTGTATATTTATTATTATTTTTATTATTATTAAGTGATACAAATGTGGGCAATTATTTATGCATCCTGATCTGTAATGAAATGATTTAATAGGGAATTTGGTTACACTTTATTTTAAAATGTCTGTGTTTCAGTGTAATTATACATTTAAGGACTGAGTAATAATAATGAACTACATGTTCTTACCATAGGATTAGGTTGTGGTTTAGGTTTTTAGGGTTAGATGCGTGTAATTATTAAATTCAATTAAATTCAGTGTTACCAGGAATTTTCAAACCGTTTAAATTCGGTACTTTATATTTTGTGATCCCAGACCTATCTTGGACACCCTAACAAATTTGACTGCAAAAATGGCTTGCTGTGGTCTGGGTCAGGTTATAAAACTATATATTAATTTATTAAGATTCTAAAGTCTATTCAATGCTTTAATCGTCTACCATAATAATGTTATGTCTTTAGGTTATCTTCATTTGGGGGACTTTCTCAGCAAATACTGATAAATGTGATTAATTGGGATTATTCCAATTAATTAATCAGCATATCACGTAATTAATATGATTAAAATGAATTGACAGCCCTGGAAACGACTGCTCCCTATGCAGGCCAGCTCTTCTCACCTGTAGGTGCGGTGCAGCTCCATCACCCTCTCCTCCAGCTCACGGGTCTGATTGGGGGCGAAGCGAAACTCGCTGATGTAGTCTGTCCCGTGTTCCTCTGGGTCATAGTCTCCCAGCTCAGCCTGAACGGCGTACGAACCCAGCAGAGCGTGAGTGACGAACGAGCAGGGCAAACGACCTGACAGTATGTCCTCCCTCAGCTGCAGACACAGGTAATACCTGTCCATACAAACACACACGCAACGATCAAATCACAACCAAAGTTATTTCATCGCTTTAAATTACATTATTAGTGGCCATTTGCCTTTATATGTTTTATTTATACCATACATTAAAGATACAAGAAGAAACATATAGATAAAAGACACAAAAAAACACAACGGAGTGATATGCGTACCATGGCTGTGCATTGTGCTTGATCTAACATGTAGTACTATATTTTGTATATAACAGAAATGCTAACTATTTCAAGTAAATTAGTCTTGGAAGTCTAATACGTAATACGTATCAGGGTTATTATAGTTAACAAAAACTTTACTTTTCGTTACTTATTAATAGAATAAACATTAACTGAAATTATAACTGAAACTATATTAAACATTAATTTATTTTGTCTAGTTGTCTAGACAAAAGTTCTCATTTTCATTTAGTTTAACTTGATGTACTTAAAGAACTAAAACTAGAAATGAAAAAAAGAATAAAAACTGCATGGACACCTATGTACAAAAAAAACTAAAAACTAATATTGAAAAGGGAAAAGATACAAATAAAAATAAAAACGAATTCAAAATATTATTAGCAAATTAAAGTATATTAGTATCTCACTGATTCGTGTAAATAATTTACCATTGAAATTAAATTAATGAAATATTTTTACATTACACTGAGGACAATTTATAAATTATTCTACAGTATGATTATATTTGTAAGAATATATATCCTTATGAATATAATTATAATATAGATACATACTCAAACACATAAAATATATTGTATATATTATTTAACATTATTATTATTATTATTATTATTAACCATCCATCCATCCATTTCTTAAAACTGCTTGTCCTATGTAGGGTCACAGGGATAGTAAAAATAATAATAATTATTATTATTATATACATTTTAATTTAATTTAATTTAACATTTTCTCCCAAATTAGGTTAATGTGGGTCCATTTCCTTAAATAGTGCCGCTATCAAAACATCACAACCAGCACAGCAACACTGGCTCAACCAATGACGTGAGTTTAGGGTGGAATTATCTGTTTTGCGGACCAAAACCAGACAGTGGCAGTGTTCGGCAAACGTCTTTATTTTTGCCACAGAAATTACACATTTCAGCTTGAACATGTTTACACTCACCGTGTGATGTCTTCAATCAGCTGAGACGGATCGGGAGGATAGAATTTGACAGCAAAGGAGAAATGCCAGGGACCCACTAAAAACAATCAGACACAAACTCACATTCATCATCAGATTCGGGCAACCAAGGTTACAGAGCCAAGGTATCTTATTTTCCTACACCTACCACGGATTTGTTTCTTGATTTCTTTTGAAGGATCTAGCCAATTCTGAAAGAGAGAACAAAAATTCCTCTATCAAGCAGGTCACACTGATAAGCAAATGCCGCAGTTTCAGCACAGTCTCCTCCACGGCAGGAGCAATCACCTCATACATATTCTGTAAAATGGTCAGCGCATTAATATTCTACAGCCACAGGAGCACTAAAAGAGTAGATAAATGTCATCTCTGGCGCACCGCACTCCAGTAAGGTCACCCAAAGCCTGGTGACACACGAAAACATTTAATGCCAGCTCATCTCGGTCCAGAGGAGATGAAAATAACTGCCTTATTCACATCTCACAGTATCACTAATCAAATCAATAAATGACCACTGATATATGTAAAATATAAAAGCGAGAGAGAAATTGTCTCAGAAACTACTTAAAGATTTTTCCACTAAAAGCCTGGTTATTTTTATCTGCCCACCCGGCCCGCGAATGTCTTCATACTGTAACATAAATCTTCTACATTACATATGAAAAATGCCCAATTTCTGTTCCTGCCTTTACAAGTTTCTCTGACAAACCTTGCACTCTCCATAGGTCTCGCTTCCCATGCTTGATACATGTGGCTTTCAAACTCAGATCATTCAAACTGCAGTGTGATCATATTTGTTGGCCTGGGAACAATCCCTGCTGATCACAGCAGCAGGCACAAGAGTCTCAACTGGGAAAAAGAGCTAAGTGGAACTAGACTGGGATAGCCGTGGGAGTGCAGGCAGGGTCATTATGGCTAAACTAAGACTGGGGAGTTCCTCAAGAACATTTCAGTCAATCAAATCCTGCCCCTAACAGTCTCAGTCACAAGGACTCTCAGAGCCCCCTAATAACCACATTACCTCAGCCCATGTATGTGCACGACAAAGCCTGTAATGCTCTATTTTTAAATAAAGAGGTCATGGTAGTGGGAATATAAAATATATGGATGCTCTTGTTAGAACGAGATCTTGCATATTGGTCAACATACCCTGTTGTCTAGTTACAAATGAGGAAAAGCATAAGATTGCTTTGGATGTTTGCATTTGAATACAAGTTAACAATCAAGTTAATCACGTAAACAATCAATAAATGAATCTATAGCATTACTAGGACTGTTTAAATTAGGAATAACAAAAAAGTGTCATCAGAATGTGCTCTGTTAAGTTACAGCAATTATATAAGAGAAATTCTGTCATGTCAACTCGTGTTTGGCATTCATTGTAATTTATATGACAATGTTGATTTATTTGGTCTTGGGAGAATAGATCTGCTATACGCTGCTGCTGCAAAGCAAGTACAGGACTTGCAACTGCCAATACATACACGACACGCTGCTGTGAGCAAGATATGCTGCTGCTGCTTTACGATATAACGTATATGAATTACCCGTGGCAGATCTATACAGGTGGAGCTGGGGAAGATGGAGGGTTTCTGAAAACAAGCTGCAACTTCTACAGCAAATGCTGAACAAGCATTTGAAGGTTGAACAGCGAGCTCATTGGCTACTGATACAGCAGGAACCAATCAGCTGTGCCCTACAGAGAATGATGTGATTGCAAGCAGATTGAGTTAAGAACCGATCAGCCAGCGCCATCTAGAGTTTCACGACAGAATTTTGTATTAGTACAATGGGAGGATGTAACTCTGACCTTTTGGCTCTCCGTGTCACTGAAGGATAGACCGAAGTAGTCCTTCTCCAAGAGGTTGAGATGTTCACATACCGCATCCAGTAGCACTTGTCCTTTGCAGAGCTTCTTTACACAGAGATGAAGAAGAACAGAGAAAGAGCACAAGAGAAAAGGGATTGATTTAGTGTTTGTCGTAGAAAATACCCCGTTCCGATTTTAATCAAAGTCGGGAGCATTGCTAGTCTCTTTACTGGGGGAAAGTAACCTTTCCTTGAGTAAATGATGGTACCTGGATTTCTGGATGGTACCTGGATTCTAAAGCAGATTAGAGCTGGGCGATAATATAGTTTACATTTTGTGAGGATACAAGCAATCAAGCAGTTGAGATTTGCAATATCTAGAATATATTGCTTTATGTCAGGTATGCATGTACGCAGAATGTTGAATATACTTATTTATACCATTGTATGTCTGAATACTCAATTCTGATTGGCTTGAAGGAGTGTGTTCAATTAATTAGTTCCAATCAGTTTAATCGCTGTTATATTAAAGGTACACTATGTAACTTTTGCACTCTAGTGGTTAATAAACTAAATTGCATGCATCTCTCACACACACACACCAATAGCAAACTTTGCTATGTTTCACCCGTTTCACTTGAAATAGTTCAAACAGTACAGCCATTGTGCGTCTCCGAGCAACACGGTTTCAGTTTCGCGACTGAATGAATCCCCTAATCATTCTAATGAATGACCCAACGACTCACTCAGTCACTACTGCAGCCATTTTGAACGAATCGTTTGACTGAATGATTCAATGGCTAACTCGGTAAGACAATGATTTGCTGCCACCTACTGGTGGTTTTAGTATCATTTAATTATAGCTGAGGGACTGAGGGACGAAGATTGAATGCTGTTTTTGTTTTCGGTCGTGATTATAACATATAGTGTAGGCCCAGATTCAGCCCACATCTGGTACGCATTGAATCCACTTGCACCAGATGTGGCCCGGATCTGGGCCGACACTATGTTGCTGTCTGGGATAGTTCTGGTTAAAGAGATTAAATGCATTTATAAATAGACCAATAAGAGCAAAATATGAGATAACATTATAAATATAAGAGAGATAAAGTAATTGCAGTCGCATTGCATACAATGTTTTTGCCAGTTTTTTTTTTTTTTTTTCTTGAGAAAGGTAGGGTATCCTGCTGTTTCATTGAAAAGGGCCTTCGAATTGCAAAGGCCGCCTCTGACACACACTCTCTCTCTCTCGTGATAATTCTTTCAAATAAATGTTGTAATTCATTCAGATAAATCTTTACTACTTTTCTTTGTGTCTGATTTAAAGCGTGTAGAATGTGACCATGATATAAGCGTGATAATCCACAGCTAAGTTTGCATAACTCAATTTGAATGCACTCCCTTACACATCTAACTTAAAGGGATACTTCAGGATTTAGCATTAAGCTTTGTATTAGTAGAAAACCTGTATTATTTTAGAATTACCGTGCTTTCCACCCTTATATCCCCCTGAGACGAGAGATTTATGTATTTTTGGTCTGAAAAAAATCCTACGATGACGCAAAAATCGTCATTTTGTGTCATCTGAGGATTTTTTGGCCAGAGGCTAAAGACTACAGTCAGTAGTAGGGCCTGTCCCGCATGTTTTCAACCCGCCCATAGAGGGTGGGATCTCACTCACAGAATGTACACATAGTGTCAGCCATCTTTTATTGGAAGCTAAGCAAGCAGGCTCTTGTTCTGTGGAGAAAGCTGAGTAGTAGGGGTTACCATCCTCTTTTTCCCGGACATGTCCGGCCGTCGAGATCGTCCAAAATGTCCGGGATTCGGCTTTTGCTTTCTGCAGTCGCCATTCATTGTTTACATGCACACCTTTTGTTTCAATCTAACTGAATTCATTCCGATTGGTGAATCTGAATGTAGTGTTTACATGAACACTAAACAAGTGATCGGTTGATGTGCGTTTTAACATTGCTAAGAAAATTCCCGCTCCTCCGTGAGAGATACGAGACCGGTGCGTCTCACAGGTGTCGCTCATCAGTAATCAAGCCACCGGCCTCACGTCATTCTCCCACGGCCCTCAGCCTCGTCCTGCTCGCCACAGTAAACATAATGAATGGCGACTGTTGAACGCAAAAGCCGAATACCGGACATTTTGTGCGATCTCGAAATCCCGGGCAGACTCGTCACGGAGACTCACTAGTAGCCTAGCCTTTTTGTTTAACTGCGCTCTCTTACCGGTAGGCGTGGCTTGGGAGTGGCCTCCTAGGGCAGCGAAGCAAGTGCATTCTGGGAATTGTTGTCTTTCATCCACATGAGCCAAAAATACATTTTCTGGCTTTTCTCAGTCTAGAAAGCTCCAAATTCAAAAATAATTTCACATTTCTTCTACATAAATGACCCATTTTAAATACACATTCATCTTTCCAGAGGTGAAGTATCCCTTTAACATAACTAGCTGGGCAATTATATGTGTTAATATAAATATAATCAGATTATAGTCAAGAAGATAAGATTTCTCTTCAGTCGTAGCTAAGCATCTGTGTGGCTATCTGACCACACCCAGTTATTCTGCACAAAAGAGTGGCATATGCAACTCGCTTGAGACACCAGCTCTGGCTTTGCCTTTCTAAAGAAACACTAAGCACTCGCCGCCCAGGGAGCCCGTTTACCCGCGGCGACAGAGATACAGCGCAGCTGTTTCCATGGCAACAGAAGTAGTGAGGTTTTATGTGTGTGAGTCTGTGCATGTGTGTGTGTCGCTTCCCTGGCCTCTCATGGCTGAAGCACAAGGTTTTTTTTAAGAGGGAGAGAGAAAGAGAGAGTGGGTGTGCTGTGCTACCATACAAAGGCTTCTTAAGTTAGCTAGGGAGCCCCTCAATTGCAACAGAACATTATTTTGGTATGTAAAGGCAATTTCACCGTTTTTACTCCAACATAAATTCACATGAAAGACTCAATTTGAATGGATCCCTGGGTGCAGAACTGTACTCGGAGTTCTGACTAACATCGGTATACTGTATTTGTTGCCATTGGTGATTTCAGGCGGTATTGTACTTTCACAGTTTGCTTCCATCAGCAAAGCTCGTAATGAGATGTGCTCTACTGTTTGTATCTACAGTATAGTGCAAAGAATTTTATTATTGATGATGTGACAGAAAGAATAAATGAAATGTACATTAACATGCTTTGGTACTTTAGATCTATTAGACTCTTGAGAGTGTACTTCTCTCTGTGATCAACTCAAGAATAAGCCATTGTTTCAGTGGGGTCATCAGATATTTAAAGAGACAGTTTATCCATCCTCACTCAAATCATTCCTTCATCTGTGGAACAGAAAACAAGATATCTAGCTATATTCTCAGGCTGCTTTCTTCCATACAATGAAAGTAAACAGGTTATTATTATTGTAGTTAATAAACTTCCCAATACAACTGTCACAGCAATATATTAATATCTTAAAGTCCTCCTGTAGTCAATAATTTTATCCCCTAAAACTCATCTTTGATCACCAAAATGAAATATTTAAACGTTTCATGAATATGCTAATTAGCCCCACCTCCACTCGCTCACACAAGCTATGAGATTCACTCGGTCAACTTACTGAGGTAAACTCTGCACAATGGTATGGCTCTTTACACATAGCGGTAATTAATATGATTAGCCTTTTGCTTGACTATGTTATCAAACAGCTAATAATGCTGCTAATGTTACACAAACTATGTTCCCATTCATTTACTCACCCTCATGTGGTTCCAAACCTGTATGACTTACTTTCTTCTGTGGAACATGACAAATATTTTGACTTCTTTTGTATGAAAAAAACAAACAAAAAACTATTTATATATACACACACACACATATATATATATTATGTTCCAGAGGAGAAAGAAAGTCATACAGGTTCAGACCGATGGGTTTGTGTGTGTGTGTGTGTGTGTGTGTGTGTGTGTGTGTGTGTGTGTGTGTGTGTGACAGCACTAACAAATAAACAATTTATAAAGAAGTAGGACAAATGGCCTACAAACAATAGAAAAATAAAAGATTTTATTTGATGAAAACATGATATTGGCTTAAAATTTTTAAACAGTTGTAAAATTGTTTTTAGGCTTAATTTGTGTTGATATGGTTTATTAAGCAATTTATCCATCCAGATCAGTGAGTGGTAACTAATCTAAATCTAAACTAAACTAAAACCATAAAAAAACATTTTAGTTACTTAAAATAAAATAAATGTTAACTAAAATAAAATATATTTAAAAAATTCACTTATTTTATTTCAGCTAGATGTCAGGGCAACATTTCTCATTTTCTCAGCTTGATGTACTAAAATAACTAAAACTAAAACTGAAATAAAAATTTATAAATATATAAATTATTATTCTGGTTGAAACTCTCTTCACATCCTGATAGCAATCAATAATAGAAGTGGTCTGCATATAAAAGAAATTACACATCGTAATCGTAATTACAAGATAGCAAACCGTGACATTCTACCCGGAGCTGTTCACGTCCTCAGACTCGGATTTATGCATTTCTACACTCACCTAAAGGATTATTAGGAACACCATACTAATACTGTGTTTGACCCCCTTTCGCCTTCAGAACTGCCTTAATTCTACGTGGCATTGATTCAACAAGGTGCTGAAAGCATTCTTTAGAAATGTTGGCCCATATTGATAGGATAGCATCTTGCAGTTGATGGAGATTTGAGGGATGCACATCCAGGGCACGAAGCTCCCGTTCCACCACATCCCAAAGATGCTCTATTGGGTTGAGATCTGGTGACTGTGGGGGCCATTTTAGTACAGTGAACTCATTGTCATGTTCAAGAAACCAATTTGAAATGATTCGAACTTTGTGACGGTGCATTATCCTGCTGGAAGTAGCCATCAGAGGATGGGTACATGGTGGTCATAAAGGGATGGACATGGTCAGAAACAATGCTCAGGTAGGCCGTGGCATTTAAACGATGCCCAATTGGCACTAAGGGGCCTAAAGTGTGCCAAGAAAACATCCCCCACACCATTACCACCAGCCTGCACAGTGGTAACAAGGCATGATGGATCCATGTTCTCATTCTGTTTACGCCAAATTCTGACTCTACCATCTGAATGTCTCAACAGAAATCGAGACTCATCAGACCAGGCAACATTTTTCCAGTCTTCAACTGTCCAATTTTGGTGAGCTCGTGCAAATTGTAGCCTCTTTTTCCTATTTGTAGTGGAGATGAGTGGTACCCGGTAGGGTCTTCTGCTGTTGTAGCCCATCCGCCTCAAGGTTGTGCGTGTTGTGGCTTCACAAATGCTTTGCTGCATACCTCGGTTGTTACGAGTGGTTATTTCAGTCAAAGTTGCTCTTCTATCAGCTTGAATCAGTCGGCCCATTCTCCTCTGACCTCTAGCATCAACAAGGCATTTTCGCCCACAGGACTGCCGCATACTGGATGTTTTTCCCTTTTCACACCATTCTTTGTAAACCCTAGAAATGGTTGTGCGTGAAAATCCCAGTAACTGAGCAGATTGTGAAATACTGGCACCGTCTGGCACCAACAACCATGCCACGCTCAAAATTGCTTAAATCACCTTTCTTTCCCATTCTGACATTCAGTTTGGAGTTCAGGAGATTGTCTTGACCAGGACCACACCCCTAAATGCATTGAAGCAACTGCCATGTGATTGGTTGATTAGATAATTGCATTAATGAGAAATTGAACAGGTGTTCCTAATAATCCTTTAGGTGAGTGTATATCAACATTATCAACTCTGAAATGAATCTGCAGCATTCAAGTGGTACAAGAAAGAGCTCTGTAAGTTGTTCACATTCATTATTATTGTAATGTTATGTGCTGTCGCTCGTCTCGTGAACCTTTGCAGACTCTACTGTGTGAGTTCATATGTTTTGAAGGAGGCGTGGCTTTGGAGACGCTCTAAAGGGATGGTGGGATTTCATGCTTTTAAAGTTAGCTTGCTATTGCTAGCCACTCGAAATTGCCTACCCTACCATTAAATAATATTTAAAGTGGAAAATATAACACAAAAACATAATTCAAACTATTAATAAAACTGTAATAGTATCTCAATGATACTAAATAGACAGTGGCATACATGTAATGATTCACAAAGCATGGCCATAAACACGCCTGTGAGCGTTTGAAAGTAGCTAACTTGTGAATCAACATCCTTTTTTATTTTCTTATATGGAAAGGAATTTGGATATTGTATTCTTTTGTGCTCTATGGAAGAAAGAAAGTCAGGCAGGTCTGGAAAAAGCTGAGGGTGAGTAAATGAAGACAAATTTTTTAAATCAGGGTGAACTTTAGCCAAGGGTGACAAATACACAAGCCTGGTATACCCTCCTCTGAAAGGCTGAAGTATTATTTACTCCATGGGACCACCAACATGACACAATTATAGATTTCCCATCCTCCTCCCCTTCAGTGAAGCGTACAAGACTGGAAGTATAGGCAGCCTTTGACCTTTAGATTGGACAGTCTGTCTCTCTTGCAGTAGTGTTGCAGCATCAGTAATGGCACACGGATGGGACACACTACCAGAGAGAGCTACGGATAAGACCCCAGAGAAGAGACATGTCTGAATACACCCTGGAAATCCATCAGCCAGCAGACCCCTGGGGCACACAGGCAGACATGGCACTGATCTCAGAGCAGTATGTGGCACTCCCTGGAGAGCTTTTTACCTATCAATGAACACCCTCCGCCCCCATCAGCCCACACTAGCATTCATTTCTCATGTGCTGAAACTCCCCAGAGCACTGCAGCGGGGGAACATGAAGCTGCAGTGCCGGGCTGTGAAATTCAGATGAAGGCATTGAAATGTGAGGTACAGGGATCATCATCGTGATTTTTTTATTTTTTATTGTAATATCTATACATGTTCCTATTGTCAATACAGCTGGTGGTTGGTATGGGTCAAATAGTGTAGCTTCAGTAAAGTTATTTATTTATGTGTATAAAATACAAGAAAAATGTGCAATATACTTCTTTGAAGGAGATATAAAATTAAACTGGATTTAATTTTTCACTCCAAATAATTTGTTTTATTAAATTAAAACTTATATTGCAGTGATTCTAATTTGCTTTTGTTTTGCGGTTAAGGTTTCAAAAGACTAACACATGCTCACTTGAGTATGAAAGTGCTAAAATTTAGTATTTTCATAGGACCTCTAATTTAAAGGTGCCCTTGCATGGATTATTTTATTATTTTAGAATGTTTCCTGGGGTGCCCTTATAATGTTAGTATGTTTTTTAGATCAAAATTTGTTATAATTTAGAAATAAAAGGCATTTTTCCTAGCCTGATTTTAGCCTCTGATTTGAACGCTCTGTTTGAAGGGGCGTGTCTGCTGTTAGACTTCAGTGTAAACGCCCACTGCTGTGATTGGCTGCTGTGAGACTTCAGTCTAAATGCCCACTGCTGTGATTGGCTGCTGTGAGACTTCAGTGTAAGCCTGTTGATCACGTGAATGAAGATCTTATCATTGCAACGCAGTTTCTGCACTCTCACTAATGATTTCACTAATGCAAACATGATGTACGTACAGTAAGAGCTTCGTTGTGCAGTGTAATAGCGTCATTGATTTCATAACGAGTTTTGGCAAGTGTCCAGATAAACTCGCGCTGTGTGATTGACAGCTTGGGCGACTGGAAAGGGATTGTTCTTTGATCGCTATCTGTATATTAATCACAGTTTAAGTAAGATTATTTTCATCCTACTAAGAGAAACGACGTGAAGTTGATCGTTTAGTCACCGGCTTGATTTACTGATCCATAAACAGTATTGAACGACTTTGAGAAAAAGATTATCTGTCTGAACTTGAACAATTACACATCAGACATTCACATAACCCACTGGTTCTTCAGAGGCTCGGATGAAGGAACTAAAAAAATACCTTTGTGTTCATTTGTACATCCAAACACTGAGCAACTGCCATGCTTCGCTCGTTTGCAAGCCATGATGTCTCTCGAAGAAAAATTATTCGGACAATGATTTGGCTGCGCAGTTCCGCCTGGCATTGAACATGGGCTGGCATATGCAAATTTTTGGAGGCGTACATATTAATGATCCCGACTGTTGCGTCACAGTTGGTGTTATGTGGAGATTCGGCTATTTTTCAGGGGTGTTTTTCAAAAACGAGATTTAAATAAGAAGGAGAAAACAATGGTGTTTGAGACTCACTGTATGTCATGTCCATGTACTGAACTCTTGTTATTTAACTATGCCAAGATAAATTCAATTTCAAATTCTAGGGCACCTTTAAAGGTAGGGTAGACAATTACGGAGTAGCTAGGAATAGCAAGCTAGCTTTGAAAACATTAGATCTCACCATTTCCAAAGCCACGCCTCTTTCAAAACACATGAACGCACACAGCAGGATCTACAAAGTGTCATGCGTTAAACTACCAAATGTCTCAAAGCGCATAACATTGTCACGATCTGGCTCAGCTTGGCTTCAACAGGAACACGATGACGATGAATAAGAATAAACAGGCTTTAATAGCAGAATGCATGCATAACCAAACTTAGCTAGTGCTTTAACGAGAAACGACAGGAAACAGAGAACAACGAGGAACTAAATACACAGAGCTAACGAACATGATGAATGACAGCTGGTGAGATGGGTGTCCATGGTAATTGATGATGGCGGGAAACTCAGACATGGGAAAACAGGAGCTAAAGAATACAAACTAAAAGTCCATGAAAACAAAACTAAAAGAACATGACTGTTACAAACATAACATAATAAAAATGAATTTAAACAACTTACAGAGCTCTTTCTTGTACCACCTGACTGCTGCAGATTCATTTCAGAGTTGATGATGTTGACACAGAAACGCATAATTCCCAGTCTGATGACGTGAACTATCAGGATGTGAAGAGTTTCAACCAGTATAATAAAAGGTGTTTATAAAAAATATTGCCTACCCTAACTTTAAGACTCAGTAGCAAAAATGCAGATGGAGTTAGGAAATTTGACTCATTTCATTGAATCAGTTCTTTCAAACTTTTTCAGTAAATCATTTTAAAACACTGATTGAAAAATATGTTTGCGTCACTATGGAAGCAATTTTACATGTTTTAAAATGTTTTTGTAAAATAAATATCTACATATTGTTATTTTAATGCAAATGTTTTAACAAGAAACGATAATCATAATCTGCTTTCTACTAATTCAACATTTAATAACAAATAGTTTAATCTTTCATCTTATTTAATCTTTAGTATTCAGTAATAGTTTCTTGTTAAAACAGTTGTGCTGCGTAATATTTTTTGTGGAAACCATGATACTTTTTTCAGGACTTTTTGATAAATAGGACAGCATGCATTTATTTGAAATAGAAATCTTTTGTAACATGAATGTCTTCACTTTCACATTTGATCAATTTAATGCATCCTTGCTGAATAAAAGTATAATTTCTTTCAAAAAATACATATAAACTAAAACATTTTGAAAATCACAACTAATCTAGCTGGTTAAGCAGTCGGCAGAGGTGTGGTTGACCTGACAAAGGAATTGAGCACTACAGCACAACAGTGTGTGAAATAGCTGTGAGCCCTAGAGGTCTAGCACCGTGTTTCTTCAGAGCAACACATATTAGTTTTAGCACACTCAAGTAACTGCTGTACCTCCACCCCGGTCTCATAGGCAGATCCATCTAGCAGAGTGACTTTCACAGGCACTGTCTTTGGTCTTTTGGAGGATTTCTGCGGGGATCTGGACATCCTACTTGGCGTTTTCTCCGAAGAATCATCCGTGTCTCTGTGCTCATCCGACATCTTTGAATCGTGATCCTGAATAAAAGTGATCAAAGTGTGTAGTTTAAAAAGTCGAAGCAAATTTTAAAACAAAGTTAAAACAAATCTGCTTTCCGGTCTAGAAACGAAAAAAGTTTGCATGTTTTATGAAAGAATCTCAAACGATAGAAAGTTGCATGGCATTGTCAAACGTATTATAAGGCATGATATTTTAATAAACTAAACATCTTAAGCTTACCATATAACCTCCGTCTGCTGTATTCTTTGTGGTTGAACTTCTCTCTGACATAGCAATCACTTGCAGTCCTAAGTAATAAAAAAAAAAAGATTAGGACAAACTCATTAAACAGATTAAACTTTCCACTCACTCTACATATTAATTTCATATTAACTTCTTTATGGGCCTAACAGGCTAATGAGCATACTTTAATGAACATGTACATACTGTGAATTTGACTGTTTACAACATACTGGTGCTACTTTCACGTCTCTCGTATCCAGTATTCCACAAAATGAACATTGGTTTGGAACTGTCCGAATTGTCCGAATTTTCATCTTTAGGTGAACTACCCCTTTAATATGATTCGATAGTAGAAGAACAAGCACATCTGTTGGTTTATCTAATGAGCCATGCTGTGAACTGTTCACGTGTGCTGCATAGCGAATGTTTCAGTCACCAAATGACCAGTACAGAGTCTCTATAAACTATACTGAATCAATACTGGATCAAGAGAGGACATCTGGTGACTTATAACGCAAGGAATGTGTTCATTGACACATATTAATGGAAAAACAAACATTATGTGTCTTCATTATGTGTCAAACCTTATGTCTACAACATTAGCTAGTGATGATCTCATATCAATAAATGAACAAGCTGTGATACACAGTTTAAGTAAACAGATGTACTGTTGAAATGAAGCACTTAAAGAAATGAGTAAAATATTAGCATTTTATTTATTGGCTATTTTCTTTCACTAGAACAGAAACCTTGGAAAAAATAAGAAAGATGGATGTAGAAGCTGAATCTAAAAAAGCAAAACATTTAAAACCTGACTAAATCGACAATCCTTTTTAGTAAATAAACTTCTCCACGTTTAATGGTGTTGAGGTGTTGCAGCTTGACAGTTTGATACCATTGCGAATATGCTAATCGCCTTCATTTCCATCTCATTCACTTGCACCACGCTGCGCTACTAAAAGCCCCAAACATCTCCCCCATGGAAAATCTCCAAATATCACTCAATAAAAGCATTGCAGTTACAACAAACAAACCTCCTTATATGGCCATGCTAATTTTCAGCGTTCGTTCTTTAAGTACTATCCACTATCCGAATGTGCCCGTGATTCAGTCAGAAGACAAACAGCCGGTCCATTAAATGGCTAATCTATACATTTAACTCTGGACGCTGACTTATCTCTTTTACCAATTAACCGGTTTTAACTGAAACTCTGCAGTTTGCCTTAATGGAGGACTTAATGCTTTAATTATTTTAGCTGAACTGTTATGGCCTTGAGGGTTTAAGCTGTCTTGATGCTTTTATTCATAGAACAGAGGACAAGAAATGATGGGGAGAAGTTTAGGATCGGGAAACATCACGAGTCAGATTTAAACAAACTGTCCACGTGATCCAATTGCTAGGTCATGACAGTTCTATAGATGCTATAGATTCTATAGGAGAGAATATAGACTGATAGAATAAGATAAAGTATCAAGAATTTAAAGTCAGTAAACACATTATCAGAGAAGAGAAGAGATGTCGCTGCAAGAGGGAGGGGGAGTTATTAAGGGTATGGGTATTCAAAACAAACAAATGATGTGCACGGATAAATCATTTATAATAAATACTGCAATATTCCATTTTTAAAAGTCCATTTTGATGTCATGGTGACTTAAAAATGTACAGACTTTCTCTTCTGGAAAAAGGGACCAAAAATATTTATGACTCATCCTGCACAACACAGAATTTTGTCGAATCAAAAGCTCTCTAGAACAGGAATACCTCTCCCTCTAAAACCATTACAACCAACCGAACTAAAGTATTAAATCATGGTTCATTTTATATGCCCCGCGCACACAAAGGACAAAACTGCGTCAAATTAAAACTTAACACTAATGTGATGAAAATAGCTTTTTTTAAATCATGTGCTTAAAAAACTTCTAGTGTTAAAAAAACACATCATCTACTAAAAATGAGATGAGCCAAATGAAATGGCAGCTACAGAAATGTATGAAGAATCAGAATAGTAACAGTTGCTTTTCCAGCTACTTCTCTTTCAGTTAATGTGTCTTCGGATCAATATATTGATGAGGCCTTTAACTGGACTAAGAAGGTCAGTTTATAGTCTAGAAATGAATTGATGTGCCTCCATGCAATCTAATTAAATCATGTGCTTAATGCAACTAATTGATAGTCTACAATTATAAAAAACTTAAATTAAAATATAACACAAAAGAAATGACCACTATTTAAAACATAATGTGTGTATGTACAGTATGTGTGTATAATGCAGTATGGCTTAACATAAACTCTTAGACATACACTGAAGGCTCATAAGCTAACAGCTTAACAAAACAAGCCTGTCTCTGCTGAGGTCTCAGTCAACCCTGCTTGAGCTCAGAAAACAGCATGTTAATGTGACCATAGCACAACAGCCTGAAGAAAACAACTAGGAATAAATTAAATAACCTAAAACACTCACACAGAATGCAACTAAATGAAGAGGAGACACACATAATTAAATAGCACAGTTTACCCACTGCTAATGTAATGAAATGTGAGCCTTTTTTATTATAGCTATATAGTCTAAATGTTACAATTGATTTTATTTTCAGTACAGGAATACTGAGACATACACTGTTATATAAAAAAGGTTCTCAAATGTCTTCATAACACTTTCATGTTTAATGGGTTATTTACATGTTTCTAGTGATAAAATATATGTATGAGCTTTTTAATAATTAAAAATGAATTAAACCAAAATGAATTACTTAAAAATAAATCCATAAAATGTTCCCATAATGGGAGTCACTAAAGTTTCTAATATAGAATATTTTCTTCTAAGAATGTAGAAGAAATTATCAATACAACCTGTGAATAATACTAATAAATAACTCCCGTAAAGCATTTTCAAATCTTGGATAGAGCAGCAGACAGGCATGTTACTGAAATATTATTTTTAGTTTTACAAAAGTTCCCAAAAATATGCCATTTCTAATAATAACAGCCTCAGTTCTGTTAAACACTGTTAATCATGTTTAAATTAATTCAACAGATTTTAACCACAAAAATTGTCCAAATAGTGAAAATCCAACACTTGGATGGATGGCACAAAAGACGGCAGGTAGATTTGTTCAAAACACCTGGGGTTCTATCTCATAAATTGACTCTGATTCTGATTATGCATTCATTAATAAGACAAAGATAATTTATTCTTCCTCAAACATATGGGAAGCTTCTGAAGAAATACTAAGACAGGTGGAGGGGAGACTGGGGTGCAGTTCAGAGAGACAAAGAGAAAACACTTCTTTAAAAATGCCAACCAAATTACTGCTACCTAATAAGTGAGACTTTAATTCCTCTGTATAATTACATCTTCCGTGTAAACAGATGAAGGATAATGTGGCATTAGGAACCGTAGTGTTGAAAAGCCGAGATTAACATTCTACATCCAGATGCTCATATCGGGATTTAATGCTGTCGAGTTTTTGAACCACACACAAGACAATTTGCACAACAAGAATCTGGGGAGATTAAAAAGACCAATATCCAAGCACTTCAGAAGACGACAGTGTGTGGATGTATATGAGTGCTAAAACTCCCAGAGTGAAATATATCAGGAAACTGCGGCTCTTGGAAAGAGCACAAGATGAATGGCAGAACATCTGTCCCTTGTTGCTAACATTCAGAAAGCTACAGAAGCACCTCGGCTCAAATGCTGCACAAACGCCAACACGTCTTAACCTTAATAGGTCTCTTTTGAGTTCATACACCTGGGACAGTTTGATTGGAGAGCATTTGATTGGACAGAAGATGTGATGAGAAGCTGAAATCATTTTAGCTGATTCATTTTAGCGGAAGTGAGAGTCTATGTTTTGAATGCTTATATCTCCTAAATGCGAATTTTGTCATTGTTTTGGAACGCACCAGCTTATTCATAACCTTAAGGCTGATATATTTATACTAAAAGCTAAAAAGCTTACATTTTGATTTCAGGGGGCCTTTAAATGGATAGTTGTCACTGAGGTCCAATGTTGTCCTAGAACCCACTGACTGATTGTACGGACAAAAACAGTTGCAACATTCTTCAAAAGAACAGAAGAAAGAAAGTTATTCACGTTTGGGTCAACATGAGGGTGAGGAAATGATGAGAAAGTGTTGAGTGAACTAAAGCTAGTTTTGAGTAGGCAGTCGTTGGACTATCATCTGTTTCAGGCGCAGCTTATTTTGGGCCAAGAACTGCCCACTTAGACAAGAATAGACTGTCTGACTGAGATGAGAAGCAAAAAAGTTTTTGTTTTTATAGCGCCGTTTAGGAGCTCTTCTAAAATAGTGCATTGCCACATTAATAGACCAGTGTGGAAGAACTCATTAAAATAATTGCACAGTACTGTACACACTGCACGTGACCAGCTGTACACAGACTAAATTAGCAGAAATGTGTTGAATGCGTTACCAGAATGTGCAGCTTATTTCCGAGATAAATCAAAATATGCAATTATACTTAGTTTACTTGCTACCTAAGTGCATCAAACAAAACTCTGAACATCTTTCAATGATTTGATGCCAATAACGTGGCATACTTCAGCAAATCCAGTCAATAGGTCTTCCTTTAAAACACAGATTGTAACTTAAAAGACACATAAAAACAGGCCCGAGTCATCATAGGTTTATGGAAAATCCTGCACTGGTAATCTTGTAAACATGGGTACACAAATACAATGTCGAAATACAATGGCTTTTCATTGAAGAGTAATGAGTAAAGGATTACAAGGTGAGATAAAATGCATTGCATTGTCAGAGATGGGGCCTCTCGTTTAATGAAATAACATGCATGAGATTCGTTTCTCTAATGTCATCTGTTTCACCCCCTGATCGTTATACATGAATGACTGCTCTGGTCAATACACACCTAATCAGCAGGCTGGGGGGGATAATAAGGAATCCGACATGGGGTGGTTCTGCCTCTGTCTTTTTTTCTTTTTTTTTTCTTTTTCGTCTGGATATTTCACCTCAAGGAGTTTTTTCATTTGCTTGCAGATGTCAGTGTTAAAATTTGCACATCAAATTTGCACCATTAAGGATGAAAAGATCAATGGCATTTTAGATTTGTGTTAACTTAAAAACTAAAGTTTTTGACAAGCATTGCAAGATTGTACATTAAATTATTTAGCCAATACTACATGGACCATCAGTGAATCACTTTGAAAGTAATGGAATTGGAGATTTGTTTACTTTTAAAAGATACTTACATAACTGGTCTCATCTTTCGGATCATATGATCAGGGATAAGGGTATATTGCTCGGGATAACTTTTCTCATCCAATAACTTTACAAAATAGTAAGCTGAGACATGTTCTAAATTATTCAGACTGTTGAGCAAAACAAAAAAAACAAATCTGATGTAAAAATAAAGGTATAATTCACAAAAAAATAAATAAAAGCTCATGCCTTCCGACATCTGTATGATTTTCTTTCTTTTACAAAAGATGAAATAGTCATCCTGCAATCCATGGCAATCAAACACATGACCATTGCTAGTGCCATGCTCGACCGTTTGAGCTATGGAAAATCTCACTTGGACTTCCATATTTTCAAATGGGCCACTGTGGTCAGTACAAACCTACTGCGTCTTCACTTGCCAATATTTTAATCTACACATGAATCCAAATAAGATTTGAGAGCTGTAGTGGAGGGGAAGACAGACTTAAAAATGACCTTTAGGATAGCACAAGTCATAGACGACTTTTATGATGCTTGGCACCTTACATTTTCGTTTTCATTAGGGATGCACAATATATTGCCCACCATATTGGTATCTCCCGATATATGTAAAAAAAAATTTAAACGTTAACGTATCGTTAACGACCCGATAAAAAAAAATTCCATCATGTTTTTGAATTGCTTGAAATATGATTGGAATCACTTCAAAAAAGGAAAATACAGTTAACGTGCAGCTAACAGTTAAAGTGGCAGTTGTCTGTCACATAGGCTAAATCAAATTATAATGAGAACATTATAATTGTGTGCTTGGAACATGGCTTTTAATGATAACAGTTTTGTTTTTGTAATCAGGCTCTCAAAAATTGTATACTAATTTGGATTTAGATTTATCGGCCAATATATCGGTTATCGGCTTTCAAATATAAAGAATTATCGGTTATCGTATCGGCCAAGATTTTCATATCGGTGCATCATTCATTTTCATGACATCCCTGCAAGCAATTTTGCGCTTAAAAGACATCTAATAGCATCCAAACACATCCCAAACGTCTAGACTAAAGCAAGGCAAAATTTGGGCTGTCAGTAAAAATGTAATAGACGTCTGAACCATAGCCCAAGAACAGACTAGTCATCAATTAGATAACAATGAAATGAAATGAGTGAAAAAATGAAACCATACACCTTGTAATCACTGTTTACTTTGCTTACATGATGGAATATCATACATTTCACAAGTTATTTTGGCAAAAACGACATGTAACCAAATTCAAGGTTATTTTGGCTAGAAGTGGGTTACTCATAGGGGTCTATGTCGGGTCTATAGTTAACCTAGACGGTGAAATGACGGCTAATGCTTGCTGGGATGGAAAAGAGCAGCGTTGGCATTCTGCTAAACATCTCCTTTTATGTTCCACAGAAGAAAGTAGGTCATACAGGTTTGGAAAGACATGAGGGTGATGTTTTTCATTGTTTGGGATGAACCAACCATTCAGAAGAAGTGGTATTGTGAAAGTAGCAATTCTTAAATAATTAATTCCCTTAATCTCTTAATGAACAGCAGTGATTAGATGAACACTTTGACCTTTGTGTAGTAGCTTTCATGGTGGGGTAGCAGAGGAAAGGTCAGCTCTTTCATCTGAAGTGTTTCCTCCAACTAAAGCGCTCACCATGATCAAAACTGCATTTGACATAGATGTGATGGATAATTAAAATGCCCAAACAGAGATCAAGCAGCTCTATCGTGTTGCACTGAGAATTAAAGCTGATCAGCAACTATAATGTTGTTTGTACATGTAACCATGCCTTTTGTTTATTATCAAGTCAGAGGTCAGGTTTGATCGCGGATAATCCAAATGTATCACTGATTCTGTAGAGGATGACTTGGACTCCTATAATAGCAGTTAATTATATTGTGTTTGTGAATGTGTGTTTGCTCAGATGTAGTAAAGAAGACTAACAAATGCTGCAAAATATCTCTGCAGTGCTCATGAGATTATCGAGCACAGACATTATGGAACAAGACTGCCCCCTCTGACTCGCTAAATTTCCCAGTTCTGCCATAATGCACACTGGGAGCGCAGTAGTGAGCTGGCACTGCCCCAGGCCATATGGACATATGGTGAAGTGAACCTGATGTAGCCAGTCACAAGCCAAACACTTTTTTTCAGTAGCATGATGCTATCAGAGCAGTAACCTTCATCTGCTGGAGCATAAACACATCAGAAAGAAAAAGGAATACGTAGTACATATATATATATATATATATATATATTGGGAAGACTTTTGTTGCAGTTTCTGTGCTGATTTGGGGAGAAATGTGCAGAATGTTACACAATGGTACACAAATTTCTACTTACTTCCTATTGAATATCAATATGATCAAAAGGTTGCTGAAAAAACTGTTGTACACAATCTACTACATGCCTTCTGTCGTCTTATTGATAGTTTATACTTCTTTTGCAAGTAAAAGGCCTTTTGGTACAATTGTAAAAACGTCCCCCTTCAGGTCATGGTACACGTCTTTTTTCTCTGAAATCTTTAATGCTTTTTATAACGTACACAGAATAGCTTTTACATTGTTTGTATTTTTCAAGATTTTTCCTGGACTGAAGATACCTAGATTTACTTGATTATTCATATCCATTTTTTAGAAAACTTTGAGTATCAAATATGATACATCTAGCTTTTGAGGAACGTTTATTTCTCAATCATCACTGTTTTGCATTGCAATATGTCAATATAAAAATAACAACAGAGTACTGATCATAAAACTAAGCATTTATAAGCATTTAAATATCATCCTAATAAGGCATATTATTGGTCTGCTATACTGTTGTAAAGATCTCATTGATCTACATTACAAGCTATCAGAACTTCATCTTACTTTTTGGCCATATGATTATCAGCAACTGCACTAAATTGCATATTTTTGTCCTTTGAATTAAACTGAGGTGTTTATTTGAACTCCTTAAGTACAATATGAGCCATAAAATCCTGATTATTAGATTGTTTTAATATTTTGTCTAAAAGTTCGATAAACTGTTACATTTTTAATAACTTTTCTAACAATAATTTAATGTGTCAGGCTTTGCAGGGTTATAATGGAAATGTGAACTGAAATACACATATTACTAGCTGGAAGCAAAATCAAAATGAGCTAAATTATTTAATAAACATGCCTTAGAAATAAACCTTTTTAAAGGATGGGATTCTATTAAAATCTGTGGAGCTTTCTGATGGAAGAATCAAAAAGATGGAAAGCATAATAAAAGCAGATGCTTAAATTATTCTCAAGGACAAGCATATATATAAGTTCAAATATTATCTAAAACATGTTTCATTAACATCTCAAGTGAACACGGTAACGTTGACAGCCCTAAAAAAACATCTAGTAAAATGAAAACAATTACCCCAAATTTAGTAACGTTATTTAAATTTAGTACCCAGTTCACAAATTAGTACCCACTCAGTTTCTTAATAAAATTTATATAACGGTTAGTTCCAGTCCTTGATTCTGATTGGTCAATATCTGTGTTTTTTATTCATGATAAAACACGACAATGACCGCTTCACCCAATGTTTCTATGTATCTCTACACAACCCCCCTAGAGTGGTATATTGAAATACATGTATGAACAGTAGGTGTCACTAAGGTACCAGTTGCCTAGTAGGACATGAATGCCACGAAGAAGTGTTGCTAGAATGTTGTAATAAAAAGTATATAGATCAACATCGAGTTTTCTGAAGTTTATTACTGTGAAATATACAACTTAATGGCGACGAGGATGGCCCTACTTGCTCTCTCGCACCCTCCAGCATTTTTGGAAACTCCGGGTGAGTTTAAATACCGTTACCGTTTAAAACATGGATTCGTATGTTTGATAACTATGTGATTGCACTGTCGGCAGAGGACATGCCGGAGAAGAGAAAGCGTGCTTTGCTTATTCATTGCTTGGGTACGGAAGGACAGAGAATTTTTAAACACTCACTGTGGCTGATGATAGTTATGAGACTGCTTTACGAGCATTTTTTGTTCAGAAAGTGAACGTGGTTGCTGAGAGGAATAAATTTCGCCACTGCGCTCAGAGACTCGATGAACCTATCGTGCAATATGTGGCTGCTCTGCGTGAACTGCTTGTGAACTGTGACTTCGGCGCGCTTACGGATGACATGATTAGAGATCAGATCGTAGAGAAGACATGCACTCCACGTATTCGGGAACGTCTGCTTTTGGAAACGGACCTCACTCTTCAAAAGGCAATTACTATCGCTGGACAAATTGAGTCTGCAGTAGCGGAAGCTAAAGCTATGGCGTGCACTGAAGCTTCAGTTAAAGTGGAGCATACTGGCTCACTTGACTGCGCAAAACCGCGGTGGTGACAGAGATCTACTCCACGTAAGTCCACAATTTCTCATACGAATCAAATGAATCACAGAAAAAGATGATGGATGCAAAAACATGCTTCTGTTGCAGAGTTACTTCACATCTTGCAAACTACCCCAAATGCCCAGCCAAACAGTCTAAATGGAGACAGTGTGGTAAAGTTGGACATTTTGCCAGAGTTTGTTGCAGTTCTGCATCCACGTGCAATGTACAAGAAGTTTCTGCACCTGAGTTAAGCATTGAAACGCCACTGCCGATGAAATGGAAACAAAATCTTACATGTAATGTTTCCTTGCACACTGAGTGTGGGAAATCAGTCGATGTTGAATTACTGGTGGAGACTGGCTCAGCTGTTTTCATCCACCCAGAGTATCTGTGCCGCCAACACTTTGCAGATCTCTCCCTTGCTGTGCCTAATGTTCGTTTGGTGACGTATTTGAAAAAGACTATTCCAGTTTTAGGGTGCCTTGCCATTACAGTTAGATATGAGTGTCACCATACGCAGGCTTCTTTCTACATTGTACCAGGCAGAACACCATTACTTGGCATGGATCTCTTTACTGCTTTGCATCTTGAGATAAGGAATGGATCTATTGCATCTTTCGCAGAGGACGGTCAAACTACTGTTAACTTCACTGAGCCATTGGGTGTGGCTGCTGGTTTTGTACATAAAGTAAATGTGCGTTCAGATGTGCCGCCAGTAAAACAGAAATTGCGCAGATTGCCATTTGCAGTGAGAGATGCAGTCTCGCAAGATCTACAGAGGCTAGAATCTGAAGGGATCATAGAAAAAGTGGCGTCATCACCTTGGGTGTCGCCGCTGGTGGTCATTCAAAAGAAATCTGGAGGAATTTGACTTTGTGTTTATTTAAGAGAGCCAAACAAAGCTGTCGTCATAGTCACCCTTTGGCACATATTGAGGAAGTTTTTACAGAACTACGTGGGGCTTCTATGTTCTCTACAATAGATCTCCAGAATGCATACCACCAAGTGACTTTGCATCAAGATAGTAGGGATCTGACAGCTTTCGTTACCCATGATGGACTCTATTGTTTCACACGGGTCCCTTACGGTCTGGCCTCAGCACCAAGTGCTTTTCAAAGAATGATGTCTCAAATTGTGGCTGGTCAGGATGGTGTGCAATGTTATTTAGATGCACAGTCCTTGCATTCTTTTTTGGGTCTTGCAGGCTGGTATTCCAAATTCATTCCCAATTTTGCGACATTGGTGGAACCTCTCCGTGCACTGCTCCCGTGCACAGAGGAGGCTCAGGAACATTTCAGCCGTGTGAAAAATCTTATCATTGCTAGCCCAGCCCTTGCATTATTTTGATCCTTCTTTACCGACGACAGTCACAACGGATGCTTCAGATTATGGCATTGGTGCTGTGCTTACTCAGTGTCATGGCAGTACTGAAAGAACAGTTGCTCTTGCATCTAGAACATTGTCTGACTGTGAAAGGAAGTATTCTACAACAGAAAAAGAGGCTTTGGCATGTGTTTGGGCAACAGAAAAATGGCGCACCTACCTATGGGGCCGCCATTTCACTCTTTGCACTGACCACAGCCCCTTATCTACACTGCTTTCCACAAGAGGCCTTATATGTGCAGGTATGAGAATTTCCCGATGGTCAGCACATCTTCTGTGTTTTAATTACAGCGTGGAATACAAACCTGGCGGAGACACTGTCACATCTGACTGTTTTTCCAGACTTCCACTTCCATCAACTGAATACAGCCAATACCAAGAGCCTGAAATGGTGGCTCTACTGTCTCCTCAATTTGCAGCCGTTACTGTACAGGAGCTGAGGTCTAGTTGTGATGCCTGTCCTATCCTTCAACAGGTAAAGACCTGCATTGACAAGGGGTGGCCTCGTAGTGCAAAAAGCTTGAATTCTGCTATAGCTCCATTTCATTGTATCCGGAATGAGCTGGCTGTACAAGATGGATATGTAATTCGTGGTACACACCGAGTGATCATTCCGGAAGCTTTGCAGTAAAAGTTCACCCAGCTGGCGCATGCCACTCATCAAGGGATGGTGTGCACAAAGCAGAGACTGAGGGACTTGTACTGGTGGCCTGGCATGGACTGTCAAGTGGAAAATGCCATCAAATCCTGTTCCACCTGTCTCCAGCATGACAAGACTGCATGACAGAGCTCCACTCTGTCCTGTGTCTACTCCAACAACTGCTTGGGAGAAACTGGCTATTGATGTAGTTGGGCCTTTGAATAATGCTCCCCAAGGTTGTCGTTTTGCAATGACACTCATTGATTACTACAATAAATTGCCAGAGATTGCGTTTGCACCAGATGTCACTTCTGCGACTGTTGTGAAGTTTCTGTCTGCTGTGTTTAGCCGTGAAGGAAATCCACTTGAACTTGTGACTGATAATGGTTCACAATTTGTTTCGGCTGAGTTTGAGGCATTCCTTGCAGACAGAGATCTTAAAAACTACCGTAGCTCTGTCTATTATCCACAAGCGAATAGTGAGATTGAACGCTTCAATCAAGTGTTCAAAGACTGTTTGCAGACTGCTAGCATTGAAGGTAAAGAGTGGAAAGCTTTTGTGACAGAGTTTCTACATACATACAGAGCAACTCCTCATGCTGTGACAAAACTGTCACCTGCTGAACTTTTGCATGGCTGTCAAAGAACTTGAAACAAATCATCCGACAGTCACAAAACAAAATGAAAGAGTACACAGATCGGCAAAGTAATGCACAATCTCCAAAGATTCAAGTTGGTTCGTTTGTGCGCATTAGGTCAGGAATCGTCAAGAAAGGACATTCCAAGTTTTCTCAGCCTTTTAAGGTTGTAGCTCAGAAAGGCCCTGCAACATATCTCCTCTCCGATGGAAAAGCTTGGAATGCTATTCACCTGGCTTCGTCTTCATCCTGTGTTACCACTTCTGGAATACCTTCTCTAGCAAAATACTCCTTTAGGCCTTTTCAAGCACCCCAGACATCTCAAATGTCAATCTCTCCTCCTGGTACTTCACGTCCTCGTAGAGTGTGTCGTGCCCCAGTGTGGTTTAAGGACTATAGTACATAAAGGTACTCAGTAATTTATTTATTTTTTAAAAGGGGGAAAGATATAAGGTATTGAATATTGATCATAGTCTAGAAAAGGTATTTGAGACATTTATGTTGTTATATTTTGTTTTCATGTTGCATAAAGGAAAAAAGAAAAGAAATGATAGAGAAAATACTTGTTCAACCTTTTCCACAGACTGGAAGCAGGTTAAACATTTGAGTTATTTAATTGCATACTTATAATTATAATGTTATGCATGTTGTTGACATTCAGAACTGTTGGTTTTCTTGTGTTCTGTGCTTTGTTATATATTTTTTAGTTTAATTCAAATCTTGTTCTTTAAAGAAAGGGGAAAATGTGGTATATTAAAATACATGTATGAACAGTAGGTGTCACTAAGGTACCAGTTGCCTAGTAGGACATGAATGCCACGAAGAAGTGTTGCTAGAATGTTGTAATAAAAAATATATAGATCAACGTTGAGTTCTCTGAAGTTTATTACTGTGAAATATACAACACCTAGCAACCAGTCTTAGCAACGTAAACATATGTTCTCATTGATATTGGTCATTGAAGCTTATATAGAGAGTATGTGAGAGATCAAGTAGGTGAGTGTACCTGAATTTACAGTAGATATAGCATTTTCCTTCAGGTCAGTCCTATCGTAATACAAATCTGTTTGAATGTCCGCTGCGATATCTTGTCCTTTTAACAAGGGATTTTCCGTGCCCTGACCTGACATGTCAGTTGTGTCCAAAACAAGTTTCAGTCATTTCAATATAAAAGTCTTCTCTACTGACAGACTCACTCATAAAGACAGTATTTGCCGCCATCTAATTCTGTTGCTGTTTACGGTCAGGGGACTATATTTTCCAGCGGAAGGAAGGCTTTTAGTGATTTCACTTCATGAAAGTAATATTGATACATATTGTTTGGCTTTAATATTTGTATTGTGTGGTAACCGTTTTATAAAAGCAATAAGGTACTCGAGGCTAGTGCTGAATCGTGAATAAGTCACGGCTGAAGGGCATTGCAGGCTCTCAGCTTCGTGTCATGCCTAACAACGCCCTTCAGCCGTGACTTATTCACAATACACCACAGCCTTGAGTACCTTATTGCTTACGTAAAAAAATAATTGTATTGATGTTTAAATAAAGCTCTGCTACATCTCTTCAACAGACTGACATGTTATCATAAGGTGGAAATTGGTGCAGGTCATTTTTTGCACTCTTTCCAGTTTCGACCGGGAATACAAATGCCTGCTTCAGTCCAAAGCATTTAAAATGTCAAAATGTTCACCAAATGATTGCAAATGCCAAGCTAAATGGGAAATTATCTTTTTCCTCCAATTATGGTTTTCTGTAAGGCCAAATCGACAACAGATTTAAAGGGATGACGAAGGCTTGACTCAAACCTTCGTCCTCGTCTTATATGTCATGATAATACCACATTCTACTACGGCTCATTGTGCTTGCAATTTTATCCCGTTACTTGCCATTTCATAAGCAGCCTGTCTATCTATGCTGACTATGAAAAGTATAATTAAAACTGAAAATGATTATTTTTAAGACACTATTCATGTACAGAACACTTGCTAAAACCAAATGCTAAAACTGTTTTAGCAGCCGTTTTGGAAAGCAGCTCAGGATGCCGGCCTGCTTAGATAAATGCCCTCAAAGCCAGCAAAATGATGGGAAATAATTTCCTGCAAAATGACGGCCATACTACACCATTTGTCATCAAGGATCTTCCCCTTCATTCTCTCCCTGCAGCCTTGCTGTTGGAAAATAGATCTGCACTTGGCGACCAGTTCTCCGTTGCTCCGAGCACAATCACTCATCTGTAGTGCAATCTGCTATAGGAATCCATCATTTATGGCATAATGCATGCTAGTAGAAGAAAGGCACAGGGCACAGGCTCTAGTAACTCAAGACAAACATGTCAACAGTTCGCACAAAACGATTTTATGGAAGTGACAAAATGTGCATGAGGAAGAAGTAATGAGGGAACGCCTCTCCGTATTTTCTCATGCATGCAAGGTCTAAATCTTGGCTTGCTGCCTATACTGCATAAATACATTACATAGCATCCTAGGTAGCATCCTAACAAAAAATGGAACCTCATAAGGACTGCTTTTGAATGCTGTACCGTACATATGCAGGAACTTGTATAACTGATTATAATATAGGAGACGCGAGAGAGATGACACAATACTTTAAAGCAGCGGTTCTCTATTTTTGATTCCAAGGCCACCCATTGTCCAACACAAATTATCGAAGCCACATGTCGTTACAAATGTGGAACATAAAAGGAGAATTGTCCAAGCTGCTTTTACAAAGAAGGTGAATGGTGACCACAACTGTCCCTAGTTTCCATCTACTTTCATTTATAGATATCTCCTTTTGCAAAAAAAGAACATCATACAATTTTGAAACAACATTCGGATGAGTAAATGATGACTTGTTTTCATTTTTGAGTGAATTACTCCTTTATTAAGGATAAATATTCATAGTATATTGATTATTACGGATCATTTTCAGTATATATTTATAATCAACATTTCTCTCAAATCTTGGATTTCTTTCTTTCACTGAGCTTGTCACATTACATTGCATTATCTCCACAAAGGACAAATACGACGCTCTCTTTGAATTTGTCCAAGAGAAGGCAACATAATTGACTACATTTTAGAACAGCTTTTGCACCAGGAGCTTATATAATGCTTTAAAATGTAGCCTACGGAGGCAGCTCACTACATTTTGGAACAGAGTTACGCTGATGGCTGGAGTTCTTTTTGAGGGAGCTGTGGTGCCCTTTCAGAAGGCACAAAACCCTCCTTGTTCAACACAAGAAAGCGCTGCTCCACTGTAAAAAAGAAAAAAAGCAACCAAACATCAGCCGAGTCTTATATCAACTGAGTTTATGAAAAAATCTGACAGCTCAGTTTTGCAAAAAATCTACTTACCATCTTGGAACAAATTTGTTCACAGCAATGCAATAATGGCATAAAGCATAGAACAACCTTCAAAAAAACTAATAGAATAACACAAGCGCTCGTATGCAAAAAAAACATATCAACCTTAGATATATTTGTAGCCCCGAGCCCATGAGTCGTCAAATGGTGGCATACAGAAGAAAGTGATGACGTCACCGGTGCAATCAGTCTCTTAGAGCGGTGAACAGGCAGAGAGGAGGAGCGCGAAGAAAGAAAGGAAAGCAGGATTTCTTCAGGGCCCCTAGTTAGCATGCACATCATACACAGCCCCTCTCAAATTAATTGGAGCATTCATATTAATGCTGTTTACCTCCAATCCATCAATCTGTCCTGACCGAAATTTGGCTGATGCAATGGTCCAGCACGGAAACGTCCTTGTCCCAAGAATGAGACTGTTCTTTCCACGGTTTAAAGCTAAAACCCATTCAAATTGACTGGGGGGATGTTGCCCGAGTTTCTGAAAGGCATCCTATGAAGCAACAGGAGTTAAATTGAAAGGCTGCCAAGCGATTCTCAGTGAGAGTGTAAAACCTCAAACCAGAGAGGCCTTTTATTGCTCGGTTGCGATAAAAACGCAGTCCAGTGAAAGTGCGAACAAACATCTCAAGCCAAAGGAGTATCACACCAAGTTAGGGAAAGGCCATCCCTGAAAAATGTGGGACAACATCTGCCTTTATCCATACCATTGATAAATACATTAACGGAAGAAGGGCTGTGGAAATTTCCTATTGGAGAATTCTGCAGGGAAAATTTGAGAATACACAGATGTAGACATCATCCTTTAAAAACGTGCCATCTCGCATCACTGAGCAGTTCAAGGGCACGCAGATAACTGCATATTGGATTAGACATAGATTCTGTTTCAATGACACGCCATAAATTCCTAATGAAATGTGGGTCTCTATGGCACTCACAAACAGATAAGGACAAAAATAATTAGAAGGTGAAGATTTGCAGCGTGCAGAAATCTGAGATTGCCGATTGAACTCCAGCATTTTGAGCAGTAATGTGCAGATTCTAACTAAAGGAATACACTACATTTTAGAACACTAGCACACACTTGCCGACTTTGTGAATGGTAACAGAGAAAAACTGGGATTCATTCACTTACGGGCCGTTTACACTACGCCATTTTCAACTAAAAACGGAAAACTTCTGTGTGAACAGGGATTGTTTTGATAACGTTGTCATCTGTGCAAAGAAAAAACGTATCAGTTTTTAGCACATCGTGTAAATGTAAATGTACTCTAAATGACTGAGTTTCCTACACTTTTCCAGACTGTTCAAGTTGTTCTGAATGCAACACACTCTCACAGAAACGTGCACCTACTTGCTAGGATGTGTGCTCCAAAATCGTCTCAAAACATCAAACTTGTTTGATATCCTCCGACTGGATGGAATCATAGTTTAGTTTAATCAAAATCTGCAAACTAGCTCTGACTTTCGACAACTAGCAAAGACTAATCCAGACTATAATTTCGGGGTAAAAGTCATGTAGTGTTTTCCAGCCTTAACCTTAAACACCTCTGATTGGATATTGCAGCCATGAGCTCAACAGACATGTCTGTGATTGGTTACACTGCTCAACGCTGGAAAAAACACATGTAATTGTAAACCTTTGACATTCCTCAGAGCGCAAATGCAAATACGAATGAGAGCATTTGAAAGCAATGAGTTGGCACTCAGTAACCTACTTCCCAATTATAAAATATATTATACAATTGCGGGCCCTGCAAGTGTTGTGGGTTAAATGTGGCCCTTTTGGCTTCTGAAATTGAGTATCTCTGGGCTACAGGTTGAATTCTTTTGAGTCAATTATTCATTACGCATTGTCGTCATTCCGATCAAGTCACATCGTGCTACAGCAACAAAAATGTGTTTACTACCTCCACAACTGTCACTGTCACAAAGCTCCTTTAAAAGAGTCACTCTAAGTCTGACACACAGATTGAAGCCTGTTTTACTGAACCCATTTCTAAAGACAGGAAAATGACAGCAAAAAGCTATGCAACATTGAGGTAAAGAGATTTTCAACAAAGAAGGGTGTTCTTTGTAAAGTTCTGTTTCCATGGTGACACAAACACGAACTGTCTATGCAGAAAGTGGCTACTGAAAAAAAAAAATACAAATTTAGTCAGTGGGTATCCTCTTATTGGACATTTTTATTTATTTATTTTTATTCTCACAATTAAGTAAACCAAGCTTCAGATATTAGAATTGACTGTGACTTGATGAGCTGAATCCTATAAGCAATGTGAACGTGAGGACCTAAACAACTGTGTAGCTTTTTACCACAGAAGATGGTTAATTCTCATGCCAAAGACCTTAAAATAGCCACAGGGATGAATTTCAAAGCACAAACTATAGCTAACTCTGGAAATCTACATATAAGCCTATGATTTTGAAAGTATGAAGGGTTTGAAGTAAATAAGCTGCATCTGAGGAAGTCTGCTTCTTAGAGCGAATTGTACAATGAAGGCTCATAGATTAGTCCTTGTCACTCCTGGCAAAGCGCAATGGCAGAAAGCCTGGGGTAACGAAATGCTCATTTACTGATTAAACTAATTTCTTAAAACGGCAGTCAAAGTAGCCAACTCAATTCACAAATGATTGAGACTTTCCTTTGGCCAGCCTCATTCACTTATCAATACAACCTTCCCACTTCCCTCACCGACTCAGTCTCAGCAATGGCTGAGATGTATTGCTCTACTGTGAGATCAAATGGACTTTGTAATGAGCGTATAGGCAGACAGACTCATTAGGGTTAGTCTTTAACCACAACGATATTACACTAAAACGCTTTAGTTCAAATTTTATAAAGCTCTTTTTTTTCAGAATAAAATGTGAGGTGCTGAGCAAAACTCGCAGTCAGGCCATTAATGTGCAGATGCTAATGTGTTCAGTGTGGTTAGGCGGTTGCTTTCTGACTGAAGTCAAAAGAGCCCACCATCAAGCAGTGTTATTTTGGCAATATTTATGTATTATTATAGTAAACCTTTACAATAAAGTCCCATTTGTTAACATTAGTAAATGCATTAGCTATTACTGTGCTAGACTAACTGGGATTACTCACAGCGCTTACATATTTTTGCCCTATTGTTGGTTTGATTGCTTCTATTGTTCTCCTCATTTGTAAGTCGCTTTGGATAAAAGCGTCTGCTAAATGATTAATTGTAAATGTAGCAATGAGAAATATATTTTTTTAAGCAATTATTCATCTTTTTTTTAATGTTAGTTAGTAAAAATAAAGCTGTTCGTTGTTTGTTCATATTAATTCACGCTGCACTAACAAATGTAATCAAACAACTTTTGATTTTAAACATTAGAAAATGTTGAAATTAACAGTAACATTTAAAGCCCTTATGTATAACTAGCATGTATACACGTTAATTAAACGATTTAATAATCAATTAAGAAGGAGTTTATTACGCTGTACCCACATTGGACCAGCGGTTTGGAAAACAGATGGATGGATGATTTATTTGCGAGCGCCATCTTCTGGTCAGACGCGGGAATTAATTTACAGCGACTCTCACAGTGCATTATGGGTATTCTCTAGCCATTGAGCAAAACATCGGTTGTACACTCATTTTTGCGGTGCAATGTGGAATTGAATGAGTGCACTCGATAACGTCCACTATGGTTTCAGACTCCACTACAAATGGCAGTCCCCTCAAATAGTGCCCTAGTTACGGGGCGATTTCGGACACAATCTTTGTCTGGATCAGATTCAGAACGATGGTCAAATAGATCAAGTGTCAAGTCCATCCTAACCACCAAAGCCCTATACCTCTTCATGGGTTCGGCATTTTATTCGGTTACGTTAGGCAGTTTTGATTTATATGCTGTTGATTGTGCGTAAACAGCGTGATCAGCGGAAACTTCCCTGCAATCGATTCTAACGATTTTATTGGTCATTTCAATCACAGTACTGATTGCCTACACCAAACACTGATCCCTAAACCTACCCGTCACTGTAACCTTTACCAATGAAGTGGTTTGGGGGGGGGGATCAAGCACGTAAACACCTTCTATCGCTTCTTCTAGTTTATGCAGATCTTCTTCACTTGTTTTTGGATCCGCAGATGCTGTACTCTTTCAGAAGATCCGTAACAGCGCCCTTCCACCGTATAACAGTGAAAACATGGATTGCCGGAAAAACGTGTCAATGGCGGAGAAGCTCTGTGTCATAAATGATGGAAAATCTTGTCAGTGGCAGGGAGAGAGTTAAGAAATAAAGTCACACTATGGCATACACAGTCACAATTACAAAAAATAAAGTCGCAATTGCACGCAAGCTGCACAATTTGAGTTCATCATGTCTGTAGCATAAACGTGTAAAGCCCTATTCGCACGGGATAAGTATTACCTGGTGACCTCTAGTCATTTGTAATAATTGCAGAGGTTGTCTGTGATCTTAATCCTGTGCGAATCGGCCGTGTCTGTAATTTGTAAAGTTCCCCCGCAAATGACCTACCATATTTCGCCGAACGCCGAGGTCCCGTGATAATATTAGTCCCGTGCGAATCGGCATCTCTGTGATTTGGCGGGGTCGTTTATAATTTTATAAACGTTTTTGTTTCCTGTGCGCCTTTTTATCCATCTTATCAAGTCAGTAAATTCAAGTAAAATCACAGGCTTCGCATATCCCGTGCAAATGCGCCACACGAAATTCAGATGTGGGGGGGTAATTTCTAAATCACACGTGGTCCCCATATAATAGTAATCCAGTGCGAATAGGGCTTAAGTCACCAAAGTTTAATACTTACGTACGGCTATAGGGGAAAAGCTTGGGGCAAGAGAGGCATAGCGATACAACAGCCAGCAGTGATATTTATCTGAAAGGTCTGCGACTCTAGATTTCCATGGTAAAACAGTGCTTCCTGGAAGACATCGACACATACCCCTTCATTTTCCACATGGTGTCCATTTAAAAGATGTCAGTGAACCCAATGAATGTGAAAGGGTGTCTGATGAAGCGGCAAGAGAAAATTGCGCTGACTCACGGCAATCAGGCCGAATCATGCTGTCACCCACAAGACCACAAAGCTTAACTGCCTTCTGAATAATTTACATTCTTCTGTACGATCAGGGCAGAACTTCATACACACAGCTGACTCATATACAGGCAAATAAGCTCCCGTGGGAGGCTGCCCTCCCCCTGTGAACATCAAAACCTTCCCAACCCTGACACAAAGGCACAGGCACAGGCACTCTCTTCTTGGACGCAAACGGCAAACGGGACGCTGTTAAATGTTAAATGTTGATCTACACTCTCTGAGCCCTGCGAAGGGGGTGGAGAGGTAGAGAGAGGATCAGTTTGTCAGTCCTGGAGGCCATAAGAGCACACAGTGCAGAGAGGATGGATCTTGCCGGGTTACAGGGTGGAAAAAAGGCCACAGAAAGAGGCTTATATTAAAGATGAGCACTTTATGTCATAGTGCAACATCCTGTCTATTCAGTTGCTTTCTTCTGGTTGATTTTTGAGGGCAGCATGGCTGGATCCCCACAAACTAAAATCATAAAAAATATTTTCATTACTTAAAATAAACACTAACGGAAATAAAATCTCATTGGCAAAAAAAGATAAAATATATATAATTTAAAAAAAAAAATTATAAGTAGTTATCTTTTATATTTTTATGATTCTTATGATTAAATTTCTAAGCATTGTAGTCAGTACTGCAGATATTCACTTGTTGAAAAGCTAAAGCACACTTGGATTTGTTCTAGATCATCAGATAATGTAATGCAACATTTTTTACCGTAAAAAATGCTTTAGAAATGTAAGCTTGTCTTGCAATGGACCGTCTGTGAAATCTACATCTACGAGACAGTAGGGTTTCCAAATTTTGTCATTTTATGATTCTAAATGTTTTTCACAAGCACCTTGATGCATCTTTTTTCCGGGTCGCAGCTGATGCGGACAGTTTGTGCAGCATTACGTCACCAAAATGTGGTGGATAAATGGACCGCAAGGGCTAAGGGTGGCATTTTGGAACGGGCCCATTGACTGTCTGTGCGCCAAGACAACAAAGCAGCTATTGTACCTCCAGTTTAAGACTCAGCCTAAGGGGCTGTCTACACGACACCGGTTTCAACTAAAAACGGAAAACTTTTTATGCATTTTGACCGTTAATTTACATGTCAAAGGCGTTTTGAGGGCCTGAAGACAAAAAATGACAAAGTTTTTGAAAATTATACCGTAAACGTCTGAAACTACAAAAACATGAATTTGAAAAAACATACGAGTTACTGTGCTACCGCATTCACAAGCGAAAACAAATGTGTGAAATGCACGCACACGGGTTGGTTGCTTCTTACTGGTTACCTCAAGACTACCTTTGTAACACATTCACCTTTGGTTGTACTTGTGGGGGAAACAAAGTGTGTTAAAACAGGATCTTAGTTGCATTCCTACCAAATGTTTTGAAACTGCCAAATGCAGCATAGTGCAATACATGTCAGCACACTGTCAGCAGGAGAACTCATGGGACGTTATATAGGGGCGCTGAGAGCATGTTGGAGGCGTGTGTAGGACGGGATGGTTGCAGTTTGCCATTAATAGCACGCTGAGCTCAATTAGTCCAAACTACGTGCTACTGGAATAGCAGAATTTTTGCCACTTTGTGTTGCTACAGCCTTGGCATGAATTAGACATTTGGTTTTCAGCTAAATAGTGGTGCCTGCTGTTTACTATTGCTCATACTTGGGTAGTTTTTTTAAAGTAATTGAACAAACCTCTAAAGTATTACACTTTGGCACATTACTCATCCAGCACAGTTTCTGCTAAAGAATGGCACATCAAATCATGCGGCTTGTTGAGGAAAGGTGTGCAATTATAATTTTTACCCTTTCACACGTTTAAAATATTCTAGTTGCGTTTTTTAAACTGGCCATTATTTTTTGAATGTATCACCTATTTCTACCCCAACTCTTCAAGCATGTCTTGGAATAGATCTGTATGAACGACGTGTCTTTTTATTTAATTTTTCCTTTTTATTCAAAATATTCACAAAGGTGTTAACTATCGTGAAATATCTGATATTCCGATCCTCAGACAGTTGATCTGTAAGTTATAACAGGCGGCGGACGTTGTGATGTTGCGCCACAACTCAGAGAATCAACGGTGTTGGAATTACAACATATAAAATTCATCGATTTTTCCTGAAAGACATGAAAGTAAGTGGCCGGTGAACTGGGAGAAGAATAAATTTTATAGTTACCAACACAATGTCTGATGTAAATAAACCACATTTTCAAATTGTTTAAAATGTGTATTATTGCCTCTTACATAGACCAGACTATATATATTTTTTTTTTTTTTTCAAGTACTTATGTGTATATAAATGACTGAAACCTAAAATAAACATTGTGTGGATGAAAACATTGAATAGTTGTCATCCATGACAAGTGCTGAGATATTCAAATGAGAAATAACTAGGGTTTACTTTTCCCACAACCTATCAACTGTTAACTAGAGAACGTGCACAATGATTATAGTAATTTTAATGACTTCCCAGTGAGCATACATCTCCGAGAGCTCTGAACATCTGCAAAACATCTCATTATTGTGTACAACATCTAATAGCGTCTTAGTGAAAAATATTCACTTACTAAATTATAAACATCACTACATCAGAATGTCTTTTTAACATCTGATAGGGAATGCTTTAATAGAGCAGTAGGCTACTGCAAATGAGCAAACTCTCTAAAAGCACATCTTTCATCTCATCCAGATGAAAGAGCAGACAGACATCTGGGTGACTTATAGATTTTAATCATTTACATCATTTTTCCAGACCTGGAAGACAGCATTTTAAAGCTTGAAAACCAATTAGACTTTGTTATCCAATTGATGAAGACCTTTGTGTACTCAGCTGAGCCTCTTCAAGCAAAACATAGCAAAACAATATGGCTTGAACCACAAGGGTGCAAACAAAACACAACAATACGCCAACAAATACATAAGTCCAGTTGTTTTCTACAAATGCTAATTTTTCTCTTAGCGTGCTCCTTCCGGTTTATTATAGCAAACTAACACGGTGAGTACTGGAGCGTATGTACTCGCGCGCTCTCCATAATTCTCAACAGCTTTCAGTTAATTGGCTTCTCGAGCCACACGAAGCGCGCGCGACTGCCCCTGGTGCCACACCCTCTTTTCATTAAACAGCCAAGACACCTCAGTTACATCTGAGTCACCAATAAGCAACATTTTGAACTAAAGTAAACCACCTGACCTACCACCGCATTCAGACCACGAATTTAAGTGTTATTCTGCGCGTGATACAATAACATATAGGGGGTTGGCCAACCATTAAATGCCTCAGGCCAACGGTGAGGAAACACAGCACCTGAAAGCCTAATATTTCCTATGAATCTTTATGCACGTAATACATAAGCGTTTAATATCAGCGTTATCCTCCTTCACAAGGTAGCCTACACTGACAGGCGCGCGCCGCTCATTTACACGTATTGTTCAGCATAACAACGGCATCCTTTCACTGTCTTCTCTAACAAACCGATTTTTTTTTATGTTGATGAATGACCACATGACCGAAAGCAGTAGCAGTAGCCACTGGCCTGCTGCACGAAATGTTAAATGACATAGTAATATAAAAATGTAAGCCTCTTCACAAGGACATATGGACTGAGCCCTCGCTGCAAGCGCTGTTTCAACCTGTTTAGTGCACACTTTACGGATAGTGAGCGTACATACACCGGATGACATCGCAACAAAGAGCCCTACCTGTCTCTCCAGGTTTGACGCGCGTATTTCCGTCCAAATGCCGACCATTGAGGGCTTGCGAATGCCACCGCCCAGCTGCTTCTATTCACCGTCAAAGGATGGAGACTGTCCGAGAGGATGAATGAGCGGACGGAGGGGGAAGAGCAGCTCCTGGATGGATGAGAGGAGAGGAGAGGAAAGGAAAGGAAAAGAGGAGGAGGAGAAGAGCGTAGGGGGCGTATGCGCGCTGGATACACCAAACTCCTTCCTCACAACTGAGAGAGCAGCGCTGAACTGAACACGCACTGATTTCATCATCACGGATGCGCTGTGAGCCTCTGTTCCGCTTTATGTACGTCCATATAGGCTACACTACCGCATTCATGTAGTTCAGTGAACCACTTAAGAAATAGATACATTAATGTAAGAGTACCTTTTTGCCTATCTGTATGTATATTGCGAGAGAGCAAAATACACCTAAATAGAATTGAATAGAATACTTTTTTTGTCCCAATACAGACGCTGTAAAATATTTTAAAATAGGTAACCTAAAAATGTATTTCAACCTCCCCCGAAAGCCTGTAGACTGATGTTTGTGATGGACGTTTTTGCCGGGAAAATCGGGTGTGTAGGACAAAAGTGTGAGCACAAGCAATAACTTGCTGGTTGCAGTTCACTTAAAGGGGTAGTTCGTCCAAAAATGAAAATTCTGTCTTTTATTTACATTTAAACATTGATCTGAGAAGTACAGAAGCTCAACCGAACCTGCTTGATGTGCGAGATCAATCCTCTGCATATTACACAAAAATGAACCTCATTTGTTCTTGTTGAAGCTCAAACGTGCTGTGTAACACATGAGAATGAACCTCATTTGTTCTTGCTGAAGCTCAAACGTGCTGTGTAGCACACAAGAACAAACTTCACTGGTTGAGGAAGCTCAAACGTGCTGCGTAACACATGAGAATGAACCTCATTGGTTCTTGTGGAAGTTCAAACGAGCTGCGTAACACGAGAATGAACCTCATTGGTTCTTGTGGAAGTTCAAACGAGCTGCGTAACACGAGAATGAACCTCATTGGTTCCTGCTGAAGCTCAAACGTGCTGCGTAACACGAGAATGTACCTCATTGGTTCCTGCTGAAGCTCAAACGTGCTGCGTAACACAAGAACAAACCTCATTGGTTCTTGCAGAAGCTCAAACGTGCTGTGTTACAGTGAACCTCATTAGTTCTTGTGGAAGCTCAAACGTGCTGCGTAACAGTGAACCTCATTAGTTCTTGTGGAAGCTCAAACGAGCTGCGTAACACCAGAACAAACCACATTGGTTCTTGCAGAAGCTCAAACGTGCTGTGTAACAGTGAACCTCATTGGTTCTTGTGGAAGCTCAACCAAGCTGCGTTACACGAGATCAAACCTCATTGGTTCTTGCAGAAGCTCAAACGTGGTGCGTAACACGAGAATGAACCTCATTGGTTCTTGCAGAAGCTCAAACGTGCTGCGTAACACGAGATCAAACCTCATTGGTTCTTGCAGAAGCTCAAACGTGCTGCGTAACACGAGAATGAACCTCATTGGTTCTTGCACAAGCTCAAACAAGTTGCGTAACACGAGATCAAACCTCATTGGTTCTTGCAGAAGCTCAAACATGCTGCGTAACACGAGAATGAACCTCATTGGTTCTTGTGGAAGCTCAAACGTGCTGTGTAACAGTGAACCTCATTGGTTCTTGTGGAAGCTCAAACAAGCTGCGTAACACGAGATCAAACCTCATTGGTTCTTGCAGAAGCTCAAACGTGCTGCGTAACACCAGAACAAACCTCACTGGTTCTTGCAGAAGCTCAAACGTGCTGTGTAACAGTGAACCTCATTGGTTATTGTGGAAGCTCAAACAAGCTGCGTAACACGAGAATGAACCTCATTGGTTCTTGCAGAAGCTCAAACGAGCTGCGTAACACGAGAATGAACCTCATTGGTTCTTGCAGAAGCTCAAACGAGCTGCGTAACACAAGAATGAACCTCATTGGTTCTTGCGGAAGCTCAAACGTGCTGAACCTCATTGGTTCTTGCAGAAGCTCAAACGTGCTGCGTAGCACGAGAATTAACCTCATTGGTTCTTGTAGAAGCTCAAACGACCTCCGTAACATGAGAACAAACTTCATTGGTTCTTGCAGAAGCTCAAAAGTGCTGCGTAACACATGCAAATGAACCTCATTGGTTCTTGTGGAAGCGCAAACGTGCTGCATAACACGAGAATTAACCTCATTGGTTCTCTTACGTCAAGAGAACATGCTTGAGCTTCAGTTTACCACAACTGATGTCTGAGTTTATGAATGTTTATATGTAAATAAAAGCCTAAATTCATATAAAGCGACCGCTCAATTCATATGGATTCGTTTTTCATTACTAATCCATATGAATTGAGCGGTCACTTTATATGAATTTAGGCTTTTAAAAGACACGATCACTTTAAATGAGCTTTTAAAAGACACGATCACTTTATATCAATTTCTCTACATGAACCGAAGATGATGGCAAATCTCACGGGTTTTAAAAGACATGAGGGTGAGTAATTAATGACAGAATTTAAATTTTTGACATGACTGATAGAAATGCTTCACTTATGAATTAAGGCATCCAAATGCACTGCTGATGAAACTGAAAGCAATCATCAATTGTGAAGGCCAGCTGTCTGAATTCTTTTTTCTTTTCTTTTTTTTTTAGCAAATGTTTTAATGTTGTTATAAATATATTACCTCATACAAATACATCTAAAATATATATATATATATATATATATATATATATATATATATATATATATATATATATACATACATACAAATAATTGCACTAATATTTGGAGTATTATTGCATATTCAGCCCTATTATAGGAAATGTGCTCTGAAGTGGGAGTGCATTTGTAATTACAGCACAGGAAACGGGTGTGCATGCTGAGAAAATTACAGCGGAGTGTGCAAATGACAGACCTTCAATACACAAGTGTGTGTACAGGCATGTATGAAGCCATTATTCTAGAGAAAGTTTTATTATTTCCTGAACAAATGGAAAAAAGCAAGAAGAATTTCTTTATATTACACTCCGCTGTAATTTTCTCAGCAGCATGCAGCACTCATTTCCTATGCTGTAATTACAAATGCACTTCCACTACAGAGCACATTTCCTATTAGGCTATTGTACCTCACATATATATGCTAAACAATCACTGAAGTGAAATGATTCACAATAAACAATAAATGCCTACATAACAAATCTGCTTGGTAGCCTACAGCTGGAACTGTTGCTATTAATATTTCAACCAGAGGATGGCAGCATTATTTTTTTCCTGACCATGTAATGGTTCATTCACAGGTCTCTGTGTTTTGTAAACAGTGGACTGTGTTGTGAATGTTACTCCCATTTGCATTGCACAGAATATGTGGGAAAACCATTGTCGGGAGACGAGGGCGATCTTTCGAGTAATTACCATCATTATGCATATTTTACTGGGAAACAACACCCTTGTTTTCAGTCCTTTGTGGTTTGGAGAGAATGTCAAGAAAAGTTCATTTGTCATGTTAGAGATAAAATCAGATAGTAGGGGAACTGTTTGTCATAATGTTTGTCATAATGTCCCACAACCCACCTACACTAGTAGGTCGCAACCCAAAATATGAGCCACATGTCAGAGTGCACACAGCAGGAAAAAATAATGCTTAATGCTAAATGCAAATAATAAAATTCAACTAACAATATAATTGTGAATAGAATAAATATGCTTTGTGGCCTTTAAAAGGGAGGAGAAAACACATCCTATATCTTTTGCTGTAGATGTCAAATGCGTGCGTCCAAATCTTTTGACACAAATTCATCTGGCATTTTGTAGAAGCCATAGCCAAGTGAGGCAAATGCCAACATGGACAGGTTGCGTGACATGCCCTCATCCTTTCAAGCTATGAACAAAAGTACGCAAAGTAAAACATAAAATACAACCCAGACTTCATTTAATATGGGTTCACTTACAGGAGAATGGTTTGTTTTAAAAAACGAGAGCATGAAAACAGTTCAAGACGTTTAAAAAAAAACCAGCAGGTTAATAATTTTCGCATAATTTCGAGTTGATGGTAATGTAATACATTAAAGTGTTTAAATTTAAAGGAACACTCCACCGTTTTTTTAAATAGGGCTTATTTACCTTCTTTCCTACATTTAGATAGGTGGGCAAATGCATTTTTGTCTCAGTGCATGCATTGTTTTAGTTTGACAGGGTCGGCTCTAGCTTAGCTTAGCATAATGAATGGAATCCTTTGTTGCCAGCTAGCATGTCCTGAGTAAAAGTGATAAAAAAACACAAAAAAACCCCACCTAATTACTTCTTGTGGCCTGCGTATTCACAACAAGTACAAATAGTGATGCAGATTAACACTAGGCGATTTCCTAGGCAGATACTGACTTATATATTAAGGACTATATTAGGGGGAAGCACAGGCGAAGCACTGCTACTTGGGCGCAGAGATATCACGCCCAAGTAGCAGTGCTTCGCCTGTGCTTCCCCCTAATATAGTCCTTAATATATAAGTCAATATCTGCCTAGGAAATCGCCTAGTGTTAATCTGCATCACTATTTGTACTTGTTGTGAATACGCAGGCCACAAGAAGTAATTAGGTGGTTTTTTTGTGTGTTTTTTTATCACTTTTACTCAGGACATGCTAGCTGGCAACAAAGGATTCCATTCATTATGCTAAGCTAAGCTAGAGCCGACCCTGTCAAACTAAAACAATGCATGCACTGAGACAAAAATGCATTTGCCCACCTATCTAAATGTAGGAAAGAAAGTGAATAAGCCCTATTTAAAAAAACGGTGGAGTGTTCCTTTAAGGAAATTCGGTTTACTTTTGCATGATGTATTGGGTCGCCACTTGATATCTATTGTAAAATCTGGGCATTGATAGAAAACTTGATTCAACAGCTTGCCTGATACAACAAGGCTTGTTATCTGGAATGATCAATTGGATTGGGGAGGGAGGTGTGTCTCAAACCAAGATAAAACACCTCTTTCAGTTCATCTTACTCATTGTACATATTGGAAGAAAAAGGGAGAATTTGCCAGAGCTGACTTTTAAGGGAGGACAAATATAACAACCAGTCAAATATTGACCAGATTTTGTCATTGAGTTGTTTTAATAAAATTCTATGTTTCACTCTTTCCACCTACACGTTTATCTGAGGGAGAGGGAGCATTATTATTGCTGTGTTAAAATGATATAGCACATTTTCTCCTGAGAATAACATGGTTGATAAGTGTGTAAAAAAGAAAAGATGTTTTTAAGTCAATTAATTATTGCAAGAAAACATCTTGCCTGACTTCTGCAAATTGTTGCCTTTGCCTGCATGGTTTAAACTTTTAATACTATGTTATTTGTCTCATATTTTCTGTACAAAATGTGCATGTCATGGTGAACAAAGTTCTTGTTATCATAATCTGCTGATAACATCATATGAATAATCATATTCATACTCATGAGACAAAAACATGAAATAGGCTAGACCTCAAAATTTGGTACACGACATGGAAAAACCCAACAAATTCATTATTTTGAATGCTGAGGAACTAACTCATCCTGACAACACAAAGCAACAAAGTTAAAATATTTTTTTCAAAATTAGCAAAAATTAAACAAACCACCATCAAACAATACAACCATAATGATAATTTGTGCGCATGCTGAAAGTGTGAAAAGGACTAAAAAATGCATAAAAATAACTCCCTACAATTACACTTGAAAAAAATCACAATATCGGAATATAAAAGCTGTTGATAGACCTTAGAACTTCAGAATTTTAAGTAAAAAACGACAACAAATCAAGTAAATATTTGGATGTTTTGCAGCATTATGTACTTGATCTAAAAATGCATTGCATTTTATTGTGATACTATGGAACCCTTAAGTGACATTTGTTTTTTTGCTACTTGAATGTTATCTTCGCTTGTTACTGGATTATTGCTGTATGTTTCTTGGTGTCTATTAAATACTTAACTAATCTTCAGGCCTGATAATTCTGGATCAACAAGCCAGCAGGTGTGACATATATGAGCAAGCAAATGTTTTCTTACGCTCATACTGTAATGCCTATACGTTTCTCATGCACAAAATGTTCTTGTAATATTATTTTATGGACGGCTAGGTGTTCTTTTTTTTTTTCTACAAATTGTCACTTCAGAGGCTCCATAATATGGACACTACTATGTCCTTCTTAAGGCTGGCCCACAGTAAAAGATTTTAAAAATTTGATCAGATTTTCAAAATGTGAGAGACGATAAAAAAACATAGATTTAACTGTTTTGTTCCTATAGTGTGGGGACTCGGAGAAGACTGAATCGAAAACTATGTTGGCATAAGTGGAATCGCATTGTTCAACTAATCTGGGTGAATGTGATTTCACCAAGTACAATTTGTTCTTTGTTGATCCTGGAACAACATTCCAATCAGCCAATCAGATTTGAGGGACAAGTTTACAGTTTATGTCAAGTTTAGGCTTACATCCAGGGTTAGGTGCTTCTACATCAGTGTTATTCACCTATCATTATTGATTTTAGGGATAACTTATGCGTGGGCTTAGGTTTAACATTTTCGGACAGATATATTGTCATATTGAGCATGTCTTGGCAAAATCATGGTGACCTACTTATCTGACCATTATCAAGTTCAGTAAGAGTAGGCTACTCTCTAACACTTGTGGTGTACCCCAGGGATCCATTTTGGGACCACTACTATTCACACTGTATATGCTACCCCTGGGATCTATTATGAGTAAATTTGAAATGCGTCGTATCACTGTTATGTCTGAATAATCATGCAATATCTGCAGCAGATAAGTTTAATGTATTCTAGTTAAAGGCCCAAGTATCTTCTCTCTATGTGTGTACTGACAGAGAAGCAGGTGATCTTGTAACTGAGCTTATGTAGTGCATCAGTGCAATTGAGTTTAAATTCTATTTAAGGTATTATGATCAGACACAGGAGTATTCAAACATCAGATCAGTGCATAGTGTGTTTAAGAGTGTTTGATGAACTGTATTACTCTGTTTAATGGATGTTTTAAAATGAAATTCAAATTGAGTTGAGAAAATGCAATGACAGTTTCTCCTTAAAATATTTTTTTAATGGATTATAAACCAAAAGCAAATTTAGTAAGTCCGCAAGACACTAGTCTGTGAGCCATCTGGGAATGAAGGCTTCCAACATAATGAACTAATCAGGTCTCAGTAATGTCTGCCAATTCCTTGAATCTCACCATGCCTGAGTGCTCTCCAATGTTTTTGATGCAATTTGAATTCTACATTTAAGTATTTATTTTTAATGAATTGAATCAGAACTTGGTGAGTGTCCCCCAAATGCCCATTTGATTTAGTCTCAAAATGGTGAGAAAAGTACTGTAATTTCCCAAATTCACTCAACCTGAATTCTCACTGATTCTTAGGGGCTGTAGTAAAACACATTGTGGATTCCAGCGATTTGCAAACAAAGGGCATCTAGTTCTTCAAATGGACACCCAACAACTCAGAAAATGACCATATTAGTTTCAAAGCTTTTTCAATACAATAAGCCACTCTGTGGGAACTTCTTTTGAAATGGTGCTTTAAAAACACAGATTCACTGTATTCTTTTCTTATATGGAATAAGGATTCACATTTTCCCCTCCAAGTCTGTTCTCAAATGATAAGATCTGTAGAATTATTTTTGATGAAAATATACAGTATGTTCATTGGAGATTAAAATGTTAGTTTTTCCTCCAAACTAAATTATATTTTACAGTGTCTCTACTCTAAAACTTCAGCTTCTGTAAACTATTACATTTCAAATTGAGGAGGCTGCAGATTTTCATATAATAAAAATGCCTGCCCATTTTAAACACATACTAAAATGAGGTTTATTTTGCCCACTAGAAATTTGTTTTCAGTAATATTTGTTTTATATATATATATCAACCATTCATCTGAAGTTTTTGTCCAAGTGGAATGTTAGTTTGCAGAAGGGGTTCTTTTATAGCCCGTTTTTATGGTTAGGTCATGAAAGTGATTAAACTGGAGATTTTCTGTAGCTGGGTCTGGGCAAAGCTTCACATGGGTGTTGTTTTACTTGGCTGTCCAATCAAACTGTGTTTGCTTTGTGCATATATGTTTGAATACTGATGTTACATATATTTTTGTTTCATGTTCTTAGTGGCTTTTGAGGTAGAGCTTCTTAAATACTCAAACCCCCAGGTATTGCATGCATTAATGCCCTCAGGAGTTGGGTTCCCAAAATGTTTTTCATCATAATAACTGAAAGTGCTCATGAAAACCTTGTTTGTTGTTATATAAGCACCTTTGGAAATGATATCCACAAAGGATAATAATATGTATTTGATTTATTTGAATTAATGCGCAGTCAGTCTAGGGTCAATTCAAAGTATTTCTGAATTTAAATTACTTTGCAATGATTGCAAAATTACAGCAACTGATATGAAAGCCCTTATTTCCCTCTGTCCACAAAAATGAGAGATTCTTGCGAGTGAATTGTTTCTTTTTTTTTTTTTTTTTTTCTAAATAATTGGTGTGGAATTCCTTTTTCTCCACTGAAGCTAACCAGGGTGTTGGATGGGAAAACTTCCTGATGTTTGTGGGTTTGATTCAGGGTGAGTGATAGGCATGTCCCATGCCCAAACATGGCTTCTGCCAAGACCCTCATGAAATTCAGATAAGTAAATATGTCATTTTACATTAAAATATGAATTTATCAGTTAGGAATAGAACAAGATACAGAAAAACAACAACACTGTTGTATAACTCTGGGTACTGAATGAATTATATTCGGATTACTTGTCATTTTGTTGTTGTGCTTCTGTTTCTTGTATTCCCTTTGAGTTTAGTCCTTGATTACTCCCTAGTTAGTTGCCATGGTTACTGATTAGTTTCACATGTGTCTCATCTAGTTTCCTTTGTTACTCCTTGCCAGTTCTTGTTTGTCTTTGTGTGGTATGCAATCTCCCAAGTTTCTGTTATTTAGGGTCCATTTACACAACGCTGTCTTCAACTAAAAACAGGAACATTTTTATGTGTTTTGGATGTGCATTTACACGACAACAGCGTTTTGGGGGCCTGATAATGCAAACTTTTGAAAACAGGATTCAAAACGATACTGTTATTGTCTCTGCGTAGACTACAAAAACATACATTTTTGAAAAGGCGCATGCTTACGTGTTCAGTCTACAGGCACGTAGTGTTTCTTTACAAAGTGACGTCGCCAACTACTGGCCCGGCATGCATAATACAGCGTTTTTAGATGCTTGCGCAGATTCGTGTGAACGTAGATCATTTTGACAACGTTGCATAAGGAAAAAAAATCTATTTAGTGTAAATGTACCCTAAATGTGCGTTTAGCCTTTATCATTTTTTTTTTAAATTCCTCTAAAGAAAACGCGTAAAAAATTTGGTATGAGCCCACTTAACATCTCATAATAAGGGCAACTAACTGCCATTTCAACTTCTGACATTTGGAATTTCACATATTTGATCAGTTATGGCCCCTAGGTTTCAAACAAGTAGCTCAGACAGCAACATAGTGTCGGCCCAGATGGCCCACATCTGGTACACGTGGATTCCACACATACCAGATGTGGGCCGGATCTGGGCCGACACTATGTTGCTGTCTGGGAGGTTTTTAGGTAACACTTCACAATAAGGTCTAATTTGTAAACATTAGACCATGCATTAACTATCATAAACTAACAATGGTAAGATATATATTTTTATATTATTCTGCATTTATCAATCTTTGTTAATGTTAGTAAACAAAAATGTTGATCATGTTCAAAGTGCAATGTTAACAGATACAACCTTTGATCTAAAAAATGTAGGCCGATTAGTAAATATTGAGCTTCCTTAAGATTAAAATAGTGTATAGAAGTATTGTAACTAATGTAGTTAACTCATGTTAACAAATTAAACCTTGTTGCAAAGTGTTACTGGTTTTTCAATACTCATGAAGTTTATTTACTTAATCATTTTAAGGCAATGGGTTTCCTCACTTTTTTAAGTCAACTGATCACTTTTTACAGTGTACATACAGTATTGTCAAACTACATCAGCATATTGTAAAGAAAATGTAATTCTTGCAGAGTTTGTTTACTAAAACATCCCAAAACCTTTAAAAATGCCTCATAGTGCCACATTATAACTAATATGACTAAAATGTGAATGTGACTGCGCACAGATGATTATTGCAGTACTCAGAATGCACCTATTTTGTATTTGAGGTGTTAAAAGTTAGGGTTGTTATATATGCCAAAATTTACTATAGCTATTGTAGTTTTGTAAACTTGAGGCACACCAGAAACCACATGCTTGGTTTTCAAAGGAGGCCAAACTTAATGTCTTCCAGCTCAGAAGGTAAAATAATAAATAATGGACTACGTACATCAACATGAGCGAATTCCTCAACGGTGAGAAAGATTAGCTGCTAAAATTCCTGAAGTGGAATGGACACAAAGTGCAAATAACGTCTTATTGTATCATAGGCTATCTATACACAAAATAAGGGACTATAAAGGGACCTATACGAAGTGCGCTACTTTTAATATCATGCTGACATGTGCTGTCATGTTTCAGAGCATTAGTAACTATACACGTGTGTGTGTGTGTGTGTGTGTGTGTGTGTGTGTGTGTGTGTGTGTGAGCGCGCGTGCGCTCACCGGTGGGTGGTGTCAGTATACGCGCTATAAATCTAGGTAAGCAGCATCTGATCATTCTGAACATTTAAAAAAAATCACATTTTCCTTAACACCAGAGATTTTTCAGAGATGATGAAGATGATGCTCAGAATTGCTCTCTGCACTGAAATGGACTTGTTTTGGAAGACATTTTTCATTTAGAAACTCGGATAACCGCGCCTGACAACTTTTTCACAACTAATAAGGACGCTGGGAAAATGGCAAAACTGTTTCCTGATGCTCTTTTGTTAATTTTGAGTTTGTTAAACATTTTCACCGTGGGTAAGTGCTATTTTGAAACGCTGTTCTCTGTCTGAGTTTTACATGAGTATGCCTAAATTTATAGCCTAAGGCAAGCGACGTTAATTTTTATTTTATTTAATTTTTTTACGGGTTTTAGTTTTAACCTTCATATTTTTGTCCTCATCACTGGCTGTTATGTAGTGTGTTAGTGGGTGAATCTCAGGAAATCTGCAAAGAACATGTCAATATCACAAGACCAATATTTAAATTTAAATAAAATGAAGCCAAAGTAACCAAATTAAAGTTTAGTTTAGGATTATTATTTTGATATAAATTATGCACACTTTCTGTAAAAATTCTATCAAAAACCGTTCCTCAATAATGTAGGCTAATGCAATAATAATAATAATAGGCCTAGTAGCCTACTAATATGGAAAACATGGTTACATTTTACAAGGTTACATTTATTAACATTAGTTAAGTATATTAGTTAAAGTAAACAATGAAAAATGCTTCTAAAACATTTATTAATCGTAGTTAATGTTAATTTCAACATTTACTAATACATTATTAAAATCAAAAGTTGTGAACATGAACAATGAACAAAAGGACATGAACAATGAACAACTGTATTTTTATTAACTAAAGTAAGAATACTGTAAAAAATGTATTGCTCATTGTTAGTTGATGTTAGTTATTGCATTAACCGATGCTAATGCACCATGGTAGTATTTGTTGTTATGCTTTAAATGTATGGTTATTTAAATAACAATTTTAGGTTACACTTTATTTTAAGGTGACGTAGTTACATAGTACTTATTTGAGTTAGTACAAAGTAATATTAATTAACTACATGTTACTATAGAGTTACGGTTAGGGTTTGGTTTAGGGTTAGTTACTTTTAATTATGCATAATTTACTGTTATTACTATAGTAAGTACATGTAGTAGCGTGCAACTACGTCAATCTAATGAGAAACGCTTAGTGAGAATAATTACAAAAAAGTCACAAAATGAATCATAGTCCTAAATTAGGCTAATTGTGTTATAATATAATGTGTTATAATACACACACACACACACACACATATATATATGTATATATATATGTGTGTGTGTGTGTGTGTGTGCCATTATTGCTCTGTAACAACAATAATGATGCAATATTGTTCAAATTAAAGGTGCATCATTGTCCCGGACAGGAGACCTGCACTCATTTCAAGACTTGTCTGATGATCCGAGCAATATTTTACATCAGCAGACAGAAGCAGAGCTCATTTCAGCTCCACACACCCGCACAAGATCCAAGCGCTGCACTTGCTACTCCTTTAAGGACAGGGAATGTGTTTATTACTGTCACTTGGGCATCATCTGGATCAACACCCCACAGTGAGTACATTTACAGTATCATCAATGAAATCACTGACATAATACAGATGATCTTTTGCCATTGATGATTAAAATGTCTACATAAGTGCCACAAAAAAGTGTATTTCACCAAATCTTGTACAGTATATTAATTAATATTTTGATAATCAATGGCACAATTATTTTTTTACTTTAGCTCATTTGTCTATTTCAAACAAACCAATGAATGCTGTACACTGTATGTGTTAGCATCACATTAGGTTACAATAAACACACACAAAAAAAATTATTCTGTACATTCTGCAGAAACACACATTCACTCCTCTGAATGTAGTATTATTGGGTAGGACTCAACAAAATCAACCCCTGGGAATAATACATTTTAATGCCTGAGATTAAGTCAAGGATTCGCAGTCATGCTGAAGAATCCATTTCGCAAGTCTTTTGTTCAGGCCTGTAGCTTGATGAATGATCAACCCAGTGACCTTTATGTTCAGGAGCACTGAACTACTTAAAAGTAATAACTGGATATGGTTGTTCTTTCTTTTTTCTTAATCATTATCATTCTATTGGACCAATAGAGTCAAAGAACAATGAGTATTGTAATTCAGCTTGGATTATTAAGGGGTTTGAGGATACGAACATGTATACAGTACAACCCCTGAAATGATTTATTTCATTAAGCTGCTAAAATATACCTGTAGATTTTACTTTTTAAAAACTATAAAAAGCCCTATTTTTTTACTAATTATAGTAGCTATATATTTACTAAATAGGTCTATATTATTTTATATTATATACAATTCAACCATGACTTAAATTAATTTTAGTATTTTGATATATATTTAGTTGAACCTGTCTGACAAGACTGGAGGAGTGTCATTTACTTATGTTTACACTTTGAAATATACATAGAGGTCTAAACTAAATTTCTAGTTTTCTGCAATACTTACCGCATTCATTTTGATGTGACTGTTTCCATGGTGACGGCTACTGTCCATGGTGCTGATGTCCACGGTGCTCAAAAATTTAAGTTTGAATAACATTACTTTTTGACAGCAAGCACAAACCAGTATATTTGATTCAAAATAAACCCTGTTTCTGTGCCCACTTGGCCTTTATAGTGGCGAGAATACCAAAATAGCTAAAAGGAATACACTTCACTTAATGCTCTCTATTTAATATTATTTCAGATGGCAAATACATGATTAAACCATATGGTTAATATAGATATAAATTTCATGCATTCAATGGTGTGCTAGTACACAACACATATAACAGCTTCTAGTCAAGAATGAGTTATCGCTACAGTTTTTAGCCAAATACAAGCGGGATCGCCACAGGACGTTTAGTAGAGTGATTCAGACTAATGTTGAACTATTCGAGGCCCATCACTCATGAATACTGACAGGCAGTCCTTCAGGAATCTGCTCGGACCCCTGGCTCCAGACTGAAACCAAATGGTCAACATGAGAACAAACACTTTCTGATGTGAGATGAGAAGCATGCATTCAGAAAAAGAGTACTAAAGAGAGTGGCTGGAGATCAGAGAGAAGCTCATATAAAGTGCATGGACGCTTTCCCAGATGAGGCTGCAGAAAGATTTTTGGCCGTTGTTCCAACTCATCATCTCCATCACTATAGGCAGTCTCTTAAGGTTTATCTCCAACAATGTGATTCCTGCTTTGTTTTGAGTGCAACAGGTTTCGTTCCTTTTGGTTTCTTTTAGTGCTTGTACAAAAATAAAAACATAGCATACAAAGTATCGGAAGGTATTTTTCTACTGTATGACTTTCTTGCTTCAGTGAACATTAAAGAAGAAGATCGTTTTGTGGTTGTTGGTTTTTTTCATACAATGGAAATCAGTCAAAACTTTTTGGTTCCCGAAATACTTCAAAATATCATCTTTTGTGCTCTGTAGAAAGAGAGTCATACAGGTTTGAAAGGGCATGAGGGTGAGTAAATGATGGCAGGACTGCATTTTGGTGAACGGTCCCTTTAAAATACTGTAAAGTACCCTGCAAACACTGCAGATCACTGATTGGTCAGAGAGAATCGTCACTAGCAGCATCATTGGATTTGAGACACGAGGCACCAAACTTGCTAGATTACAGTCCCCCTGTAGTCAATAATTGTATCCCTTATAACTCATATTTGAGCACCCAAATGACATATTTAAAAAAAAATTCATGCCTTAAAATAGCTTGAATGTAACGCTACACCCTTGCCTCATTTAGTATACACGGTTCTATGAATATGCAAATGAGCCCCGCCCCACTCACTCACACCAGCTCAGAGATCCAATCGTTGACGATCACACGTTGAACTGATTGGTTACAAGGTAGTTTGTGACGTCAGAAAGACCAGCGATTTCAAACCATGTTTTTTAGACTGTCTTTGGTTCACTGCAGATTTAAGAAGAAAATACTCAGCAATGGTGTTGACTTATGAATTTGCACATAGTTTGTCTTAAATCATATTAAAAACACGACATAGACATAAACAACATTAAAAATTTGATTTTCACCACAGGGGGATCACAGGAATAAATTACATTTGATAAATATATTAAAAAACTTATTTTAAATATAAATATATAAATCAAATATTTCACAGTATTACTGTTTTTACTGTATTTTTTTATTAAATAAATGCTATGTTCTCTTGGTCAAAGCACCATTAGTGTTTTTTGAGTTTATCACAGGCTATGAAACCCATTTAAATATTGGCGCAATTACAGATGCTATATCTGGACAGTGTTCATCTGTGTTTTAAGCCAGGGTGGATGGACTCAGCCCAACTTGTGCCATGTGCGGTGGGATTTATATTTTAATAATCTGTTTGGCGTGTTTTTTTATGTTCCGTCTCGACTTTTATGGCTTTGTTCTCTGTAGCATTTATACACTATCAAAACTACATTTTATCTCGATTTACCAGCCTGCCTGTTGTCTCAATGTCATACCTCTTCAGCTTCAGTCCAACTGTGTGAGACTATTCTAAATATTTGTTGTCAATGTGTCACTCGTTTTTTATTGAAGAAAGAAAAAAGTTTTTAAAACACTGAAGGGAAATTAAAGCCTGAACTGAAAGGTCATGTACACACTGGAAAGCATTAGGAACAACAACAGCATTTAAATGCGCTAAAGAATCCCCTAATTCATTCCAGAGTCATTCTTAAAGTTGTTATTGTTGGCATAGTGATTTCCTAAGCAACGTTTATTTCGATAGGCCAACAGACATTCTACTAACTATAAGTAACTTTGCAATTACATGTCAACTAACATGAACCCATAACACCTAACCCTGACCTAACTGGCTACTACAGTCTACTAATACTGTAATGAGAGTTTCAACTTTTTAATGTCACATGAGATTCAACTCAATGTTTTTTGTCAGTTTAATATAATTTAAGTTGAAATGACTTGTACAGCCTATTTGATTATACTCAGGGGCGTTTCTAGGTTTTAAAAACATCAGGGGCTGAGGCCAAAATATCAGGGGCTGGGGGAGGGTAATTAGATAACATGATTCGATGCAGAGAATAATGTATATTGTAGGCCTATATGCGTGCAGACTGGTTTAAAATTTCAGCCCTGGCACTGTAGCCACACCAGCCCACATTACCTCACAGACACGCGCATTCAAATGTGATGTAGTTAGGGGTGTTGGGGTGTATGCTCTCCCGTGAAAATCTGGATTTCTCGGACCTACATATGTGCATTTTAAGGAGTTTGAGGGCCAAAAAAATTGGATAACAATAGCTTTAAAAGCATGTCAGTGGGCAGTAGCATAAATTATTTGTCAAGCAGTTGACAGGTGAAATATTCAAACACATTCGAGGACCATACAAATATAACTTATATATAACTTATAAATATATATTTATACTTATGAATTTTGCTTATAGTTTCTGTAATTAGCAAAGAACATTTGTGTTAAATAGGAATACATTGTAATAATGTTAATCAAGCTGACTAAATCACACGACTGCGCAGCAGTTCACACGCACTCACAATAAAAATACAATATAATTTAAAACAAAGACAAGCTCATTATACAAAGGAAATAATATTACAGATCTAGACAAATTGAGTTGCTTATAGTTAAAAGAATGTCATGAATGATCATTTAGGCTAGATGTATTGATTGCATTAGTGCGTGATATTGAAGAGTGCGAGCCTCGAGCACACGGCTGACACGACAGGAAAGTTCGTTTTTCTGAGTTTTATATTCTGACATATACCGTGACAACATCTCATCTGACAGAGGACTGTGCGGCGCTGCTGACTGCGTTATTTATAATAAAAAAAAAAATTATTGCTGTGAGATTGTTTGCTGTTGCGCGCAAATCCTGGAGAAATCACTCACGTGGTGCGTCTCTGTGTGAGACAGATTTCAACAATCACCAGTCAGAGACAGCAGCAAAGCCAAAGCACAATGAAAATAAGGCAACTTATGATTTACATGGTTTACATAGGCTATTGTCCGGTTCCATATTTGTCTGTCAACTTTTCAAAATACATTCGGGGCTACACTCAAAACATTTGGGGATGAAGCCCCAGCAAAATCGGCTGGCGCCGCCACTGATTATACTTAGAGGGATAATTCACCCATTAGCATTAAGCTTTGTATCAGTAGAAACCAGGTAGTATTTTTGAATGACCGTGCTTCCCTCCCTCATGTCCCCTGAAACGAGAGATTTCTGTATTGTGTGTCTGGAAAAAAACCTCAGATGACCTCAAACCTCAAAAATCGCCATTTTGCGTTATCAGAGGCTTTTTTGGTCAGAGGCTAGAGACTACAGCCAGTAGTAGGAGCTAGTTCTGCATGTTTTCAACCCGCCTATAGGGGGTGGGATCTCTCGATAAAACAGCGTCTTTTCAGTTTCGAGTCAACTAGTAGCCTAGTTGTATCATTTCTTCCGATACTGCCCTCTGTAACCGGTAGGCGTGGCCTCGTAGGGCAGCGTAGCAAGTGCATTCTGGGAGTTGTTGTCTTTCATCCACATGAGCCAAAAATACATTCATATTACAGTCTAATCACGCCACCTCGGCTGTCTTCCAGTGCCCTGCGCAAGTCTGAGCTCCCTGTCGTGAGACTAGCACGGACGGAGTCCTACTTAACACAGGAATACCAAGGTACACTGGGAAGCATATCTCAGCGGAAATATGCAATTATGCCCAGCCCGAAGGGGGGGGAGGACTTATAATACACATATGACCCGTAACACTGGGGTGTCCAGCCGCAGGTGGAATATTTCAACCCCAGGGGTGGCAAGGTGGCTTGCCGAGGGAAAGACACAATGATCAGAGAGGCTTACAGTGGAATACACATGTGGGGGTCGCCCAGAGAGGGAACCATGCACATGGAGGCACCTAGCCAAGCGCAAAAGCTGCCGGTGGCATAACTCTGGCGTTGACGTCAACAGTGCTGGAGGAAACTCAGGGCTTATGAGGCTCACCTGAGGAAAATATCGCACGTATCCCGTCCGTGGAGAGGAATGGCGAGCAAGCGAAGACACCTTAGCAGAATCTAGTACCGGCTAGTTGAAGCAATTACATGAGAAGAAACTGGCTCCACTCGGAGATTATAGAATCTCGTGAATTTGTTAGGTGTCGCCCAGCCTGCAGCTCTACAGATGTCTGTTAGCGAGGCGCCATGCGCTAGAGCCCAAGAGGATGCCACACTCCGAGTGGAGTGGGCCGTCACACCAAGGGGGCATGGTCGACCTTGCTGCTGGTATGCCAAAGCAATGGCGTCCACTATCCAGTGAGACAACCTTTGCTTGTAGAGAGCCTTTCCCTTCAGCTTCCCACCATGACAGACAAAGAGCTGGTCTGAGGTCCTGAAACACTGCGTTCTGTCTACGTAAGCACGGAGTTGCTTGCCAAGCATGCCAAGGCTGGGTCTGCCTCCTCCAAGGGCAGCACTTGCAGGTTCACCACCTGATCTCGAAAGGGAGTGGTGGGAACCTTGGGCACATATCCAGGCCGGGGTCTCAGGATCACGTGAGAGTTAGCCGTCCCGAATTCCAGGTATGCTTCGTCAACCGAAAATGCCTGCAGGTCCCCTACCCTCTTGATGGAGGCCAATGCAACCAGGAGCGCTGTCTTAATTGACAGGAACTTAAGCTCCACTGATTGCAGAGGCTCAAAGGGAGCGCTCTGCAGGGCAGTTAAAACCACTGAGAGGTCCCAAGAGGGTACGAGAGGAGGGCGAGGAGGATTCAGTCTCCTCGCTCCCCTCAGGAACCTGATGATCAGGTCGTGCTTTCCCAGAGACTTACCATCAACTGCGTCGTGATGTGCGGCAATGGCGCCAACATACACTTTCAGGGTGGAGGGAGACAGCCTTCGCTCCAACCCTTCTTGCAGGAAGGAAAGCACGACACTGATCGGGCATTTCGTGGGTTCTTGATGTTTAGAAGAACACCAGTTGACGAAGAGGTTCCACTTCAACGCATAGGCATGTCTCGTGGACGATGCTCTAGCGGAAGTGATGGTAGCCACCACCGCTGGTGGTAGGGTACTCAAACCTGCCTCGTCCCGTCCAGGAGCCACACGTGGAGGTTCCAAAGATCGGGACGAGGGTGCCAAAGGGTGACCCGTCCCTGAGAAAGCAGGTCCTTCCTCAGAGGGATTGGCCAGGGAGGTGCTGTTGCGAGGAGTACTAGTTCTGGGAACCAGGTCCGGTTGTGCCAATACGGGGCAACCAAAATAACTAGGAGGTCTGCGCAAGGTCTGCGCAAGAAGGCTCACTGGGGGAAACACATACTTGCGTAGGCCCCGCGGCCAGCTGTGCGCCAGTGCATCCGTGCCGAACACACTAACTGGCAGATCACTGCACAGATCAGCAGGGTAATGTGCACTCGCTGGAGATCGCCGTCACACCAACACCGGAGAGTCGCTCGTCTCGAAAGGTGATGCAGAGAAAGAGTAAACTCAGGATTTTGGCTTACAGGAGTGAAGAAAGCTCTCGGCTCCGAAGCGAAAACATAACTGCATGTTGCCGGCGTACTTCCTTATATACCCACGAGGTGGGGCGGAGTTACGCTATGCAAATTCCGCAGACCCATGGCATTTCATTGCCATTGGCTCGTTTTCTATACTCAAAGGTGATAGGCTTTCTAAGCGAAACCCCAACTCGGAGTGACCACGAAAGGGAACTTACGTTTTTAAGTTGAAATAGGTGGAAATTATTAATAGTGTGCAAAGAAACACTAACTGTTGTTAATGTGTAATTGTTTAATGAAAACGTTTGATCATTGGAAATGAAATCATATAATATATAGTAAAATGTAAAAAAAAAAAAAAAAAATTGTGTCTGTTCTGGTGTCTGCAGGCGTACAGTACCGTATGGCATGTCAAGTTACCGCAGCCCTCAGCGATTGAGACGCTCCAGTGGGACAGTAGCGGTGGTGCTTCATCGCTGCACATGTGCTGACCACAATGATGCCCAGTGCTACAACTTCTGTGATGCAAGGTACACACAACTAATAATAACAGTAATATTGTCAAATATTAAAATAACTGTTTTATACTGTATTACATTTTAAAACGTAATTTATTTCTGTGATGCAAAGCTACATTTTCAGCATTATTACTCAAGTCTTCAGTGTCACATGATCCTTCAGAAATCATTCTAATGTGATCATTTGCTGCTCAAATAACATTATTATTGTTATCAGTCTTGTGCTGTTTAAACCTTTTGTGGGAAAACGTGATACACTAATATTCTTAAGTTTGGGGTATGTAAGATTAACATAATAATAATACTTTTATTCAGCTAGGACACATTAAATTGATTAAAAAAGTGACAGTAACATATGACATTCATAAAAAAAAAGCATTCTAAACTTCTGATGTCAGACAGATAAATACAATGGCAATGACCACTCACATTTACACATCAACGATGCTTTACATAAAGTCTTTCTTTTTTTATCTCAGTAGAAAAAAAATCTATTTCATAATCACCCAATTAAATAAATTGCATAAAAAAAAATATTCTCAGATTCTAAAGAAAATCATAGCTGATTCAGAATTTCTGATTCCATTATTATTCAGTGTGTGATACTTTATGGTTCTGTTTTGAATTACAAAGAACTCAGAATGTACCAGACAGAAGATTGCGAGGACGTACACCTGGGTGAAACCGCTGGCTTCTCGTCCCATCGCGAGCCTCTGAGATCAGGACTACTGATCAGCATCAAACCGGGCACCTAACTTGGTACAGGTTTTGGATTTTTACAGATGTGAAGCAAAACGTACCATACATTCCTCTACGTGTTGTTTCCTGGAACACCCTTTACTCATCTGGTCCACGGTAACAAGTGAATTCTTTAGAAAACTCTTTGCAGATTTCGGAAGCATGTCTGTGTGGCACCCACATGTTTTTTCTTCACATTATGTCCACTTGTTTACATCTACATCTAATGCAAATATTCAGTGGACATCCTTTGGGAATTTGGGAGCCTTGCAGAGTATTGGAAGTAGACCTGTAACCTGACACTCTACATTATCTCCGTTTTGTGGGCATATGTTCAGAGAGCACACAGAGGGATTTACTGTGTGAAGATGGAGATGAAGTGGATCTTTTTTTTTTTACGTGTTCTGAGGCTCCTTCACTTTCCCCGATAGCGGAAAATGAAACACTTAACATTGTTATTGTGGATGAACTCAACTCTCAAGTCTCCTGAGAGAAAGATAAACTGCCACAATTTTTAACCTCTAGATAATATCCTTTACATTTTTGCTCATTTAAGCTAAATGTATCCCGTCTCCACAACTACTTATGACATTTTATATTACTCAGATGTCTTTAAGATCAAATACTGAAAGCTGAATATTATACTAAATGGTTTAATAATCAAGTACTATACCAAATACTATACTAAACTATGACCTGAGAGTTTAATTTATTTATGTTTAGGTACATAAACGCTTTATTCACCAAATCTTTTAACCCTCTGCTATTGTTCATTTAGGAGTCACACTTGTGTTGTGATGTGACCGAACATCTGAAATGCAACATATTTTTTCTTTTGTATTTTGAGAGAATGTTATGTTACTAATTAATATTTATGCAATAATTATGATAATTTTCCCAACCATATTTTTTGTTTGAAATGTTGTCAGTTTTTTTCCATTAATTTTACTACAGTCTCTTTTTCAACTCTTGATATTTTTGAGTGTCACCCTTCACTGCTGTATACGTTTTTTTCTGCATTGTGGCTGTTTTATAGATTGTACCCCCAAAAAATAGTTCTCTTTTTTCATATTTTTCCTTCATTTCCTATGGGGGTCACATAGCAACATATTTTTTCATATTTTTCTTTCATTTTTGTGGTCACATAGCAACTGCCGCAAGAGTCACTGAGTTTCGTCCCATTCCGATAAAGTTCGAAACATTTTATTTTTCAACAACAGAGGGTTATGGATACTTGCGTTCAACACCTGTTAATGGCTTATTAGCAATAATAATTTCTATGTAGTTTCACTACTACTTCATTTGCATTGGTAATATTTGTATTTGTTAAAGCTTTTAATTATTAAATTGTCATTTTAGACAATTATATTATATATTATATTATAATTATATATGATATTATTATATTAATGACAAGCTTGATTTATTATGAATCACTAGGGGTGTAACAATACAGTATATCGTGTGACAATACATCGCAATATAAAAATGCAGCAATATGTATCGTGGATAGTGACAATATGTATTGTGTATAATTCACCCAAAATAAGTTTTAGTGTCAGTACTACATTAAACTACTACAGTCATGGTCAAAATTGATGGCATCCCTGATAAATATGATAAAAAATGTCTGTAAAAAATAAATCTGCATTGTTTATCCTTTTGATCTTTCATTAAAAAAATTCACAAAAATCTAACCTTTCATTGAAGTAAAAGAACTGAAAGTGGGGGGTAAATCACATTATGAAATAAATGTTTTTCTCCAAAAAACACTGGCCATAATTGTTGGCACCCTGTTATTAAATACTTTCTGCAACCTCCTTTTGCCAAGATAACAGATCTGAGTTTTCTCCTATAATGCCTGATGAGTTTGGAGAACACCTGACAAGAGATCAGAGATCATTCCTCCATACAGAATCTCTCCAGATCCTTCAGATTCACAAGTTCATGTTGGCGCTTCTTCTCTTCAGTTCACCCCACTCATTTTCTATATGGTTCAGTTTAGGGGACTGGGACGGTCATGGCAGAAGCTTCATTTTGTGCTCAGTTACACATTTTTGTGTTGATTTTGATGTTTGTTTTGGACCGTTGTCCTGATGGAAGATCCAACCACGGCCCATTATAAGATTTCTAGCAGAGGCTGTCAGGTTTTGATTTTTTATCTGTTTGTATTTGCTAGAATCCATAATACCATGTATCTGAACAAGATGTCCAGGACCTCCAGCAAATAAATAGGCCCACAACATATAAGATCCAGCAGTATATTTAACCGTAGGCATGGGGTACTCTTCATCCCTGTTTGCACCAAACACATCTGGTGGGTTTGCTGCCAAAAAGCCATTTTTTTGTTTCATCTGACCACAGAATCCGGTCCCTTTTGAAGATCCAGTCGTGTCTGACCACTGAATATGCTGGAGTTTATTTTTGGAGGATCGAGGAGGATTTTTCTTGAAGCCCTCCCAAACAACACGTGGTGATGTAGGGGTTGTTTGATAAATTTTTTGTAGGCTTTCTGACCCCCAAGACTCAACTAATCTCTGCAATTCTCCATCTGTGATCCTTGAAGAGTCTTTGGCCACTCAAACTTTCCTTCTCACCATCCATTAAGACAATATAGACACACGTCCTCTTCCTGGCAGATTCGTAACATCTTTAGTTGATTATAACTTCTTAATTATTGCCCTGATGGTCAAAATGGGGATTTTCAATTCTTTAGATATTTTCTTACAGCCACTTTCTATTTTGTGAAGCTCAACAATCTTTTGCTGCACATCAGAACTATATTCTTTGGTTTTACTCATTGTGATGGATGAGCAAGGGAATTTGGCCTTTGTGTTTCCTCATATTTAAACTCCTGTGAAACAAGAAGTCATAGCTGGACAATTTCATGTTCCTACTCCCCTGGTGTGATTAAAAATGTAAATATTAATGGGAATGTACTTCAGAGATATTTTTCTCATAAAAAATTCTAGGGGTGCCAACAATTATGGCCAGCGTGTTTTGGAGAAAATCATTTATTTCATAATGTGATTTACCCCCCAATTTCAATTCTTTTACTTCAATGAAAGGAAAGATCAAAAGGATAAACTGCAGATTTATTTTTTACAGCCATTTTTTATCATATTTATCAGGGGTGCCATTAATTTTGACCATGACTGTATATATAATGTTGAATACAATGTATAATAATGCAATGGGGGAATATTTGTGTAAAAAGTGGCCTACATTATTTTAAATATATCCAGTCAGTGTCAGAGTGCAAGCATATTCGTCTAAAATAATTATGTATTTTCAGCTTCAGAATCACACATTTTTTTTATTCTGGTGTCACTATTGTCCTGTGCATTGGGTTACCAGGACCAAGTCCAAGCCTATTCATTTACACCCACAATGTAAAATCAAATTTAGAATTTTTTGTTAACCTTTTATCTTATTTCTTGGAGTATCGCAATAATATCGTATCGTGATATGTATCGAATCGTGACATGAGGGTATCGTTACACCCCTATAAATCACTGAACTTTAAAACTTGCCTCTAAACAGTTCTGTATCATCCAAAGATCGTCCTTATTAACCACTGTTTCACTTTCCAACTAACTGCAAGTTCCTGTAACAGTGGTAAATTGGCAACTCATTGGAAAAGCAGTTGTAAAACGATGAGTAAACCATAATTTTGAGTTTTACCAGTGCTTGAAACATTATTTTAAATAAACCTTTGCTTCTTTTAGCTACTTTGTTACAAAAAACATATCAATAATTTTACAGTACATTATATTTATAAACTATGGAAGCATATTTCTGCCACGGAATAAACAATAGTAAAGGTAATTGTGACTTTTTATCTCACAATTCTGACTTGTGAGGAAAAATCTGAATTATAAAAAGTCGAAAATTAAGTTTTTAAATTGTGAATTTATACCCCACAATTCTGAGTTTTTAATCTCGCAATTCCAAGTTTATATTTCACAATTCTGAAAAAAAAAGTCCAAACTGCGAGATATAAACTCAGAATTGTGAGATTAAAAAGTCTCAATTACCTTTTTTTTTTTTTTTATTGCGTAGCAGAAACAAGCTTCCTTAATAAATTGTACTGCGATAGTGTTTGCTGAATGTAAATGAAAATATTATGTAGATATAAATGTTCTAAAATACAAGCAAGATACAGTATTTTCACACGATTTCACATGATTTTTTTTAATTTAACAGGTTGTGTATAGTATTTGATCATTCATTCTATAAAATGTATATGCCATTTTTAATTTAAAATTGTATTTATTTGCAGTCTGTTTCAGCACTGGCTTGTCCATCATATTTCTTTTTAAATATGAACTGGTAATTTCACCTGCCCCTTTTCAATGTTTTTTTTCTGTGCCAGTTTGTACATAGTTTAGACAATTGGGCTTTCTGGGGCTATAAAACTTTCTCAGTATGTCCAGCATGTCCCTCTGCTCGTCTTGAAACTGGGGTTTTGGTTTAGTGGAAATTGTGTGCTTTGCATTATTCATACAATTCTTAAACATCTTATCAGAGACCCACACTGTGTCAGTTATGGAGACACACTGTATTTTACAACATGCTACCAAAACCGAAACGTTTCAACAACTGTAATTGTTTGAGATGTTAGATGAAATATACTTTTGCCTGAGAAATTGTAATTGTAGCAAAGAATGTGCTAATGGTTTTCTGTATTTCAAGGACATTCCATCCATGAACAAAAACATCTGATTTTCCAAGATGTGACATCTTGCATATCATTTCATCTTTGTCTTTGAATATTACACAGTTCTTTGAGGCCAGCTACGAAAGTGCTGTGGCTTTAATAAGTTAAAGGGATATTCTGGATTAAATAAAAATTCTGACAGCCTCTATGATTGGGCTGTAAAATTGATTAATCACAATCATGTTTACATAATATATGTGTGTGTATATTTATATAATGTATTATATATATTTCTGTGTGTATATATATATATATATATATATATATGTATAAACATATAGAAAATAGCAACAAAATATCTGAGTTACTTCTCAAATAAGTAACGCAAGTTCTTATGTTTTCCCATGCATTGACTGACTGCTCTCATATGTTGATTTCTTTGATGAATATGAAGTTTAAAAGAAAACCATTTTGCATCCTTGCTGAATAAAAATTAAATACAAAATGCCAAACCTTTAAAGGTTGTGTTTAAACATTTCCTATACTTAGAAGCCTCTAGAAGAAAGCCAGTGCTATTATTTTGTAATATGTCTTGCAACTGTACAGTATATGTTTTGAAATCAGTAAATCTGGTCTATATCACAATACCACACATGTTACATGGTTTAGTTTCTGAAAAACTGGATCAAAAGTGTATCCAGTTCTAATATCATAACTGAGAAAACAATTCAAACCTGTAGTCTTTTGCATACTCATCAACTAACATAGTTAACGGCTATGGTAAGGTTTCACTTATAGGGACTTGACTATATTGCATTGATTATTTCAACAGAGCTCAATCACAGTCCTTTTTCAGGTGCCTGTACTTAACACAGTCCCAGCATGCCTCTTGTTTTCATCCATGCTCCGGTGCACAAGTGGAGCGTTTTAAAAAACAAGGGCAAGATAATTGCTTTTAGGCATAAAGGGAATTTTTGATCCTCTTGTGGCAATCTTTCACAGACAATTAAGCATGTTGTCTTGATGATCGACAGCCTCTGCGGCAGGAGCTATCAAGTTCATTCTAGAAGCAGCTGACGGGAGAAATGTTCTCTCTCAAAAGTCTCTGGTCCTCAGATGCATGATGCAAGCTTTTGAATGATGGATAATCTTTGTTTAATGGGACAGTCTTAGACAACTAAATACAATAATGGTGAGGTGTATTAGACGGAGAGATTATAGATCCATGATCTATACACACTGCTCTGTGTATGTTTACTGTGAGAGTGCTGTTGACTGAGAAATTCTAGTGTGATGTGACAGTAATGAATTACTGCTCATTGAACTTCAGTATGTGATGGATTTCTGTGTGAAATATAGGGTGTTTATCCATACATACTACAATGGAGCCAAGTGATTGGAGTTAGATTCATTTATGAAAGATTATGAAAACAACTTTTCTTTGTAATGCTGTGTGCTGATGAATTGTTCAAAATGATCATGTTTTAAGCAGGGTTGTGCGCCATTCAGAATTGATTTGAGAATTTCTCAAAATGAATCGAGGTAGCAAACAAGATAGAAAACGGCACTTCAAATGTGAATTAAAATTCATTTAAAAAAGATATGAAAGAAGATCAGTTTTAATTAGAAAAGCAAAGTTTGTCGGGGGTAAGACAGACTTTAAAAATCGGCTTATTACAGAGTTATTGACAGAGATAATTATATTTTGGGTTTTTGTGCTCTGTATGATTTTTTTGTGTGTTTTTGTTTTTTGAAAGTCTCACCAAGGCTACATTTATTTGATAAAAAATACAGTAATATTGTAAAATTTTGTTATAAAATTTCTATTTAAGTAGGCCTATATTTTAGGATGTAATTTATTCCTGTGATGGCAAAGCTGATTTTTCAGCGTAATTACTCCAGTCTTCAGTGTCACATGCAGTATTGGGGGGTAACACATTACAAGTAATTCAAGTTATGTATCAGATTACTTTTTTCAAGTTGCTAGTAGGCTACTTTAGTATTCCTAAAAATGAATAAAAACCGTGAAATGCAAACTCAGGATATTACGCAAACCTGCAATAATGAAATGTTACATAACACAAATATCCTTTATGTATTTAAACTCACTTTATTAGCCAATGTCTTTGCTGCTGACCTTTGATGATGCAATCCAAATTTTTCAATGCTGAAGAGCATAGATGTAATAAATACAGACGCCCTATTGGCCGCTGGATCGTACGTCAACGGCGCCGCCATATTGCGGAGGGCAACTTTCCCATAACTCTCATGACGGGAATTGAGAAAAATTCCTGCTTCGTGTAGTGCTTGGGCTGTACAAATCGCTGCACAAAAGCAACAGGTCTCGGGAAATACCTTTCACAAGCAAGACTGGCAAGTTTCTGGTTGTATTTGGTAATTATAATTAGCAATAGTAACGTTAGTTGGCCACCGGAATCAGTCAGACTAAAGTAGCTAGCGATGTCGCTAGTTAACTTAGCTGCGAAAGTTGAAACATGAGTCGACATGATTTATATTATAGTTTTAGCTTATATTATATTTTAGATTATAAAGTAAATTTCCTGAAATCTAAATATTCATCTATATTTTCTTAAAACCGACTTTTATGTCAAGTACTCGTTTCGGGTAGGTAGGCTACTATTTTTATTATTGTCTATATTATTCTGCAATTGATATTACATTGTATTTGCTGTTATTGTTATTATAATAATATTATACCACTTGCGATTATCAATCTATAGTTATGCTGTTAAATTATTGTACTATTCACTAGTCACTATTTAACTTTTTTTTTATTGTCTATACTGTAATTGATATTTCATATTCTATTGCTATTATTATAGTATTATACATAAACTATATGCTATTATCATTTTATTATGATATTATAAAATGATCCTATTCATTACTATTTTATTTGCTGTATACTGTGTTTATTTTATTTGCATTGCACTGTAGTTGTACCATATCACATGTATTATCTGTCACAACAATAACGAGTCCCAAGATCCAAGGGCAAGTGAAAGATAGTTTATTGAGACAGCAAGGACAGAGGAAGTCAGACAAGATCCATAAGGCTGAAGAAACTCTAGACAGACGATGCCACAAGCGTGGATACTCAGATGAAGATGCGGGAATCAAACTCAGCGTGGAATCACAGACCAGGATGCTGGTCAATGTCAACTCTAGACCGATAATCCAACACAGAGTGGAAACTCAGATGAGAATGCAGGAATCAATCTCAGCATGGAAACTCTGACGAGATAACTGGCAACCAGAACAAGACATGAATAACGAACCGACAACACAGTTCACACGCCAGCTAGATAAAGGCAGCTGACTAGCAACATCTGTGAATTCTGATTAGAGTGATCAGCTGTTGTTACTAGGCAACGCACCACATACCCACAAACACACCAGAACACACGGATCCATGAATCGTGACATTACCATAATAAAGGATCCATCAGTTGTCTTCGTTATTGCTAAAATCGGGTCAAAAACAGAAAATGCTTTTTCCACATTTATTTCATTTAATGTGAAAATTAAATTATATCTCAGTATCTTCACAATATTCTTATCCAAGAATAAAAAGCCAAATACATGACAAGCCTGAGCTTTGACAATTCCTTATTAAAAAATATTTTAAAAGTCTAACTATCGAGATTTTAAATAACTAGAGATGGAACTTTTTGTACACCACGTACAAACCACTGAAATCGGTTGATAAATGTAAACGTTATTTTTGTTTTTATCCAGATAAACCGCAGCTCACCCATTTACTTGCATTTGTTTACAGCGCAGTCTTGCCCTCAGCAATATGGCGGACGCGTTGATGTATCGCAGCAACGTTCCAAAGCGTGTTATTCTTCTGCAATCCGGAATGGCAGCACAGCTGAATGGTTTGTTTGAGCTGCGCCCTCTACTGTACAGGCGTGAAAATGCGCCTGTACAGTAGAGGCCTTTACATTTGCAAAAAACAGAACTTTAGCTGTTGTTGTTTTTGGAGTAATTTTTTAAGGAGTAACGCAGTATTGTAACTCATTACTTTTAAAAGTAACTTTCCCCAGTACTGCATGATCCTTCAGAAATCACTCTTAATATGCTGATTTTGTGCACAATTATCAGTTGAAAACAGTTGTTCTGCTTAATCATTTTGTAGAAACCTTGATATATTTTTTTTTTACATAAGAACAGCGTTTATTTGAAAAAAAAATTTTTTGTAACATTATACATTTTACTGTCACTTTAGATCAATTGAATGCATCCTTGAGTAAAAGTGTTAATTTCTTTCAAATAAAAATATCGCTGACCCCAAACTTTTAAACGGTAGTAAATAGTTGTGAGATGAGGCCAATTCAATTCAAATTCAAACTCATGAATCGAAAGTGAGCCAGTTGTTCAATTATTAAATTTGCCAATAATCCTGTATTAAGATGTGCAAAAACTCAGACTTGAGTTGACTTGAAATTTTTTTGGTCAGATGGGTCCCCATTTTGGGAAACACTCCGCAGTCAAGTCATGTTTGCTTGTGATGTCTTTCTGTGCCAAATGCGTCCATTGACTTATTGCCAAATTAATCTTTTATAGGTCAGCAGTGCGTTATTCAAAAAAAAAAAAATCAAACAATGAATAGTTTGTATACTGTGATATAAAAGTTCAAGTTGTACTTTCATGCTCATAAGACCCGTTGAAAGGTTCTGCTTATCAGTTCTTTTTGATTATTAGTTGGCAAGTGTTTGGACGGCTGTCTCAAGGAGAGAGGCTGGCTCCAAACCTGAAGATGTCCATTCCAACCACTAAGGCAGTGAGTCAAACTGCATTACGTTTGGTTAGAGGGTTTTGACCACACATACCAGAGTCTGGAGCCATGTCTTAGCATTTTGATAACACTTTAGTAATGGAAAAATCTGTCACAGCTCTTCATAGGAGCATTTAGAGGTTGATTCAATATTCCTAAGCTATAAATTGTTCCTTTCCGAGCTTTTGAGGACATGCAGGTTGTTTTTCCCCACATTTTCCCTGACCAGAGCACCAGAACCACAACCTCAAACCTGGACAGGACAGCATAAGAAGTTCATCCCTACTGGGATCTTTCCCTATTTGGGGCTGAGCTGTCAGGATAAAGACTGCACGCCATATCCTGGCCGTAACGATACTGTCCCACTCAGAGGCAATTACCCTCCACGCCAACATTCCACTTAGAATCCAACAATGCTTAGAGAAGCTCTGGGCTGAGAACTCTGGACCAGCGCCACAGAACACGGAGGTTTTTCACCACACTTTGTGTTTGCTTCTCACATCGCCCAAGGAGAGATGAAGGATAAAAACGTTCTAGCCCAGGCCGTCGGCATGGCTGGATTCATAGGTAATCCTTTCTCTATGTGTAAAGGGTTCTGCTGATCCATGGATGAAGTACATTTCATCCCCTGAGATTTACTTTGCTTTGAAGAGATGGCAGATTGGTTTTTATAGATAATTGTCCATTTGGAGAAGGAGCGTTTTGATGCCAGATTTGATGAACTGAGAGGTCGAATCACACAGCTGCGGAACATTATCATTCTGCCGCGGTCAACATGTCCTGTCTTGGTCAACTCGCTTAACAACCACTTGCACACTCGCATAAAGTCAGTGCCCACCAAAGTCAAGCGTCGTTTGACCAAAAACTCCAAAACCGAACACAAATAATGGGCCTAGGATGTTATGCAGAGGGTCAGGGCCGTCTAGGTGGCCTCAGTAAACTTCCAAGTGGCTAAAAGAAGGCTTAAAATGATTTAAAGTTAAATTAAACATTTTAATATGTTAAAAGTAAAAAAAAAATCTAACAATTAAACACAGAATAGGATTTATATCGAACATTAGACTTATATTAACAAACATGAAAACATGTCTCAACGCATCCGCTAGTCAGACAAAAGTGCTAGGCCTAATGCCTGGTATATATTGTACGATTTTGGGCTGATCCAGACAAAAGATGATAATCAGTTAACCTGGCTAGTTATTTTTATCAAACGATGGCGTTTTATTGAATAATATCCTAATGTTAAATTCACAGATTAAATGAAGAAAAAAAAAAAAACCGTTTAAATATCAATCTGCATGACCATCTTTAGTAGCTTATTTGATAGTGAGTAAAACAGCTTTATATTTAACGAAGCACATGACAAATCATCTAACTGCTGCCTTTATTCTGCTCAACATGTTTATTTGTGTCAGATAATAAGAAAAAAATACGCTGGTTGAAAAGAAAGAGTTGTCAGATTACCTTTGTCTAGACACTTTAGACTTCTGTGCACGTGAAGATTGTGTTTCGTTGTGGATAATTTTATTAAAATTATGCTGCCCCCTAGTGTACATTCATGATGTTTACACCAAGGCGCAAATATTTCCAGCATCATAAAATGAATTTCTAACTTCATTAATTTGTCGTATTGAACTCTTTTAGCCTATCTTGCTTATTCCAAAAGCAAATTCAAGATCTGTAATATTTGTGAGATTTGTATAGTAGGGACATAGTGTTGTTGGGGGGGTTGTTCCATTTATAATGTATAGATGCGTCATTGGCGGTTATGCAGTCCGCCATATTGGAACGATCAAAGCCTGCAACTCATAATATATTTATTTTATTTGTCTATGGTTTGCAACCGTAGTTAGACGCATAGTCGATTGCAGATAATGTATGGAAATCTGCAGTCGACTTCAGCAGATGATTTTGCTAAACTAACACAATACAACAAGATGAAGGCTAACAACATTACAAGTTACAATAGTAAAAGTAAAAACATTAAAAAGTACCATAGTAAAAACCTGTAATATTGAGTTGATACAAATAAAAACACAAACCAACACATTCTCACATGTAAAAGGTTAAACCATTTCTTCGGGAATTTAAATCTCTTGTCTTTGATTTCACAACCAGAAGTTGCACAACGTTGTGGCATCATTGATGCTTATCATTGAGTAACGATAAGCAAACCGTTCCAAGATGGCGGGCGCGCCGACGTGTCTTGAGGAGTGATACCCCCTCAGAACGTCACTGCGGAATACTACGAGGCAATTGGTCCGCGGTGGTTCCTATGACAACACATAGACTACAGTTCTAGTCCTTCTAGTCTCACGCTGGTAAGGTTCCGCTGTAATGAGATGGTTAGTTTCTGACATGTCCAAGAATAAGGTAAGCCGGTGACGTTTAAAACAAAAATATATACTGAATCACGTGAAATTGTGTGCTATACAAGAACCATTTCTGCACACTTTCTTTAAAATTAGCTCTGCGTTACAAAACTGTGTGACGCTCCAGCTCTAATAAGGTTTGCTGTAAAATAAAAACTTACTTTAAACAGCAGACAGCTGGACATAAAGGTGCCTACAGTTCCCAGAGGAAAAAGGAAGGGTAAGTCTGTTAGCTTTTGCTTTCTAATACAATGACATTCATTCATTTAAGTGTCTAGATAGGCATACTTTACACTACCGCTCTACAGTTTGAGTTCAGTACAATTAAATTTTTTTTAAAGAAAATGATACTTTTATTCAGCAAGGACACGTTAAATTGATCAAAAGTGGCAGCAAATACATTTATAATGTTACAAAAGATTTACATTGCAAACAAATGCCGTTCAAAGAATCCTAAAAATGTATCACGGTTTCAACAAAAATATGATTCAGCACAGAAACCAGAACTGATTTCAACATTGGCAATAATAAGAAATATTTATTGTGCATCAAATCAGCATATTAGACTGATTTCTGTATCACGTGACACTGAAGACTGGAGTAATGATGCTGAAAATTCAGCTTTGCATTAAAGGGATAGTTCACCCCAAAATTTAAAATCTGTCATCATTTTGGGTGATCTATCCCTTTAATAAATTACATTTTAAAACATATTCAAACAGATAACATTTATTTTGAATTGTAATAAAATTTGACAATATTACTGTATTTTGGACTAAATAAATGCAATCTTGATGAGAATAAGAGGCTTTTTTCAAAAACATTAAAAAAAAAATGATCACTTAGCCTAATCTTTTAGTGGAGATGCTTGTTTTAAAAAAGCGTTTAATATTTTCTCTGAAGTTCAAACTGTTGTCTGTGTAGGTATGTACATGTGTATGAATAAAAGGTAGTTGAATAATCCAATGTGGTTCATTTTCAGGGAGGTAAGGAGTTGTATACGGTACAGATGTGGCCTGACCAACACCATTCAGGATGTCCTAAACCAGAGACCAGGCTGGGTAGAGGTGAAAGAGTAAGTGCTGAGCTTTTACTGTGTGTGTTTTCGAACCCTACGGTATGTACAGTATCCTCTTTGCGTCATGCATTCATGTCTCCCCATACAGAGAAGGCGATTGGGACTTTAACTGGTGTGATGTTGGATGGCTGAGAGAGAACTTCGATCACTCGTACATGGAGGAACACGTGCGGATATGTCACTTTCGCAACCACTACGAGGTCAGTATTATGAAATTACGTTGTGTAATACATTTACTGACCTGCAGAATATTGTGTATATTACAATCGAATGAAGGTGAACAGAAAATAATCATGATTTATTTTTATTTTTTTCTATAGCTGACTCGTAAGAACCTGATGGTAAAAAACCTGAAGAGGTATAGAAAAAATTTAGAGCGGGAGGCTGGGCGTTTAGAGGCAGCCAAATGTGACTTTTTCCCACGGACGTTTGAGCTGCCCAGTGAGTATCACATATTTGTGGAAGAGTTTAAGAGAAGCCCAGGGAGCACCTGGATCATGAAGCCTGTGAGTGTTTGTAGCAGTACGATACTACCAAACTGATCATCAACAGGTCATCCATTGTTACAATAACTTCCCATCACAGGTGGCACGATCGCAAGGGAAAGGAATTTTTCTCTTTCGGAAACTCAAAGATATCATAGATTGGAGGAAGGTAATACAAACTTGACAGCACCGAATCTTAAAGGTATAGCGGAGGATTTTGTTTTTCCGGGTGGATCATCAAGACTATTGGTCCTCCTAAGCGTCAATCATTCTGGTGATATGTTTACGTAAGGCCGTCGTACGTGCTCGTGCACACGATTCACACGATGGCGTGCGCTCAAAACACAGGTTGGGCTTCCCACTGACGCCTCAGTCGCGAAGTTTCTACTTGACAGGTAAAGTTTGGAGAAATCCATTTAAAATCACTGCTAGTAAAAGTTAATGTAAGCTATGATTAGCTCGTGCATGCTCTCTCGTGCACACGTTTAATAGGCGTTCCCTCTCGGGAGCAGGTAGAGTGTTGCGCATGTGCATTTTTTCAAAAAGTGGAGAGGGCGGTTCTTTTCTAAAATTCGGGAAAATCCTCCGCTATACCTTTAAATCTTACATTTTCCCAAACATGTAAATTCTTTCATTAGTGTCATCCCAAACCTCTATGTTGCGTAACGGTGCTGCTGTTGGTTTTAGGATGGGACCCGCTCTGAAGAACAGAGAGATGAGGCTCAAGTTGAGAGCTATGTCGCTCAGCGCTACATTGAGAATCCCTACCTCATAGCTGGTACATCTAATACATTTTTAAGGCCAATTCAAACTTCACCGACAGATGCAAGACAGATGACACTTCGTCAGGTTTTGTCGGATTAGTCTGTTACCCCTGTTGTCCTCTGTCAGAGCTTGTTTTCACAGATTGATCGTTGAATCCATGCTTATTGAGTCGTGGAATGTCGTACTGTAATCTGGTGACTGTCCGCATATGTCGGCATCTGTCAGTGCAGTGTGAATTGGCCTTTTGCTTCAGTACTTTATTGTCTTTATTTGAACCTTTATTATTATAATAGCTGAACGTATTTTACCTCTACCACCAGGGAGAAAATTTGACTTGAGAGTCTATGTGCTCGTAACATCAGTAAGTGAGCGTTTTTTTTTTATATTGCAATTTTTATTTCATAAATATGCACAGTGCTAATTTTTCGTTGATAAAGTACTTTCTTCTGCTGCAGTGAGAAACATGTTTAAAAAATGTGTTATTTTTGCAATTGCATATGAAATTTAAGGGATAGTTCACCGAAAAATTTCAATTCTGTCATCATTTACTCATCCTCAAGTTGTTCCAAACCTGTATGAATTTCTTTCTTCTGTTGAACACAAAAGAAGATATTTTGAAGAATGTCTGCTCCAAGTACGATGTCCTGGTTGTCATTTAGTTATTACGTAATTAAAGGAGCTGTATGTAAGAAATGTATTTCAATTAATCATAAAATGGCCCTGATATGTCACTAGACATTAAGAAATCATGTTCATTTGACAACAGTAGTCCGGCCAGGATATTGTCATTTAAAAAGTGAAGTTGCAGCCCTCAACTGATGTTGATGTTGTCATGTTGTGTTTTGGCCTGAAGCGCCACCCTCCACCTATCTACCAATCACGAAGTCAGTAGTGTTTCGGCATCCGGGTTGCCAGCTCTGCTCTAGTTACCACAGCTGCAGCTACAAACGTTCGTGCTGGATCCTGCAGCCTGTCTGGCAACCTCGAGTCAGGGGGGAGGGGGAGGGGATACGCCGCTCTACAGTAATTTGAAAGTGATTGCAGTACCAGTTTTGGCCACAATCTTACATACGGCTCCTTTAATTATGACATAGCTGGACTTATATATTTTTTGACTTTACATCACTGTTGACACACAAATGAATGTTGCATTTTTAAAACAAGTCAGGCAATATAATGAATGTAATTTTGTTTTTGGCAGTATATTCCATTGAAGGCCTGGCTGTATCGTGATGGGTTTGCTCGATTTTCCAACACCAGGTTCTCTCTTAACAGCATAGATGATCAGTGTATCCTTTGCTATATATTTCTGAACTACACTCTACTTTTATTTTACGCCCCATTGAACATAAACAGACATGGAATTCGCTTGTTTATCACCTTTAACCTTGATGTACGCAGACGTTCATCTCACCAATGTTGCAGTGCAAAAAACTGCTCCTGATTATGATCCTGAGAAGGTATGTTGAAAGTACACTATTATGTTCATTAAAATATAAAGCAGTAATCGCTGACTTTTACTCTCTCCTAGGGTTGTAAGTGGCAGATGCAACAGCTGCGCTGTTATCTGACTGCTAAGCATGGTTTCGAGACAGTGCAGACTCTGTTTAAAGAAATTGACAACATATTTATTCGCAGCTTGCTTAGTGTTCAGAAGACCATCATCAATGACAAACACTGTTTTGAGTTGTACGGATATGACATACTTCTGGACCAGGATTTAAAGCCGTGAGAATGCTTTTATTTTGAATGCTTTGAATGTAGGAATACCTTGCATTGCTAAAAACAAAAAAAATGACAGCAGTTTGCCATCATGCAGGTGGCTGATTGAAGTGAACGCTTCACCCTCCCTCACAGCCAGCAGTCAGGAGGACTATGAGCTAAAATACAGACTGCTGGAGGACACCTTGCACATTGTAGACATGGAGGGCCGGTACGATTTGACATTTGACAAACTGACATAAAATTACATGGAAGAGAGTGGAGGATTGTGTATGTTGACATTGTTGTCCAAAACATTCTATTATGCTTAGTCTGACAGGCAAGGAGAAGAGGGTTGGCGGATTTGACCTAATGTGGAACGATGGACCCGTCTACACCGATGTCGGTCTAGAGGCCATGGGTTGTTCTTGCCTCGTGGCAAATACACACCTTGGTTAGTGTCTTTTACTGCCTAATTGGAGATCTTGGCCTATAGTGCATGAGCTTTTTAGACACACTCTTAGGCATTTGTGAATTACATCCAGTTCAACAAGAAATATATTCATTAACAATGCATTTCTAAAAATAGGGTATCAAATAGCGCTTTAAAGTCTCCAATAAGTGGTTGGTCAAAGCATTAGTTGCACCAAAAATGAAATTCTGTCATCATTGTCTCACCTTGTTCCAAAACTGTATGACTGTATTCTTCTGTGGAACATATTTTGTATATACAATGGAAGTCGATGATCACCAAAACTGTTTGGTTACCAACATATGTTCTTTTGTGTTCAGGTTTGTAATGACATGACGGGAAATAAATGCAGACATTTTTTTTAATTAATTTTTTTATTAACTATCCCTTTAATGTTAAAAACATTCAGGAGCTCAGGAATTCTATTAAATGAGCTTTATTTGACCAAAATCTGGTACCGTTTTAACCCCTGTGTGATTTTGTCATTGTCTACAAAATATTAATGTTGTTTAAATGTTGTTTAAAAAGATATCATTGGTAACAGGGTTGCAAATAACATATTACTACTACTCTTCATGCTACATGCTGTTAAACATATACGTTTTCTCTCTTATGAACATGGGATTTGCATCTTTATTGTTTAAACAAATAATGAAACACCTATTTGTGGAAAGCATCACATCTCATGTCTCCTGCAATAAGTACAAATGCTTTTTGCTCATTTTTGTTTTTACAGGCTGTGTGAATGATCGCCAGAAACAGCTTCAACAGTTTCTAAAGCCTTTCCCAGGACAGAAGAGAGCATGATATGCAGATGACATCTAATCAGTGTGACAAATTATGCATGACATCCCACAAATACCTACAATGCTTCAGATGAGTGTAAATATGAGCATTTAAATACCCAGAAGAGATGGCAAAGCCATCTGAACATTACATGGTCTGTCATTGTTTACCGTTTTATAATGAGTTTAATGAAATTTCAATGACGGTATCAATCTCTGCATTCAAATAAATACTGTAGACAGAGGCTCTGATGATGTAATGAAAATGGTTTATTTTGTATCTCTAAAAATAGCTGCATTCAACTCTACCAACAAGTCTCAGCAAAATAAAAGCACAATCTGACAATGATAGGACAAAAGTAGATTTTTGTATATGCGTTTTTTTTTTTTTTTTTTGCCTGATAAGGGAACTTTACAGTACATGACATCCAAATTGAAATGGTGCTACATACAGTACATCAAGTATGGAAATGTGGTACTACGTACTGTATGGCCTCAACCTGTACCATCTTTCAAGTCATATGCATTACACATATAAAACTACAAAACCACTACCATCATTGTTCCTTAAAAAAATAAACAAAACATGCTATATTTAGAGAACATGAAGTTCAATGTGATCACCTGAAAAGTTCTCAAGAAGTAAACAAACATAGATAACCTTGACCCTATTATCTTAATAGTTCCGTCTCCATCAACACAAACCACACCACAAAACCACCATCGTCAATCCTAACATCACAATTCAACTACATCTAACTCACTGAAAGGCTAATGTCTTCCAAAACATTCAAAGATAAATAATGCATTACACAAAACATTCTTATTCAACTAAAATTTCAAAGCATTGTAATAAACATACATTTAATAAATAACAAGAAAAGAAGTCCCTGTAAATAGCACTTTACAAAAATACAGTCGTTACAAAACATTCATTATTCATCTCAAAAATATACATTCTTTGACCAGTAGTGCTCATTACACAAAATGCCACACACTGACATTCTTAGCCGTACCTCCCTCAAATAAGAGATATGTACATGCACACTGGATTTAACTATGTTTACTTCATTTTATAGAGGATTTGTGCGTACAGTAAGCAAAGATAATCTGCTTTTATGTACTTAAGCAGATAAAATAAATATATCTTGAAGGAATGCACATTGAAATATACTAAAACTATGAAAAGGCATGATTTCTAAAGAGAAGGATACATTTTTAAGGGTGCGGTCACATTTACCGTTTCAAAAGAAATCCATGCGATTTCACCTGAGGCCATTTCAAAGGGTTCAAGTTATCATTGACCAACAGAAAGCTCCTCAATTTGAAAGTTATGTTGAGTGCGTGAACACAATGGCCAATCAGAGGTGTTTAAGAATTCGTTCCAGAAATGCTTGTATAGTCACATTTTTTTTATTTCAGTACCGACTTGGTACCGAAGTCGTTACTTTTGACAACACTACTGCCAATAGACAATGGGTCTCATTCATGAAACATTCGTAAATATGTGAGTGATTTGCGCGTAAAGAGACCTTCCCGAAAATTCTTCTCCTGATTTACAAATACTTCGTAAACGTCAGATGTGATAGTGAAATGTGTGTGTGTGTGTGTTGTTAAATTCCAATCAGTCGTAAATGGGACGCGCGTGCACGCTCATTCTCAATGACCATAAATCCCGCCCATTAAATCCGACTGACAACTGCATCATATTATGACACCAAACGAAGGATTTCAACATGTCTTCTCAAAAGCGAATGAAAAAGAGAAATTTCTCCGATGCAGAAATTGAAGTTTTATTATCAAAAGTTCATTCAAAACGCCACATTTTATTTTCAAGCGTACATAGCGGCGTATCAGGTCCTAAAAAAAGGAAGCTTGGCAGCATATTACAGATGCAGTTAATGGAGTTTCATCTGTTAATCGAACAGTCCCAGAAGTGAAAAGAAAATGGTTCGACATGAAGCTTGACTGCAACACCTGTGACTTGCGGATTTGTGTTCCGTTTGCAGATGCTATTACTGGTAAAAAGAAAAACCGTATGTAATTACTATATATCATATTTTTTCAAAATGCTGTGTAAATATGTACCGATTAAGGTGAATTAAAATGCAGCCTTATTAATGAGCAAAACGTTCGGATGTTAAACGCACTATTTACGCGTGGCTGGGAGCAGGTGTAGATTTCTTTCGTACCAACTAACATCTGGAAAATACGAACATTTTAATGAATCCGAAAATTTACGCCAGAACCACTTTACACACGATTTACACAAAAATTCGTTCTGCTCGTGTTTCATGAATGAGACCCAATGGATCTTTTTCCCGCCATATTTTGCTAATCTGACCGCACCTTTATCCTTTCTACATATAACTACTTTTAACTGCAGTGATATTATAATTGTTTAATTAGCTCTTCTTTACAATATGCTAAATGGACATGGTTTTGAGGCAACTGAAAATAGGCGTGAAAGGAGCACTAACTATTTGGCGTACTGAGCATTTTTCACTTTGCCATTAGTCTTAGTAGCTGATGGCACTTTTGCGTCGCAGCCGTCGGTGACCATTCTTTTAGTGCCAGATCTTAATCGTGCTTCACCTGTTCTTGGACAATCCTTAACCATTTTTTTCCCTGGACCACCACCTTCCCGCTTTATAGCGGCAGGAACTCGCCTATCAACCCCTTCACATTTCGCTCCAGGTGGATCTTTCTGTTTCTCTGCCTCATTTGACCTCACAGTCTTTCCTTTCTTGACCAAAGAATGGGATTTGACATTCGAGTTAAGTTCATGAGATGCCCTGCGCACGTTACCCACGGCCTGCAGGTGGTTCTGCTGAGCCTTTGGTGCTTGAGGACTGACCAGGTGCTGGTTTTTCGATGTGGGGCGGTTTTCGGAGGCGGAGGCCCGGCTTTCACTGCTGCTTCTCTTTTGGGAGTTGGCCGGAGGAGCTTTGCGTTCTAAAAGGGGACTGAGGCGGGAATGGCGCTGGTAGGCATACGATGAGCAAGTGCCGTTGCAGAGTGGGTAACGGATATGGCAGTGAGGGCAAACTAGGCGAGAAAGCTGGGTGGATGATGGGCTGCTCATTGAAGAAAAGAAGCCCCGCTGACCCTGCCGAAAGCTTTGCGGAGAGCTGAGGCGTGTCGGAGGAGCAGTGTGAGGCCTGGTCCGGTTGCTGTTTGCTAGGACACTGGTGGCCTGAACTTTTGTTCGGATGATGGGCACGACGTGCTGCCCACTCTCAGCCTGAATGGTTTGTATCTGGTGCCACTCCAGCTGGAGGAGGCGCTCCAGATACTTCTCTAGCTGCCCTACGGGTTTTGGCCGGGGAGCCCTCTTACCCTCCGTGTTGAGGAAGATGGCGAGCTGCCTCAGGCTCCAGGTATTGAATGGAGGTGGCAGGAAGTCTGGGTAGCTGTAGCTGACATCATCGTCCTCCAACGACCTGGGTCCAGGGATGTGGGGATGCAGGTCCATGGAGGTGATCACCTCTGCTCGGAGGTTAAGCTGAGGAGGAGTGCAGGGAGAAGGCAGCACAGGGAGCCTCTCGGAGTCAGACAGGTCACTGGCGCTGTCCGTGTCGTCCTCCTGGTGCTCTAAAAGACGGAGTGACTCCAGATCAGGGATGTGATCCTTCAGGGTGAAATGCTGCAGCACTGGCTGAGGAGCCAAGGGTAGCGAGAGAGCACGACGGCTCTTCTCCAAGGCCACGTGGCTCAGTTCCATCTCTCTACAGCACTGAGGCTCCAGCTGAATTTTCTGCCTCTCCTGTCCACGCTCGGGACATGACAGTTTGGGACGTGAAGGCCTCATGTCTGATTCTCCCTGTGTGCTACAGAAATGGTTTTATTAGGGCTAGGTTGACAATATTGATTTTTCTACTTCAATGAAATGATAATGATTCTTAAATCCCAAGAATGATCTTTTAGTCTGTACTGTTTTCCATTGATGCATGAATCAAATTTCATTATCTGTAGTGTGCCTCCCATACAATGAGCTTGGTGATTTGTTATTTTTGATATTCCAATCCTGTCAATTCATAAAAATAAAAATAAATACTGTTCATGTACTCGAGTGGCATGTGAACTTATAATCAGAGGTGGAGGTAACGCATTACAAGAAACATGAGTTACGTAATCAGATTACTTTTTTTCATGGAACTAGTAAAGTAATGCATTTCTTTAAAATTTACAACAAAATATCGTTTTTAGTTACTTTTTCAAAATAGTTACTTGCTCATATAAGTAATTCAAGTTATATTGTTTTCCCATTTATTGACTGACAGCTCTCCTATGTTGAGAGAAATTGGGAGAAAGTGTAAACATGATGGTTATTGATTGTAGTGCTAGACTAAATGTGAGCACGCATTTCCTCATCTCTTTTGCACAAAAAGATTCAGTATCCCACAAAATAAATGCAAATGCAAACTCAGAATATTACGCAAACCTGCAATAATTATTTTAAATGATGTACTTTATGTATTTAATCTCACTTTATTAAACAATGTCTTTGCTGCTGACCTTCATTTGTAAAACAAACAGGCAAACCCAGGTTAGAAAAAATAACGCGAAAAGAAACGCAAAGCCTTACTTTCCTAAGTAACGGAATTAGTTACTTTTTTAGGGAGTAACACAATATTGTAATGCATTACCTTTAAAAGTAATTTTGCTTATCATAGCTTCCTCTTTACTACTTGTTATAACACCAAATAAAAATGAATGAACACTAGAAAGTATGTTGAAAAAGGTACAACTTTCAGTAAAATCTCTCAATGAGCATTTCAATTGCCAAAAGACGTTAAAAACAGCTTGTAAACAATATATCACATGACTTTACGTTTACCTCAGGAAAGCCATTCAATGACCATAACATTTGTTAGCTACAAAAAATTACACTAGAGAGGCACATTTTCGTAAATATAAGCACTATATTACATTCATAATATTTTTTAATTAACTTGTTAGAGATGTCTTATTTAATGCATGTTTAAATAAATCTGTCAGGAAAACAAGTTATGACAGCCACAGTTTAAATGGTTATATTTCAGTAGAAACATAATTTAAAGGTGCAGTGTGTGATTTTTAGCGGCATCTAGTGGTGAGGTTACGAATTGCAACCAACAGAAGTTACGGTGGCCGACAGGAAAAGATGTTGTCGTCTGAGACAGCAGAGAGTAAGCAATGAGGTTTCTTTACAAAGATAAATTAAGAAATTATGTTTACTTAATTAGTCAGTAAAACAATACGTTATTGCGAATATTATTGTTTCTTGTTCATCACTGTGTCAGTGTTTTATTCATTGACTTTAGCTAGGTTCTAACGCGCTATGTAGTAGTTTGTTCGTTTAGGGCTACAGTAGAAACATGTTGGCGCAAAATGGCTATTTCAGTGTAAGGGGAGCCACGGTGTATGTAGATAGAAACGGCTTGTTTTAAGGTAATAAAAACATAACGGTTCATTATGTAAGGTCTTTATACACCACTGAAAACATAGGCTAGTTATGTATATGATATTGCATTTCTGTCAACAGATCCTCCAAAATATTACACAATGCACTTTTAAGGGTGCGTGTTTGTAAACAACTCAGTTTTTATTAGTGTGTTGCTTATTATACCTAAAAATAAAATAGCAATTGAATTTAATAGTTTGGACTCTTATTAATTTTAACCTTTAATATTTTAGTAATGTACCACTCAGTTTTCTACATGGTTTAGTTTTTTTTTATTACAATTTTTTTTAAAACCTGATATAGAACCAAATGAATCATTATCAAGTCAAATTAAACAGAGATTGAAATTAAATCTAATTGATTTGTGAAATCTGTGTCAATACTCAGCCCTAATATTTATCGCACAGCACTTGATCCTGATCAGCTAATCAGAGCATTCTGCAGTGAAATATCCATTTGTTTAATTTTAGTACTATTCATAGTTATCTATATAATAAATTCCATATGCTAAGTAAAACTCACCCACGCAACTTGCAAGTGCTGCCAGTTGGACTCTTAGCTTTCTTTGGTTTAATGCCATTTTGGACCTGGGGAAGATCATGAAAACATATTCAAAATGCTGCAGACATAAATAAATACGTTTGATGAATCTTAATGTTGCATAATATGTAACTTACAATTTCGGCTTTAGGCAGAGGATCCTTCTCCTGGCCTGGATGCAAGGACACAGTTTTTTTGAGAGGTTTCTTATTCTGGTTGACGTATCCTCCTCTCTTATTATTGCTGCAAATAAAGCACATATTCTTAGTGAAATATATATATATGTATATGATTTGATTTTAATAAATTGCTTTAATCAAACTTACCTGGCAACAATCCCAGTGTTTTCTGCATTTTTCATTCTAACCTTCTCCTTGTCTGGCACCTTCTTCAGTGTCGCAGACGCAGTTCGTTCCTGCAGGATGGGACCCATCGCATCAACACTATGAAGTGAACAGTCGCAGTTTCCAAGCTCTCAGCTGTGCCCCAAAATGTCCCATTTGTGAGCGCATACACGCACTGTGCGACAGAAGAGCATCATTGCAGATATGAAGCGAAATAACAGCGTCACAGCTTATATTTTCCAGTTTGCCAAGAATTAGATCAATCCATTAAACTGGGTCGAACAAACTAATTTTTAACAGGGCAATAATCACCTTTGCATCTTGTTTATGAAATTCTCATCATCGTTCATTGAGCGAAACGCGTTGAAATCGCCGTTACTGTGCATCACTACAGCTCGATCAGACTTGTTTACCTGCTGCTTTGTATGTTCAAGCATCGTTGTCGTCGTGATCCTACGACTGGCATGATGGGAATTGAAGTTTATAACTGAAATACGAGAAGCGGGATAATTTCACCGCTGCCTGTTACGGTTACTCATAAAACACGGCAAAAAACAAAATACGCGTAGGTGCATGTATCAAGAGGCATGCTATTGTGGTTGTGTAAATTCGCAAGAATCACCGTTTTATTAAAATGACCAACAGTGTTGCCAGATCAACGGTAAACATCCTGGTCTGAAAAGAAAAGAAAAAAACTACTCGCAAAAAAATAATAAAAAAGTAGTGAGCCCTGTTTATTTCTGACCGGGTCTAAATACATGAAAACCATACCTCAAATTCAATATGAAATCCAAATTGACAATTTGTTTTATGGAATATTGTGGTATTTATCATTCCGGACCCTTTTATGACGCGTTTAACGTCACCAGCTTCATAAATCCTGCAAAGTTTTTCATAATTTCATTTCATTTTTTACATTTATGTACATTTTTAACACTATATTTATTGTTATATTACCTTTGCTTCAAATTACAAAAAAAAAAACAGTTAATGCTGCTGTGAGGGTGTTTCTAATACAGCTTTTTATTTTATTTTATTTAGTTTTTTACTCTTTTTTAAAGTTATGAAAACACTATTGTGGAGTTTTTCTTTTGCTATTTGAGCAAATGGGAACACACAAATATATATTTAATGTAGTCTCTCATTCACTGCGTTTACCTAGCCTATTTATATCTTCTAAATATACATGTGTCATTGCTTTGGAGCACACTAGCTTATAGATAACAGTAAGACTAACATATTCATACATACTAAAAGCCAAAAAGCTTCAATTTTGATTCATGGGGACGTAAAAAAAGCCCAAAATCGGCGGACATGGCAACCCTGAGATCCACAGCATTTCCCGAGTACAGCTGACGCAGTTGCCACGCCCCCTGCATTTGACGTCACACCCCTACCAGCTTTGCGCAGTTTGCATGAAATGCATCATCGTATGTGAGTGAAATCACGTAGTATACTTCACCTTTGCACAAAGTTTGTGTAAAGCTCCTCCACATTATGAACGCTTGGTTTATCAAAATAGCGTCGGAGTATCTTCAGTCGCGTCGTAAACCCAAACACGTCGGATTTTACTGGTGAGACAATGAAAACACGAATTTGAACTTCTTCTTTTTTAGAATTTTTATACAGAGCCAAAGTCATTGACTATAGACGTTTGCACTGACACTGTACCATTTTAAAAGATATTAAATGTATCTTGGATAAAAGTGAGCTGAGATTAAAGCAACTATAGTAAGCAAGCCTGCCATGTTTTCACAGCTGCACAGTATTATGCCAGACGTGCTTCTTTGAACTTACTCGAATATTTCATAAGTATTTATAACCTAGAATATTTCTCATTTTCAGGTCTCTCTAAGTTCTCTGTGCAAGGTGCACTGGAAGGGAACTATTTCTAATAAACATGGCCTGGTCTTTGGGATGTTGCCATAAAGACACACCCCTCGAAGAGATGAATGCTGACCTATTTTCTACCACTGTATCAGGTTGCTCAAAACAAAGTTCCGCACCGATTTCCCAGGGCATGTCCCACTCAAAGACAGACAGTGGAAGGAGGCCAGTTAAAATTCGTCCACCTAGCCCGAGAACGACTCCAAGGCAAACTGTAGGCCGCAGCCTATCATGTGAACCCCCAACCAAATCCATCATCCAGAGGCGGACTCAGTCCCTTCCATCTCCAGCAGAGAGAAGGAAGCTTAGTCGCAGAGCCAGCGTCCGATTTGTGGACTCTTTGGGGTTGGACCTGGAGAATGTCAAGGTTTTCAAAAGCGGCGAGGACCCATTTGTCCCAGAGCATGTTCTCTTCCGACTGTTAATGAATTCTGAGCTGGCCTCGAGTAAGAGGATGGAGATATCCCTACCATATTTGAAACCCATGTTCTCTGTCCAGCCAGGCGAATGCTCAAACTTCACGGATCGTCTGTGTTCTCAGCAAGTATGTCTAGAGCGGGTTTTGTGCTATGAGCCTGGCATTATAGGGATCGTTCAAGTTGTGAATTTGGCGTTTGAGAAGGAAGTGAGTGTTCGCTATTCCTTTACAAACTGGAAGAGTTGCTCAGAAACCAAGGCTTACTGGGTTGCAAGCAAATGTATTTCAAATGGGCCCTGCTGTGACGCGTTTCGATTTCATCTTCCCGTTCCTCCGTTCATCCTTCACCCTGGGGCTGTGCTGGAGTTTGCGGTCTGTTATAAAGTAATGGAGACTCAGTTTTGGGATAACAATGGTGGGCAGAATTACAAATTAACCTGTCAGAGTTACAACCTGCCGGTGCCGAAGGAATGTGAAGACAGCATGATACACTTTATCTGAGGACACTGAAAGTTAGATGGAACTTTTTTTAGAGCACTGTTTTCACTTTTTCATTTTACTTGCAAACACCAGCATTTTCACCTTGTGATATACATTGCTGAGCTTCTGGAGGTCTTGCCATAGCACATTTCCTTTGTGAATAATATGTTGAAATATGAGATTTTTAACTAAGAACTGTTTAACTGGACTGTAGCACTGAAAGTATTACTGTATGATGACTTTATAATGCAATATAGATTCAAAAAGTGCCTTTACTATATATATTTTTTTACATTTCAGATTTGCACTTGTTTGTGTAAGGATTTTATTGTCACTATGTGGTACATTTTCATAGTAGCCTACTTGTGTATATTGTAAACACAGATGTTGATGGAATAAATTATAAGGATGTGTTCAGTGGAGATGGGGAATACCACTTGTTTTAAAGAACTGGTTAAAAAATATTCAGTGATTCTCTTATCACATTGTCCTTTAACTTCCAATAAAGCCATATTTGACACAATATTGTGCTTTTAAGTGTGTTTTTTAAGTTATTATTGTAACTTCAGTTTGTTGCTGCCACCAACATTCAGGTCATAAAAACAAACTAATTTACAATAATTGACATTTGAGTCATTGACAAATAAAGCTTAAAAAAAGTTTTTTTTAACAATCTTTTAAAAACTGATGTAATGCATATTTTTGAGTCATGAAAAATTTGTTTAAACAAGTTTCAGCTGTTAACATTTCAAAGTGTTTCAAAGCATTTTTGTGACATATTATGTTAGGCAATACAACCAAATCAAATAGTTGTTTGTATATACTGTAGTTGTACCACCTGACATTGAAAGTGTACCAACCTACCCACATACTTGAAATGAGCAGTTTTACCAGAATTTGAGATCTACAAACCTTTTTCACTCCGCCACAAGATCAGTAGAGCTTCTCTGGATAATGCATTTTCATCTTTACTGTTATTACCTTGTCAATTCATAATAAAAGAGCCATGTTTGCAGTTGTGCCACCCTGATATTTGAAAATATACAAATTGATGGACAAAAGTTTTTCAATGATCTCAACAGCTTTAAAACTACTGATTTATATATATTTGTTTTAATTGTTTATAAGAAAGGTTTCAAACCTAAAATGTGCTAAATACCATAGTATTTAGTTTTAAATGTTTTATTATTAAGACACCATTTAAAATAGTTTAGTCGGTTCGTTTGTTCGGATAAGATAACAAAACATAAATTAATTTGTATTATTTTAATGTACTAAAAATGAATTCAAACTAAATAGGTTATATGGTTAGGTTTTTAAAAGTAATTTATTTTAATGAAAAATCGAGAAACATCGATTCATTGAAAAGATCCGACTCAGAAGAACAACCTTTTTTTGTGTGTCTGTTTATGTGGCCGCGCGTGCTCGTCATTTTACTTTCCCGCGTTATCAAAACACAACGGCTTCATACAACCGACACACACGAAATATATCTTTCTTTTACAAACGATTTTGAGTGACAATTGAGCATTTTCGTCTCGAACGATCAGCGTTAACTTCACATTATTTGTTAATAGATGTGAAAGTTCCTCCTGAAGTCCGTTGATGCGTCAGTCATAATCTGAGGTAACGTTAACGTAACGTTAATCTGAACACTAGCCAACAGGCTAACTTAAACTAGTTACGATTTACTCCATCAAATAATTAGACAAATATTATCGCCTACAGCAATAATCTTTAACTGTTACTGTTATGTGTGTTATTTTGCTGTTTTTGCCACAGTCATTCGCTGCCTATGCTGTAGATGAGCCATTCACTGAATAAAGTCCGCTAACAACATAATTTGATTAAAATATAGCATCCTAAACTAAACAAAGCCAAAACACGCAGTTTGGTGACTTTTGTAGTTAATGTAATTTCGAGAATTAGAAGACTGACATTTAGAGGTCTCATCTTTCCTGGAATTGTATTTTCTTTGAATTGTGTGCGTCTGAGATCATATTTAATATCTTCAACATTTAAAACAGGTCATCGTCTGCGCATCATGGCACCTTTGCAGGACCATCAGGTGAGAGACAAACCCAAAAGAGCTGTTTACTTCACGCTTTTATTTCTTGGAAAATGGATGTAACCTCTTACCTCTGTAATGCCTTTGTCTCCTGTAATTATACGTGATGATTTTTATTCATTTTTTGCACAATACCACAAAGTTCACCTTGTAATTTATTACTTAGGTGGAGAAACTGGTGGATGAGGCTTTCAAACACAATAATTTTCAGGCCCTGGAAAAATTTCTGCAAAATGAAAGCAAGGAGGAAACCTCTTTGAAATGTTCCAGACTATTCATGACCAAGCTGGATAAGCTGTTCAACAGGGTAAGTTTATTGCATTTGCATTGCAATTTATTATTATAATTTTTTTATATTGATTCCTCTCATTTTTTTGAGAAATGTTAAGCAAATAAATTAAGATTTGATATACCTTTATCAGCACCGAGGCAGAGAATTAATGCGCTGTACAGAGTCAGATGGCAAAAGCTCGGACAGTTTTTGATTTCACTTTCACTTTAAGGGAATAATTGACTGTGGTTTGAGACTCCTTCTCTGGCATAACTCTTGTGCAATGTTTGCACATTGCATGTGTGATATCCATGGGCTCGCCTTTGGGTGAAATATTTCAACGTGAAGTGACATTTTTCTTCATCACCAACCTAGCCCGCTTGGCTTGCAAAATGATAGAAAAAGATTCCAATTCCTCGCACTAATAAAACGAGGTATTTTACACTTAAAGCCCTGTTTTCAGATCGTTTCTGATGAAATAGAACGGTTAAGTACATACAAGTACATACAAGTACAAGTACATAAGTAAATACAAAAATCTCTGCAAAAGATGCTTTCCAACAGGTGTTTTACCATTTGTTGTAAAACTGTGGACCTATTTTTCCAAACGCCTCACACCCGTAGATTCTTCCGTTTGGAAAGCATCTTTTGCAGCGATTTTTGTGTGAGCATATCAGTGAACACCCCTGACGACTCGGTGCGTTTCACGTCTTTGTAAACGAAAGTTCAATGCGTTTTAGGAAGGATTGTTCCAGTGCACCTATGCAGCCATTGTGGAGGTGGGGGGGTGCTACCACAGAAACCGAAAATTCTCGGGCCAGCAGCATGTGTCCAAATTTCAATCTTAACCGTTCTATTTAATCAGAAACGATCCGAAACCAGGGCTTTAAGTGTAAAATACCGAACTTGTCCTTTAAATAAATGATTAAATAAATAAGTAAGCCCTCGTCCCCCCGTGCTCACTAAAGCCTTTAAGTACACATTCTTGTTCCTTGGTCTTTTTGTCAGATTTTCAAAAACGTTTTTGCTTGAAATAATTTTTTTTAATTTGATTCATACCTGATACCTGATTTGTTTCATCGCTTATAACCCTTTAACAAAGACTTTTTTCAGAATCCCTATAGGAAAAATACTTCCGGAACCAACGCCACTGATAAAGTGGGCGGGCACTAATGCACTCTATTGTGTCTTCTTGCAGGAAATAGATCTTGGAAATGTGGACCATGCTTGTCTGGTTCTTACCGTTTTACACAAATATGGCGAGATGCTGGTGTTTCCAGGAGGTGGTGGAATATCTGTCATCGTCGCCCAGGGATTTGTTAAAAAGATAAGTGTATAATCAATGTTTCTGTTCTCTCTGTATGTCTATTTTGGTGAAAGAGAATAATATATTCATGGCTTAAAATGTATATGTTTACATGGTCCAGTGGTTCGAGAAGGCCAGAAAGCTGTGGGTGGAGGCAGGGTCATCAAGAAATGAGACATTGATAAAGCTGGCTGAGGACTTCTTTGATGCACTGATGGTTCGTAACGGCACATTTTTGGGATAAAAGGAAATGCATTTAAATAGTTGCGTTTACATGCACCCAAATATTCTGTTAGTAATCAGATTGATGGCTTAATTGGATAGAAAAGCCTCCATGCGAACACCTCAGTCGTTCCGATTGAGCTTAATCAGATTCGAAAATACCTTGCACACATGTGCAGTGCCATAATGCACTTAAATGATTGTTTATTTAGGCTATATGTTACGAACTGGTCAGTGGAGGAGATGTTTACTGAATGTTTACTAAATATTTAGTAAAAAAGCTCTTCTGACAAATGTCAGCTTTCTTTTTAGAGACGTCATTAAAGGCACACTGTGTAGAAATTTTGTTTTTGTCAAACAGCGACCCCTAGAGTCGCTGTGGAATACTTGCACTGTCGTAAATACCCCTCCATTTACACCTGGTCACATAAATGTGTTTTTGCGATCTTCAGTTCCCGCGCTATATGCACATTTAATGGAGTGCACGTCACCGAAAGCAACAGATATGAACTGCATTTTATTGATCATCAGCTAAAATTTCAAAATCAAAGACCACAATAAGAGAGAGCAATAACAGCCCTGGTAAGATCATTTAATTTCTTTACTTTTAATTATGATGATTGTGTGTTAAGCGTCTGCGACTTACTTTCACTTTGATTTGCGATAGTTTGCACGTTGGCTTGATGAATAACGATAGATGCTCAGCTTCTCATCTGTGGTGATGCGTGTTCCAGTAGCGTCGTCATATCTGGCTATAACATATAGCCTATAACATATAGCCTATTACACACTCTCACACGTTTTTTTATTTATTTATTTTTAGCATTTTTGGGAGGAGTACAATTTACATATTTGGTTTCAACAACGAGATGCATTTACACTTGTCCAGTTTCGTCTGGAATGCGGCACGGACCTCCTCCTGAAGTGGTTTGAGCGATCGGATTCAAATCCGTCTTGAATGCGTTTCGGGAGGGCATTTACATCGGATAGCTATCCGATCTGAGAAAACGCATGAAGTGGCTAGGTGTAAGTCCACCTGATGGAGTTTTTCGGTTCCTTGCCACTGTTGCCTTTGGCTTGCTCAGTTGGGGATATTTAATTTAATTAATCAATCAATCAATCAACAATACTATTGATCAGCATTACCAAACGTGGACGTTTTCCACTAGAAACAAACATTGATGTATTATTTTAATTTAATACTGTGAAGCTGCTTTGATACAATCTGTATTGTGAAAAGCGCTATATAAATAAACTTGACTTGACTTAAACAGCCCCCATGACAAAAACATACGCACGAAAGCCGAAAACAAATGCTGGTTGGCCTCTCACGTCCAAATTTGAGGAAGTGATTGGCGAAGTGACGTATGCCGTAAAGCAGTCAAATTTTGTAGTTCTTTTTGTGCTCGGGTTACTACCCGAACCCCGAAGTTACGTAGTGCCAGTAAAAGCGATACAGACCCCGTCAGGCTCTGGCAGATGGGTCATTCAACCTATTGTAAGTCGATGTACCATCACAAGGGTCTTGGAAATATATTATGAAGGTTGAAAAGCTACATAGTGTGCCTTTAAGGCGAATTATAATCATGGACGATATTGTCATTGTGACTTTTTTCCAGTTCTAAACGCCGCGCATGTGCTGAAATTTTGTTCAGAATGCATTTACTGTAATGCATATATAAACAAATATGTGAAACGGATTGCAACATATAGGGTTTGTACTGTATAAACAGGACTTTGAATTTGAAATCAGGTAAACATACCTACTGAAAGCAATCACAAATGTCAATTTCTTTTGCTGCAATATGACTTAGCAAATGTAATTGCTAGGAAAAGAGTACAAGAACAAAAGAGTGCAAAAGAAACATATTTAATTAAGTTTTTCACTCGCATCCCATTCGACTACATGGAGAGGGCGGGGTTTATGATCTATTCTGAAGCCAATCACCAGGGAGCAATCAGAATGTTTTGACTTCACTTATCAGGATGTGTGTGGCACAATTTGTACACACACACACACACACACACACACACACACACACACACACACACACACACACACACAAACACATATACTGTAATACATTAGTCTGATCTGTGAATTTTTTTATTTCACCTCTGTAGGTTGTTCATGAAAGTTGTAAAGATGGTGAGTGTTTTGTTCCAGATGTTCAGTATTAAAAAAAAAACCCAGAGTAGGTTGTACAGTGCATTCATTTAAATCTGTGTATTTCCCTCAGGTACATGTGAAGTTACAGAAGCTCTGCTTAGTCACATTGGCAAACTGGCCTCCGATGCCCAAATAAACATCATGATCCAGAAAGAGGTAAGAGATTCAATACAGCTTAGCTTCAGTCACCACTAATATGCATGGAAGTAATCGTTTCGACCAAACGACAAAAACTCATTCAACACCTCCAGACGTGACATGTCACTTGAGCTGTGTTTACCCAGACTTTTCCAGAAATAGAAGACTGAATTACAGGAGGGAATGTATGAAGGATTATTATTTACTCTTAATGACAGGCAGCAAGGAAACTCAATGCTATTCTGGCAAAGATTCCCATGGAGCTGAAAAAGAAGAAGAAGATCTTGTCATCTCAAGAGGCCTCGCGTATGATGTATGTTGGATGATATGATGCATTATCACTCTCCTGTTTCTTGAAGGATTCTTGAGTACTTAACCATACATATAAAAGTTCCCATTTTGCTCCTGTGGACACATTTATTCAGGCAAGTACCTGTAGGGGTACAACTATGCTTGTATTTTAAATCTTTAGTCTGTTCTGTTTTTAATCAGAAATGACGTGGCCAGTCGAATCCTAAGAGGTGGAGGTTAGTGCAAAAATCCATTGTAGTGAATACTTGGGCAGATTAGTTTAGAAAGTGTGATTATAGAATTATAATTAAACACAAATTCAAAAGCACTCATACTATGACTGATTTTAGCTACATTACTGCTGCTGTTTAGATTATGACCTGCAGGTGTCTTTAATGGAGGCCCTCTGCAGAATGACTTCACCAGCTCAGAGGAATGAACTAGCTGACTCCTGGTTTACCATGACTTTTGTCTCCTCTGCATTCAAGAAGATGAAGGATTCTGAGTTTGAGACTGTAAATATGGCCTGACATTAACAGAATTTTTTTTTTTTTGGTTGCATAGAATTTTGTAGTATGTTTTTTGTATGTGTCTTTGTGACAGGACTGCAGGAAGTTTCTAAATATGGTGAATGGCATGCAAGGAGATGGGAGAAGGTACTTGCTTAATGTCTTTTGACAGCTTCCTCTTTACAGCTTTCTCTTTTTTACAGATTTGATAACATGTCTTGGTTTATCTTCTCACAGTGTGTACTCCTACCCTTGCCTGCAGGCATTTTTAGACAAACATGAGGTTAGTTTTCATATTTAGTATGGGACAAAGCCAATAGAAATGAGTATGGAAATACATACATGTAAATATCTGTATTATAATGTTTACAGCTGCTCATGCCAGAGGATGGGAATCTTGAAGCGTTCTGGATTGACTTTAACCTTGGAAGTCAAAGCATCTCTTTTTACTTCTGTGTGACTGAAAAGGATGCCCAGGTAATGACTCTATAGAGCTGGTAAGTCCCGCCCCTTCCGCTAACCCCACTGGACCTCTAGGTTGAAAAATCGTCAATGCAAGTGAATGGGAGAAAATAATTATTTTCTGGTCCCGTTTGAATTGTGCCATGAATGTGAACATATGTTGTCTGTGAATTTTTTATATAATTTTTTGTGTAAAGAATGCTACAATTTAGCGGGTAGAAGTTTGATACGGGTAGACTTTGTGTGAGAGCACTTTGTGGACTACAACTCTTCGCTGCTTTCGACACGTTTGAAACGTCACCACCACTCGCACACGGACACTAGCTCACGGATCCCGCTAAACATGACTGTGTCTTTGGTGGACTTCACCGCCTTCTTTCAGGGAGAGGACAAAATCGTTGAGGTTGGCGAAAACCACGGGTAAGTCAACTTTATGGGGTGACGTCACATAGGCGACATGTAGTCTTTCTCGTTATGTCTTTTCCACAACTGCTAGCCGAAGAATCATACCATATACTGTCAAACTCGTAACATGAAAGATTATATAAAAAATTCACAGACAACATATGTTCACATTCATGGCACAATTCAAACGGGACCAGAAAATAATTATTTTCTCCCATTCACTTGCATTGACGATTTTTCAACCTAGCGGTCCAGCGGGGTTTTACGGAAGGGGCGGGACTTACCAGCTCTATAGTCTCTCAATCTTACATTTGACCTTGGAAAATAACTATAGTATGTAGGTGCAGTAAGCGATTTCTGAGAAATTCTGTTGATATTTGAAATCAACCCAAACAAACACAACGCTCCCTACATTGCTTCGCCCCCAAATGCATGAACACGCAATGCAGGAGTGGATGTCTCTTTATTTGTGGTGCAACGGATCAGACAAAACTCAGGGTTTCAATTTTAGAATAAGAACAAATATATGAATTACATGCATAGATAAATACAATATAATAAAGTAAGGTCTAACAGTAGCCTTCAGGTACAGAAATGTTATAATTAGGCTGAATGTAAAATAACACTATAGTGTTCACTGCGTAAATTAAATATGGATTAATCTTTGTTAAAGCTGTGTTTTGTTGTTTGATTAGCATTAGTGACACAGACAGCAGCAGTTATTTATAGGCTGTTGTAACTTTAAAACCTATCACTTAAGACAGGGTTTCTCAAACTCGGTCCTGGAGGGCCACTGTCCTGCACAGTTTAGCTCCAACCCTGATCAAACACACCTGTTTGATCAGGGTTGGAGCTAAACTGTGCAGGACAGTGGCCCTCCAGGACCGAGTTTGAGAAACCTTGACTTAAGACATAACCGACTGTGTTTACGAGAATACTTGCCAAGACGGGTATTTTGTGTGTCAGTTCAAGTGCAAAGAGATGCGAAAAAGGAATCAATTCAGTGTTCGTGCACTGTCTGAAATGCGCCTCTGTGTGCTTAAATTTAATCTTTAACAGTTGTTGTTTTTTTGGAAGAAATAAATAAATGTGTGAACATTAGATGTATCTCCCTCCTGTCAGGATGGCCAGTGGAACACTCTGTGTATTGCTGAAAATGAGGTCCACAGTTACACAGTAGAAGGTAGTACAATCAACATTGTCTCTTTAAAAACTGATCTCGAGACCCACAAAAACAATAGTTCTGGATGCATATCAATCTTTCGAAGTATTTGTTCTAAGCTGTATATGAACGACACATCTGTCTATATTTGACTTCACAGAGGAGAGCGGCAGAAAGACTCTCCATCTGGTTCTGACTGAGCCTGTCAACATCGACAGCTTAGAGGGCTCCAGAGTCTGCATCAAATTCAGCTCTTCTCTAGACATCCTGCGAGCCGCTGAGAATGTTTATGGTCAGGCTAAAAACAGGGTAAGGGATGTGGCTGACGTTACTTTAAAAGATCACTGATGGACCTGCCTGTACATGAAAGTACAACTTTTAAGATATATAAGTGTCAAGAATCAGATCTAATCAGAATATTTATTTGAGTGTATTCAGTGCAAACCCCAATCTAACAATATCAATGAGATAATCTTCAGTTAATCTTATACACAGTGTTGTTTTTTAAAGCTTTACAGCAGAATGATTAGGCCAAAACTAAATTAATGGATTGACATGTTGATTGATTGATTGATTAATGCATTGATTAAATTCGTGTTTTGATGTGGTTATTAGGATCGCATCATTTACTTGATAAGCCTTTGAGCAGAAGCTGTACAGCCTTAACGTCTGATTAAATCTGCTAAGGGGAATGAAACGCTTGTATTAAATGTGTAATGACTTCTTCAATGCAACTTTCACACAGCATATCAACATTCATGTGTCCCCTTTTGCTTTATGTCAGACGTCTGTTAGAAAGACCTCTATTGCGAAAACACCTGTTCACATCAATCTAAGTTCACAGGAAAGTTCACAGGTGAGTAAATATTAAAAGATGATTTTAAACATCTTCTTCCTAAGGTCAATTGTGACAAAAAAGATGGCTTTCAGTTATGAGTTGTGGGCTTTTATCTTTTTTTAACAAGAATTTAACTCTGACGGTCTGTGTTAAACTAACAGGTTTTTGTTCCTGAAAGTCAAGTGTCCCCCTCTCTGCGTGTAGAGGGAAGTGTATCATCAGTGAGGCATGGCATTCCCTGCCAGTTTCTTGCACATCTAACACCAGATACAAACAATGTTCCCCAAAAGGTAAGACAGTTGAATTGTCCATTTTAGGATGCCTGTAGAGCTTTTATTGAGCATAATGATGTTATGGCAATCAATCTGGCAATCAAATAAGGCATAAAACATTAAACTTTTTTTGTCAAGCAAAGTGCTGCACCACAGAGCTTTACTGTTAAAGGTGCTCTAAGTGATGTTGGGTGACGTCACTTCTTGTTGACGTTCAAAGTATTGTCAAACAAAACGGCGGCAAGCTAGACCCTCCCTCCTCCACATCCGCGCACTAACCCCCCAAACCCCACCCCCAAATCCTTCTTGTCGGTTATTGGCTGGAACAGTTTGTTATGTTTCGTGGTGCGGGTGAGCCCAGTTTGTTTTTCTTGCCATTTGTGGAGCCTGGGCTTTTTTTACAGTGTGTTCAGGGGACAGGCAGCTAGCGGATAGTGAGGAGATGTTTGCTGTATGTGACAATAAATGTTTTGGCCTAAAAAAGGCGTGACATCGCTTAGAGCACCTTTAAAATTAAAACATGGAAGAAAAATTGTGATTATTCCTTAAAAAAATAAAGTTTTAACAATTGTTATTATTATTAGTGTTAGTATTATTATTACATTGAGATGAAGCTAAGAAAATGTAGTCTATTGTATACAGAAATTGTAATCTAATGTATAACTATGTAACTATAGATCAACCTTTATTAAAGTTAATCAGCAAAATGCAGTTAAAGATGCATAAACAATGTTTTGAAATGTTGCAAAAGTAAACAGTAGGAATTTAAGCAATGGATCGCAATGACAGTTCGGACGCTGAGGAAATTGTAGCCTAAACGTTTACTCGTATGACGGACCTCAGCCATAAAATTATGAGCCTGCTAGGCGGCCAAGAGAGCAGGGACAGGCCAGAATTAGACAAAACAATGGTCAGAGGAGACACATTGAGTTGTGGTGTGAGGAGAACAGGGCAGGTGTCTTGGTGAGAGACCAGTGTTAGCTTATAGATATAGTTTTTCCGCTACATTCAGTCTGCCGTGGTGGTCCGCCACACCAAAAACCATCCCGCCACGGCTGCAGCTTCTCAGTGAGGTCCGATATTGTGCATACTATTGTGTTATTGTTAAGCCCCACTAAAGGCATAAAAAGTATAATGTGAGGTAAAAATGAATATTTAAGTCGTTAAGTTAAAGTTAAAAAAGTTAGAATATCCTGTAAAAAAAAGTTAGAATATTTAAGTCGTTAAGTTAAAGTCATCTCTCCTCAGTCATTCTCCATTCAACATTCAAACAGTAACACGATGACACTCTCTCATAGATCAATGTTCCCATTATTATATTTTATTTGTAGATAAAGGTCTATGCAGGGGTTTTCCTGTATTGATTTTTTTTTGGCGGCCGCCAAAGCGAATGACTCCATTGAACTGATTCACTTTAATGAATGATTAAAACAACTGATCTGTCCAACACTGAACTCACGAGACGTCTGAATTGGTGTATAACATCGGTAACACTTTACAATAATGTTCCATTTATTAAACTCTAGTTAACTACTGTACATTAGTTAACATTTACTATTAATAAACTGCACTTCTACAGCTACTACTACTACTAATAGCCTACATAATTGAAATCAAAAGTTGTATTTGTTAACATAGTTAATGCACTGTGAAGTAACATGAACAAACAATGAACAGCTGTATTTTTATTAACTAAGATCAATAAATACAATAACAAATGAATTGCTCATGGTTAGTTCATGTTAGTTATTAGCCTAATACATTAACTAATGTTAACAAATCAAACCTTTCTTTGTCAACAAATCAAACTTTTCTTTGTTTTTTAACAACAAACCTCAGGCCAAACCTGAGTTGCAACGTCACTACATGCATTCACTATATGTATGCTGAGATTTCCGGCCCAAGAACGGACTGTAATCTTGCCGTGCCGTACCAGGCTCAAGTGGAAATATAACTCAAACCGTTCCTTACCATTCTTAGAACCATTCAGCTTGACGGTGGAGAAGTGGCTTAATTAGCTTCATCAGGGGTTAATTATAGTCATGTGTGTTTATTTGACCGTGTATTCCAAGTAGGCTTGCTACGATAGTCGGTGTTACCGGTGTTCAGAAGCAAAAACGTTTACATCACTTGCCCACTGCGGAACCGCCACCAACCATCGATTTGATTATTTTTTTTAAAATATAAAATCATTTAGTTCAGTTAGAGAACAAACACTATTAAACTGAACGTGTCTGCTTAATAAATCATGAGCTGAACGAGAATCGCAGCACAGATCAGCAGCAGGAGTCAGGTTTCATTCATCACGAGAGTGAGGAGCTGACTGACAAGGTGACGGCGGAATATTTGGTGTCAAAGCGAAATGTAAAAGTGCTTATTTAAGCAAATTTGTCATTGCACTGTTTTGTTGTTGTGTTTTTCATTAAGAATAATAGGCAATCCGCCCCAAATTGGCGCTAATTTAATTTACGTACGGCCGCACGTGTCCACGGGCACGGAGCGAGCAGAGCAGAGCGAACGCTTTTAGTTCATTCCTATGGAAAAACGCTTGGTCTATTCTGCTCGCTCGCACATTTTACGTTTGCCTTTAATTAGCGATTTAAAAAAAACCCGCCGGTGATACCGGTATTACCGGTGTTGTCACACGTCGATTAACCGGTGGGAAAATATCCTCACCGTCACATCCCTAATTCCAAGCGAGTTATTAAATTAGATGACCTGTATAATTAACTTTGGTGAAATTTTGTCCTCATTTACCCCGTTGAAGTTACAAGTTTGTATTTTTTCCCTTGAAGCTTTTAACAGCTGAAATATGGTTGCATTGACTCACCTCTGTTAATGTTGCTGTCGTTACGGCTCTGTGTGCACGTTAATGGAATCATAGTGGTCAGAGGTCTCTTGTTCTCCAGAGCTAAGAGCACAAATCTCTTTTTCTCAGATGGCAACGCCTCTACAGATGAAGGCATCCACGGAGCGTCCACAGGGAAGCTGTTCCTCCAGTTGTGTGCTTTCTATAGGTAGGTCACTAAGCAGTTTATGACTTTATCTGTAAGAAAATCTATTCCCGGATTCTTGGATTTCCAGAGTAAGAGTGTGAGTACTCTAAGCTCTGTTTTACACATTTTACCATGTTTAAAGGAATGCTTTCGGTTTAAAACAGGCCCTAAAACTAACTTTTTGCCACACCTGCCAGTGGCCTGTGACTTCAGAAAATTTCCCTGCGAATAAATATTTTTTACCAGCCATGAAACTGTTTTTGCCAATACAGTAATAATTTAAAATTTAAAAAACTAAATTTTAGATACCTATTCCAGTTCCGATACCACAGCTAAACCTACTAGCCTAGCTAATATATAACATTACTAAATATGAGTAAACAGTCAGTAATAAAATAAAAATAAAATTTCAAGCAATAGCACACACAAATACAGTAGAACAAAAATACAAATGAACTGAACAGTGCTTTTCAGGTAAGTTTAACAGTAGTTTTCAGGTATATCAAATGTAAAATAACACTGCATAGTTTTTACTGGATAAATTAAATATAGATTAATCCTAAATAAAGTTACAAAAGTTATTCAGCCAAGAGCATATTTGTCCTTCTGTTGTTTGATTAACGTTAAAAACACATGCAGCAGCAGGAATATTAGGCTGCTGTCACTTTAAGACCAAATGCACGGATCCAATTTCTGATACTGTACCTAATACTGATACATTGTCATGATCCATTGTCTTTCTCAACTGTTTATGCTCACTTAAGCCATAACAGACTGTGTTTACTTGGATATTTGCCGAGACTGGCTTTTTTTTAACACAATTTTGTGTGATTTTGTATGTTCAAGCGCAAAAGAGCTCAATTCAGTATTCGTGCGCTGTTTCAGACACTGCTTTCTAGGCGTACGCTTAGGATGTTTTTGCACAGTAAACTTCCCACAATGCATGCGAGTAATGAATCGAGTTCTCTTTTGAGTATTATTGCACTTTACTATTTCAATTGGCAAGGCTCAAACTTTCGTGACGATGCAGCACTGGCCCATCAACTGTCCCGAGCGTCATTCACGTTTGTTCACGTTCATGTTCTCACAACATTGTATTGTTAGGATTCATAAAAATGTTACCGGCCATCTGGTGATTGACACCGTTTCAAATACTCGCCATATATTACGCGCATTTGGCGCTTGGCCAGTGTTAATTTTAGGCCCTGGTTGAAAACAAGTAAAGCTCTGGAGTGTTGTCGATTACCACACACAATAAAGATCATCTCTTACTGATGATGAAATTACTGTAACACATAGCCACCTTTAGATTTTTATGTAATTTTTTACGTTTTGCAACTGGCTTGGTCCCTTTTTTCTAGTGACGAAGCCAATGGTGAAACCAGCTCTTCAGATGATGAGCTCTTCAGAGAAGAAAAAGGAAATTGAGCTTAGAGACCTCATGATGTCCAAAACATCTCTTTTTTTTCACTCTGAGAACAACCAGAAGAAGGCCCATGTAATTCAAGCACAGGTATAACCTTTATAGACAGTTTCAGATATATCAAATGTTCTCCAACCCTGCTGATAAATCCAGCATTGATGGTCACCAGCATAAGGTATGTTTTGCATCCTGGGACCAGCATGGGTTGATGGCTTGCTGGTCCCCAGAGTGGGAAGCAGGAGTGTTGGTGGACCAGCTACACCAGCTCAGTTGGGCTTGAGATCCACCAGCTAGACCAGCACTAGACCAGCTCTAACTAGCATAAACCAGCCTGGACAACATGAAGTTCATGCTGGTTTATGCTGGATTTTTCAGCAGGGCAGTTTATACTAATGCAGACTAACAAATGGAGAATAGAGTTTATGAAACACAGTTAAACTAACGAAGCCATATACTGTACATGTTTTGGTAATATCAGTGAATCTTGTGTGTGTCTTATTAGTCAACCCCTGCTGCTCAGAAAGAGGACCAACAGAAAATCCAGAGCGTTAAGGCTAAAGGAAAAAAGTTCCGCAAGGTGCTCTGAATTTTATTTGTTTGTTTTTTTAGTAATAGTACTTCATACGTTATTTTATTAATTGTTCATTTTGTGCTTTCTGTTTTTTACTCCTGTTTCTCCTCTAACCCTATACAAACATGTTTTCTGCAGAATATTCCTGTAGACAAAGTAGTAGAGATGGTGCAAGCTGACAAAGAATGTGAAGAGAACACTTTTGGTATTTAATGAACTAAGCTTACTAAGGAAATGCCAGTGCTATTTATTAACATATTTGAATGTTTTTAACCTTATTTTATTTATTTTTGTGAAAGATAACAGCATGGTCCCAGACTCCCAACCTGTGAGAAAGGGTAGCTCATTGTGAGTGTATTTCTATTGGCATTTCGGTTACAGTTTGTCAACTGTTTAACTGGGTAATAGAATAACAGTACGTTCATTGTAGAGAGGACTCTATCTAATGTATGTCAATCTGTTACTTATAACAATTCAGTTCACCGGGTCTCTGGAGCTTGAACTCCAGCAAAATGAGAATCTCTGTATCTGGATCACTGCTGGCATGGCAAAAAGATGGCTCTAAAAACTGCTCTGTATCAGGTGAGTGAACAGATAGAAGAGAGTGTTAAGGTGATTATTTTGTAAAGTATGTTGTATCAGCAAATATACATTACATGGTACTCTTGAATACTCAATTGTGGTCACTATAATTGACAGTTAGAACCACTTTCCTACATAACTGTGCTAGTTTCATGTCACTTATCACTAGGCAGTCTCCTTCTCATAATAAAATATATACAGTCATTTTTACTCTTATGTTTTGTCTTATGAGCCAGTTCTTTTGGTCCTGAATCAGTTAAAAGGAAAACACTTGGAAACACTTTTCCTGATATGTTGTCTTTATATGAATCAGGTGGCTTTGTGTAACCTTGCCTTCTGTGTAATCATCTCCAGATGGTAGTTCTCATCCCCCACCTCAGCGTCTGTCCCCGGCACAGTGTGCACCGAAAACCCTGACCCATAATCAGCTGCAAACCCAGCTCACTCAGAGATTGGAGGAAGTGCTGAAGGAGCAGCAGGGTACAGATGGCCGTGCAGCCCAGAGAGGCTCCTCACTGGAACTCAGAACTGCAGGTCAAGAGAAAGAGAAAGAGAAAGTGGAGAAATCAGTGAGGTCCATGCCTGCTAGACCTACACAACAGAGAAGGAAGAGTGGCAAAGTGCAGGGAGATGCATCAGACCATGAGAATGTGAGACTCTTTTAGTTCAAATATAACTAGTTCTTTATAGATGTCTTTATGTTCTAAAATTATTACAATTATTATTAGTGTATGCTAAGGCAAGCATTACCATTAAGCATTACCATTACTTGGAGTTGATTTGTTCTAGGCACACTGAGATGTGGAACTTACAGCATATGGGTGATGCAGGTTTGAATCAGGCCTTGTGGAAAAAGAAGTGTGCTTGATTGAATTGAATGTAAACTTGTAGTGTAATTCAAATCTTATATATAAACGTATAAATTAATGTATTAAACGTATATTAGGGCTGCACAACATATATATATTAGGGGTTGCACAACTACTGATTTCTGGTAGTCGATTTCTTATCAAAACAATGCTTGACTTACTCGACTACTCGTGGTTCATGCTACTGTAAATTTTTACTTATGAAAGGTCTTACATTTTAGATGACACTTTGACGTATCTAAATGCTTTCCAAATTAAAACTGTCTAATTAGCATACGTATTATTTATTTTTTTATTCTATCTTTGTGGATTTGCTTGTTCACGTGACAATTCGCGTCATTCGCGGCAGCATATTAGCCTACATCTGTCTCCTGCACGCGAGAGGAGAGAGGGAGAAGAAAGTTGGTAAATGTCAGTTCAGTTGTAAGTTCATTCTTTATGTGCTTAGGAGTGTGCGATACGTATTGTCTATGATGATATTGTAATCATTGTATTAACTGTACGAGGCACTGTGAGCTGACATCGCATGTGTCTCGTGCTTTGCTTTCACTGCGTGATGTGTGCAGTTATAGGTAACGTTATGTCCCCATAATTAGTTTTGTGCTATATCATATTATGTCATATATTAGAATATCACATGAGCAAGAGTGCCGGTTTCCTGTGCACTATTGCAAATGTGATATATATTTTATACAACAGTTAAATTAAGTTAACATTGTGAGTTACTTTTTAGACACAATATTGTCAATATTGTTTGTTTTCCCTTTATTTCGCCGACGAGAATTTCAGAATGAAACCGTAGCAGAGTCTCCATGCAACAGACAGCAATGATTTTTTGACTGAAATCTGCTTTTTCATTAATCATTTTAACGATTCAATGAATAAATCACTTGCTTTTCCTTGAATGAATCAGCCGTTTGAACAAATCGGTTTTACTCACTTATTAAGACGGTGACTTGCCACCACCTACTGGCGGTTTTAGTTTCATATTTTAAGTACCCTTTAATTAAAACATTAAAATTAGAAATAATTGTATATTTTATAACTGTATTTGTTTATCTGTATATTTGTATATCTCATAGCTTTATTTATTCAATTGTAAATGGAGTGTAAATACATTAATGCTGCTTCTGTGTCACCTCTACACTGCAAAGATGGATTTTGATTTAATGATTTAATTTGAGTGGTAACAGTGGTACTGGGTTATTATTCTAATAGAATTTAATTTGAATGTTAGCATTTGACATAAAAGGTGATGCATACCTCTAAATAGGTTTAGAAAACATGTCCATATATACGTGAAAATGCCCCTGGAAATCAATTTAAGGTGGCAAATATCGCCCCTTAATAACATGTTAATTTCTGTCACTGCTGTGAACTGACCACTGCATAGAATATGAACAATATGAATATCTTCATGAGTCTGCTGTCAACAACAGGCCTAAACCAGCCATAGTACCAGTACAAAAACACAATCAGTAAAATATCATCTAAGTATTATCAACAAAACTTTGAAAATATCGAGATATATTTTTGTCAATATTGCGCACCCCTAATGTAAGGTATTCATTTTGATTTCTTCAGGTCTTAAAAAGGTCTTAAAAAGCCTTAAATTTGACTTTAAAAAGTGTGCAGCAACCCTGTTACTAATTCATAGCCTAATGCAGCAAAGAAAACAGGAAGGTTTATTATATTAAACTTAGCCTTTGTTGTTGATGTTCTGAAGGTGGCACGTGCAACAGACGGTATGGTGAAGATGATTTCCAGTCATTATAAGAGAAGTGCCAAAGCAGCATCCCCTGACTCTGGCGCCCAGTTTAACATTGCATCAACAAACAGGTGACACAGACGGACCTTTCACTCACGCCTCACCTTTTCCTCTGTTCTCACGTGCAATCACAGTGTTACCTTCACTTTCAGATATCTGTTCAATAAGACTAGCCATCCATCCTCCACTGTAAGTCATTTAGAAAGACATATTTGTAATGCAAGTTAATAGATTCAGTTGTATAAATATGATGATATCTAATCAATGTACCTTTTTTCTTTCCCACTCATCATGTTACAGGAGAAAACTGCTGCCAAGAGTTCAAGTTTGCTCAAATCCAAGAGGCCAACCCAGAAGCTTGAGTATTGCATTTTACTGACTTCACTCCTTTAAAATAGGGACAGTTCGTTCGAAAATGGCTGTTATAAATAAATTAATTTATTGTTTGGTCTCTTCAGGGATATTTATGCATTTACAGAGAACACGCCAAAAATCTGTGTGGTAAGGACACCCATAGCTAAACAAAATAAATATCATTAAATATATAGTATTTAAAAATATGATAATAATTGTCATTAGTTATTAATTTTGTCCTCTTCAGAGAAAGAAATCATCTGATTCATCCCGAGTGGAAAGCAGGTAATTCTGTTCATTTGTAATAAAAAAAATAGCCCCCTCTAGTGTTCAGTAGTTATGTGGACAGTTAAAATCTCTCCTAAGAAACCCTGCGTATTTGTGGACATGTGACTGCTTATTATTATATTATGTATTTTATTGCATATTTACAAAGTTTTTGTTCTTTTTTTCTTTTAGTGCACTAAGTAATTCTCCAGCTTTCTCCAAGTCTGCTAGGAAACCTCAGCTTCCAAAGGTTTCCCATTTCTTAAATTATTTGGGGATGGCCACTTGATTTAATATATCCCTATCAAAAATCCACATTTAATACTTTTATGTTTGTTACACCCCTAGGTTGCTACGACAAATGTGAATAAAAACCTGTTCAGTGATACGGACACAGACAATATGACAGAGATTAGCTGGTTAAACTCTGCCAACAGGAAACCCAAACCCAAAGTGGCAGACTACAGCAGGCAGCCAGTTAAACCCACCTTTCCATCAGCTGACTCTGCATGTATGTTACACCCATGTCTATATTTTAGAGAAGAGATGTCTTATGCCGGGTACACACTGCATGTGTATGTGATGTAGCCCCAAGTTTCCCTTGGTTACAGTTTTGTGGATATCACAGACAAATGCCCGAAATCTGTGGCAAATCGGTGCTCGTTCATGTAAGTGACTCGATCTCGTCGAGTGTATGATCAAAGATACGATCTGATAGAAGCGTCGATGCCCGTAGAGCATGCTCAAAATCTGGACCTGTCTGTGACTGAGAGTCATGCAATGTGAAATATGTCTTGACAGGAAATGACTTAGCTAATGAGAGAGAATGATACAGGGCAAGGGAAGGTTCAGGGGGAGGAGTCATAGACCTGCAACAGAACATAAACAAGCATGGCTTCAGCAAGCAGCCATTCTCTCATTCATATATATATATTTTTTTTTCCCGCTGCAAATCACAAGCTTCTTGCGTACATCATTTTAACAAGAAGAACTCTGTATCTTATTTCCTGTATCTATTCTCGCATGTGTTTGCTTGTGAAATGTAGTTTGTAGACTAGACAGAGTTGTCTGCGATTCTTCCTATTGAAATGTTGTGTAATGTGTGACCCCCCCTGACGCTGATCCTTCCTGTAATGTGCACACAGCAGCAACTTAATGGTACCTCAGACAGTCATGTAGTGTAAGAACAGCAATCCGGCGACTTTGAAAATCGTGCGATGTGTACCCAGCTTTACATCTCCAGCAGTAGTTGTTAACTCTTGTTTATCATCTTCATTACGATGAAGATGGCTGGCATCTATTTAATTAAGGACTACATGCACTTTATGGATAACTACTTCCCCTCCCTCTTTTACATCCTCCTGCACCAGATAATCTCTTACACTTTCATTTTATTTCAGTTAAATCGCCATTTACACCTTTGTCTTCGCCAAAGCCAAAGCCAGTGAAAGAACAAATCAAGCTAAAGCGGGTAAGAACAAGGCCAATCATTTCACAACTGATGTCTTAAAGGAGCCATATTGTAGCTCTTTATTTTTCACTTTTGTAATATTTGCACCAAAAAAAGGGGGAAAGTCCGTGACTCTTACTATTTTATGGATAAGATGACCTCTGTTATGATTGGTTAACCTTTCTGCATGTGAAATAAGTAAGAATGCCCTTGTCAAATTGCTACATTGGTGGTGTTTATTGGTAAATATGGGTGATTTTGTGCTCATAGATGTAATGTCATAAGCAGGACTCATTTCTGAATTAAGCATTTTTGCAGCTTAGTTTAGTCTGAATATCAGTGTGGGTCTGCATAGAAAATGACCTTTTATTTCAGAAGAGCAGTCCTATTTTCAATTATATTTCCCTTCCTGTACATAAGTTTGTAACACTTTTATGAATGAGTAGTATTATGTGTTTTTAAACTCGTTGATCGTAATCATTCCCTTTTCTTTTGGATTGGGTGAATAACAGAAGAGGCAGAAGAAAGTGGCCGAACAGGAGGATAAACGGCAGCCAAGCATCAAAAATAAGAAAGCCACAGGACGACCTCAAAGAGCTGCAGCCTTGACCAAAACCTACAGAGAGCCGTCTGACTCAGACGACCTGTCCAGCCTGTCAGAGAGCGAAAAAGCACCACCCCCTAAGGCATGTGATTTTTCGTTCAAGCGGATCTTCATTAGTGTTAATGCCTTCATTGAAGAATTTTAGAGTCTAGATAGACTAATGATAACAGTCCTGATGAAATTTGTCTTGTTCTTCTCCAAATAGAAAAAGTCAGTTGTCCGACCTGCAGCGTTTCAGCAGACTGTCCCAGCTCAAGCCATAGGACGAGAACAAATGAGAGAGAAAACATCTGTAGAAGTAGCCAGACGACCAAGTGAGACGAATGTGCTGAAAAAGGCAGAAAAGGCCGTTGTGAAGATTCAGCAAGATCAGAGGAATGATAAAGGCAAGAAGATGTCCAGTCCAGAGCACCTCACGGTGAAGAAGACCTCATCTGCTCAGGGGTCCGCCAGAAGACAGAAAGAATCTTGGGCTGCAAGATTGTCTTCCACATTTGCCATGCCTCCCTCCATTGAGAGGATGAGATGTAAGAATTAAACTGCTTTAAATGAGTTTGTATAATTGTATGGCTATTAATCAAAATGTTAATTTGCCAACTTTACAAGTCAGGGGCATAAATCATTTAGTTAATTACCGATACTGAATCACACTAAATTTAATAAATGGACATCCTGGTACAAAGACAACAATCTTTTGTAACCGCTGTGTAATTTACATTTTATTTTTCTCTATAGCAGGCGAAAAAATAACCAACTTGAGATCCAATACTACACCTCTCCGTTCTCTGTCTATCTCTCCAATCGAAGCTGACTCTTCTCCACTAGAGCCTCTCAGTCCTCCCAAAGAAATCCAGGCCCCCTCTCGCTGTAAAACACTAGGGAAAAAAGGTGCCGTGAAACCTCCTTTCTCCATAACACCTGTTTCCACAACCTCCAGAGGCTGTAAGAACACTCGACCTGCTGCTCAGGTAAACAGGAAGCAACCATAGGGCAGGTTTCCAAAGCACATTCATAGATAGATCAAGTACTAATGGGCTGCATTAAAGCTCTTAAAGGGTTAGTTCACCCAAAAATGAAAATTCTGTCAGTAATTACTCACCCTCATGTTGTTCCAACCCCGTAAGACCTTCGTTCATCTTCGGAACACAAATTAAGATATTTTTGATGAAATCTGAGAGCTGGCTCACTCCTCCATAGACTTCTAGGTGACCGAAACTTGCTGGCCCAGAAAATGTTTTAAAGAGATCGTTAATATAGTCCAAGTGACTACAGTGGCTCAATCTTAAGTATATCAAGCGACGAGAATACTTTTTGTGCGCAAAAAAACAACAAAAATAACTACTTTATTCCACTATTCATTTCCTTCAATCTGGGCCTCGAGTTAGTTCACGTAGTGTTTTTGCACAGCGCGTCTGTGTTACACGTCACCACGTAGGCTCACTATTGGCCGACGCTGGTCGTGTGTGATGTGTGTGACGCACAACACAGACGCGCTGCGCAAAAACACACAGCATTTACTATAAAAGACATTTAAAATGTAAAACAATTATGAAAGGTTCCATAAAAATATTAAAACTGTTTTCAACAAAATTATATATACATAGATAATACAACATATTATATATAATTGATAATAATAAGAAAAGTTTCTTGAGCAGCAAATCAGCAAATTAAAATTATTTTTGAAGGATCATGTGACACTGAAGCAGTGCTCAACACTAATAATTTTTTGTCTACTGGCCATATTGGTATTTCCTAGTATTCCCTCACATTCTATTGAATACATAGGAAATCTTCTGATTTTAGTTAAGTTCATGTTCATTACAGTAGCGAATATCAGAACAGCTGATGGATGAGACACCTCAGCATTTATATATATTTTTTAAATGTCAGAATGACAATGATATTCGTACAGTATCTGTAATTGATTCAACAGTGTTTTCATAACAGCATGTATTTCAAAGAAGTAAAGATAACGACTTAAACGTTGGTTAAATGAATAATCAGCTCAACAATATATACAAATAACGTATCATATGCAAACCGGCATGCTAGTAAAAAGCCGTAGAATTTGAGCTGACCTGTAGCTTTATAATGATTTCCAAGAGTCTGAAGTGGATGTTGGTCAACAAAAAGACATCAGGAAATAATATTTACTCTTCGCAACTTATTCAGAGAAATGACGCTGACTGCGTATGGAGTTAACCCTCTGGGGACCAAAAACGCGCCCACGCGTTTTGCTCGTTTTTTTTTTTTAGCAATGAAAATAAACACTAAATGCTCTGTTAATTTTGATCTTTCATTTTCGTGTAATACATCAATCGATCCTGTTCAGTTTCTATTTTTTTTCTGTATACTCACAATAAAAATAAAGTGTTTTGCTTTTTGACAAATAAAGAAAAATTAACATGATGCGATTTCTGCCTTCTCTCTGTCAGTAAACTCCCATTTGAAACGCGTTCGAAAATGATCTATAACTCCGCGAAAATTCAGTCAAACAGGCAAACAGACCCACGGGCATAAAGCTTGAGATCGCATCTTTTAAATGAAGTAATTTATATAAAAAACAAATATTCTCAGCTTCTGTAATCTGTATAAAAAGAGAGCGACTCCAGTCGAGCTCATTACGAGCCATTCAAAAGTAATTTGACCACTCCCCGGAGAGCGCGTGCTATTCAAACGCAAATTCTGAGAACCATTTCAGTCTGTGAAACGCCCCCACATCAGCTGTAAACAAAGCGCGTCGCAATCGAGTGAGGCATAATATAGCCTGCCTTATGGAGAAAAGTTTCCTCAGAACAGTGCTGATATGAGGAGCAATATCTCCTGATATGAGGAGCAGATCCCGCTGAGGAGTGAGGTAGGCTGTTTTCTTTTCTCAAGTGTTGATGTGGAATAACGTTATGGAATAACGTTAGTGTAGGCCTATGCAAACCGCAAAAAGATGAATCGCATTTCTATAATATGACTCGCCTTTCTGTGAGATGAATGAAGGGTACATATTTGTAAAGACTGTTTAGCCTAAATATGAATCGCGCGTCTGTGTGTGAAAGAATAAACTGCTTTGCTATAGCCTACTGAGATGAGTAAAAATCGACTGGAATATGTTGAAATAAAATGTATTTGTATAAGCAACGTATTAAACTGCAAATTAGCATTTATATGCCCTAATATTTCATAAAAACAACGTTACAGTCAGTCACTTGTTGACTAGATTTGGGTACAGTTTTTAGGCTACTGTAGAATATACTGCCACATCAAATAAGCTTTTGTTTAGCAATTTCTGCTCATATCTAACGTTATATATATATATATAGATATAACTATATATATATAACTATATTATTTATATATATTATATATATATATATATATTTGCTATATTCAAACTAATGAATACATATGATAAAATGTAGGCCTATAATCTTTTTTCTTTTTCTTTTTTACAAAGAAAGAGTACACTTGAAATATTGTTGAAATTGTAATTATTGTTGTAATTGTAACATTTTTAATAAAATAGCAAAACATATTTACAAGATAGATGTAAGCGAAATCTTAAATGGTCAATATAAGTCTTCTTCTAAATACATCTTTTGTCCTTGCATTGTGGCTCAGTCAGTGTCACACCTTTATACTGTCACTCCGAGCAAGATGATGCATGGTAAAACTTTTTCATAGTATAGACTAGTGCAATTTAGTAATAGGGGATTGTGTGTATTGTAATATTTCATGTAAATTTGAATCAATTTCTGCTAATAATCCCATATATGTTCATGCTTAGTATTTCCTGCATAATTACGTACATAAATCTATTTTGTATCAGTTACCTGTGTCAGCAGTGTTCTGTAGACACACCTATTTTAACGATTTCTATATCTATATCATTTCTTTAAAATGAATGCCACATAGTTTGATTATTTATAATGTAATACAATGACACTCATGCATTTTAAGTGTGGCATAAGTATCCAGATACTTTTTAGGGCCACTGTAGGTACAAATTCCAGTGTGCTTTGAGTCTTTATTTTAGCATAAAAACTGCTCACACCATTTTACTTTCTTGCTCACACATCTTTATATTGTCTTTGTTGTTAAAGACTCTCTAAAAAGGTTAGTACGGTAGTCAACATTTGAAGTGGATCAAAAAAGTTCTTCAAAGTTGTCCTAAGACAAGAACTGCTATTGTTCAAAATTCATGTATAAGTTTGATGAAAGGTTTGGATCCACTGTATGTTAATGTAATGCGGTTGTTTTCAATCCTGGTCCTGGGGAACACATTTTGTATGTCTCTCTTATCTGACACACTCAGCTCAGTTCATAGATCTCTCTCCTAACGAGCTGATGATCTGAATCAGGTGTGTTCAATAAGGGAGACATAGAAAAGGTGCAGAGTGGTGGGTCTCTAGGATCAGGATTGAAAGCCACTGATGTAATGCAAGTTCTCACCTCTGTCCCACTCCTGCAGGTTGAGCTGAGTCCGGTCCACTCATCACTGACTTCAACTCAGCCCCTCATCATCAGAGAGAAATGCACCCTGTCCTCCCCAATCATCTCTCCTGACCTCCAGGAGGAGCACAGTGCTGACATAAACAGATCCAGCCCAGCATCTTTTGGAAGGAGGTCTGTCATTTCTGTGACAATGAGCCAATCTTCTCGCCTATCTGTGAGCAACATTGCCATGATGTGCACTGAGCTAGAGGTACAGGTTTAACAACTTATTTCTAAGCACAATTACACTTTGGATAGTAGTACGTTTCCGTAACACACACTTCATTCTTGTACGATTTACAGAAAACACCAGCAAGCAAGCAAGGAAGTAAGGCTGAGAGACCAGAATTTAAGTCAGGTGAATAGATTTATAATTAAGTTGTAGTTTTATTTAATTTATTAGTATACAAAAAAAAAGCATCTTATGTATTCTGTGTCAATTGCCAATCAGGTCCGTCCTCAGCCATCCACAAGCATCTTATCCCATGCCAGTCCGCTGATTTTTCAGAGGGAGATGAGGACAGTGAGGAGGACAAAGAGAATAAGGCACCTTCTCCCTCTCAGATAGCACTGAAAATGATGCCCAGAAAGCTGTTTGTGCCTACTGATAAACACTGGACTCCTAGTAAGGGTATTTATCACCTTTTAAAAAGGATTATGTGTCGTCCTAACTAGGCATTATGTGACAAGTTTCCGGCCTTGAGTATTTTCTGCCCTTATGAAAATACCAGCCATTCAAAACATATTTGATGTTTAAAGGTGCATTAGGTGATTACATCTCTAATAAGTGGTCTAAATGTATTTTTATAAATATCCGCTGTGGAAGGCGTAGGGCAGGGGTGCCCAACCCTGCTCCTGCCGATCGACTGTCCTGCACGGTTTATCTCCAACCCTAATCAAACACACCTGAAGCAACCAATTAACATCTTCAGGATCGCTTGAAAATTAAAGGCAGGTGTGTTTGATTAGGGTTGGAGATGAACTGTGCAGGACAGTCGATCGGCAGGAGCAGGGTTGGGCACCCCTGGCGTAGGGCCATAAAATGTTCATTCAATCATTGCATCTGGTCCGAATGAAATGATACCATGTATTCCCCCGTGTGTCAACGTGTGTTTGCATAACACTGCGCAGCCTGTTCACGCAGACATCATACGTCATCAGCACGTTTCACGTATGCTGTGCAGACAGAGCGAGATTGGCATGCAAACAGACAAGTGCAAAGTATATACATTTCAGTACATTTCTGTATCTGACAGTACAGGTCTATGTAGCGATGACTTTTCCCTATGCAGATAATTCAGTGAGATTCGACTGTGTTGATGCTATGTCCTGAAATCGCATATGAATAAAGCTGAAATACAGTGCAATCTTTCCTTATGTCAACAGGTCAATTGACCTGTCATTTCACAATCACTTATGCATGCAAGCAATCGCTTCTGTTTCTCCGCTCACTGTACTGTAAAGTTTTCTCACCGGTGAATGACACATGTTGTAATCCAGTAACGTTGTCACTGGTCGTCTCGCTTCTGGTCTGTGCGCGCGTGCATGTGTTTTGGAGGAGGCGTGGCTTTGAATGGCGATTTACAGGAAGGATGGGGATCGTATGACTTCAATGTTAGCATTTCCCAGATCATCTATTGCACCTTTAAAGGAGCCGTATGTAAGATTGTGGCCAAAACTGGTACTGCAATCACTTTCAAATTACTGTAGAGCGGTGTATCCCCTCCCCCTCCCCCCTGACTCGAGGTTGCCAGATAGGCTGCAGGATCCAGCAGGAACGTTTGTAGCTGCAGCTGTGGTAACTAGAGCAGAGCTGGCAACCCGGATACCGAAACACTACTAACTTCGTGATTGGTAGATAGGTGGAGGGTGGCGCTTCAGGCCAAAACACAACATGACAACATCTACATCAGTTGAGGGCTGCAACTTCACTTTTAAATGACAATATCCTGGCCGGACTACTGTTGTCAGTGATATAAGTATTTGAAATGAACATGATTTCTTAATGTCTAGTGACATATCAGTGACCATTTTATGATTAATTGAAATACATTTCTTACATACAGCTCCTTTAATATACAGCCATGTAAAGCGAGATTTTGGACCAATGAGATTTAACTGTAGGCAGAGCTACTCAGTATGACACGGCGAGGATAGAAACTAAGCAACCCTTGTTGAAGATGGGGTTTATTGTTTTGATATATGTGATGTAGTCTCTAATATAACACACAGCACATTACTGAATATTTAGGTTTTGCAGTCAGTTTAACTGAATGTGCTTCTCATTAACTTTCCCAGACACATATATATCCCAATCCTGACTCATCAGGCACTGTTACTGGTGATTCTGCTGGGAAAATTTCCTGATTTAATGCGAAGAAACTAGCCCAGATTTGTTTGAGTGAATGACTTTATGTTTCTGTGCCTCAGGCCCCGATATTAAACAGATGGTGAAGGATCAGAGCAGCTCAGAGGAAGAGGATGAGGACATAGTTGCAGACAATGGAAAAAGAAAGAAAAGTTACCAGAGAGGCCTGAATAAAAGGGCCAATGAAACAACAATCTCCAGTAATGAGAGAGAGAGAGAGAGAGCTCACCAAGGCTGCATTTATTTGATCAAAAATAGAGTAAAAACGCAATATTATTAAAGTTTTTACAAATTAAAATAACTGTTTTCTATTGTAATAAAGAGGAAATTGATACATTTTTCAGGATTCTTTGATGAATAGAAAGTTCAAAAGCAGCATTTATTTGAAAGACATTTTGTTACATTATAAATGTCTTTACTGTCACTTTTGATCAATTTAATGCATCCTTGCTAAATAAAAGTATACATTTCTTCAAAACAAACAAAAAAATCTCATAAATAACCGAATGGTTCAGAAGCTCATCTGTACTGCTTTTGAATTTGCTGAAGTGTGTGTGTGTGTGTGTGTGTGTGTGTGTTTCCTGCAGCTGAGGAAGTGGAGACACTGTCATCTTGTACGAGGTCCAGTTGCAGGCATACCAGTGTGGAGGCAGACATCGACCTGACCCAGCCTGATCAGGAGGTGGGCTTTATCTGCCATCAGTTCAGCTCAGAGATTAAGAGGAAGCTCAAGGTGGTATTCGTCTCAATTTTCTCACTAAACCACCATTTGAGGATTCAAACCCGCTGCATTAAACAAGTGTTTATTCGCCTTTTCCACTAACTTCTCTTGTGTGCTTCTCAGAATCGCTGCAGGACAATGGATCTTTACACCAGACAGTCTTTAAAGACCTTACAGCAACACATGTCCTCTGTCAGTGTCCAAGTACACCAGTACAGGTCAGACGTGACCCTCGACTTAAAAGAGTTTCTGCCTTCTAGCATATTTGATATTTACCTGTTCTGCTTTCTTTGTCTGTCCTCCTTATATAGTTCTCAGAGGCTGGAGAAAGTGAAACAGGTCCTGTTGGGTGAAATAGAAGACCTGGAGCAAGACGACATGGCTTTGAGGAGCATGGAGGAGGAACTGACCGTGAGTGTGCTGACTTGCCAAGTGCCTTGTAATAAGAATAATAAAAAAATTAACTTATATGTAAATGGCCTCTGACTTAATCAAACTATTTGTAGACTTACTGGCAAAAGCAGACCTTGGCCTTCCATACATACCAAGAGAAAGGAACCAAGAGGTGAGAATATAACAGATGAATGCCATCGATTTCCTAGCTGTCATGTAAATGTAATCACAATTCCTGTTTATGACTACGCAACAATCTGTGGGTCGTTCTGGGTTGTAGTAACAAACAGGATTTCCCAGCCATTCATAGCAAAAATGGTGCAAGATTTATGTAATGCTGCTTATTTGTTCACTCTAGTGTTATAATGGTAAGAATCTTGTGATTTCATTAGAGCTTTGAAAAAGGGCTGCTAAAAAGACTAGATTTTGTTGTTTCAGACTACAGAAGTTAAAAAGCACGGTTCAGACTGATGCGCATGATTGTCTAGAGTATGAGGATCAAATCTTCTCTTTGGAGGTGAGGATCTGAATCTGTGGGGTCCAGAATGGTTTGATAATTGTAGTTATTGGGTTATAACAACTATATGTACAGTTCAAATCCATTTTAAGCATTGACTGTCTAGATTAGACATTTTTTTTGAAACAAGGTTGCTTCTGTCGCAGGTGTCTTTGATGAAGAAAAACATGAAGTCAGTTCAGGAGCGTTTCTTCAAAGAAATGGTGAGAAAGAGCCCAAGGGCAGATATTTAATACTTAAATTCACATAAATTTCTTCAGGACTGAATTACATTTTTCTGGTCTTTGTAGCAAGATGAAGATTTGACAAGTGTGCGACGAGGACTGCAGTCCTTGTTCTTCCCAGATCCATCCAGGTTCTGACCAGAGTAAAAAAAAAACACCCTTTTGAAAACTATTTTATTGAAGCCATTCTTAAAATATGTTTGTATGCTTTGATGTTATTAATGTTATGTTCTTTAAAATTAATACTACTCAAAAGGTTAATTTTTTTTTATTTTGAATATTATACTTTATGCGGTTTATTCTGGTGTCCTTGAAAAAAAAGGTGTTGGTTGTATATGGTTTTGTGCGCATATTTGCTTGTGATTTTTAATGTAAATAATGAATAGTTATGAAAAGTGTCTCTAAAACAAAGTAAATGATATAGGTGTTGTAAGAACTAATGTATTTATTTGTAACATTCCACCTCATAAAAATCACCTTTAGATTTGTTTGCGCAGAAATTAAAAAGTGGATTCTGGATTCTCAAACCATCTTAAGTCAAGATAACTTTTCTTTTTTGCATTCACTAGCAATGGCCTAAATAAGCAAACCTCATGGGTTCAATTTATGGGAGAATAAATATGGTTGAAAAATAAAGCCTGAAAACTGTACTGCTCTTCTTTTACATGCAGTCGAAGGCACTGTGTGACTTAAGCATTTTTTTTTTAAATTAGTGTCCTCCATAAATGCTACAGTCAAAATACATGGGAATTAGAAAGGAGGTAACTCGCACCATTTGCTTCTAGTTTCACAGCTTACATTTCTTGCAGTATCTATTTATATGATATGTATGCATAGACTTGGGACAGTAAGACTTTTTTGAAACACTCACCGACCACTTTATTAGGTACACCTATCAAACTGCATGTCAACGCAAATATCTAATCAGCCAATCACAGGGCATAATTTAGGTGCCACTCCTGTCAGATTAGAACAGGAAACATCTCGGTTACGTATGTAACCCTCGTTCCCTGAGTAGGGAACAGAGACGTAACGCCGTGGCGACGAATGGGGTTTCGCTTAGAAAGCCTCTCACCTTCAAGTATACAAAATGAGCCAATGGCAAGAAAATGTCATGGGTCTGCGGAATTTGCATAGCATAACTCCACTCCACCTTGTGGGTATATAAGGAAGTACGCTGGCAACATGCAGTTACGTTTTCTCGCTGAAGAGCCGAGACTGAACGTTCCAGCGGTACAGCGGAAGTGGCAGGGAGATGTAACGTCTGGGGGGCAAGGTGGCTCGCCAAGGTAAAGACATGCTCAGAGGCTTACAGTGGAAATACACATGTGGGGGTCGCCCAAGCGGGGAACCATGCACATGGAGGGACCTAGCCAATGTGAAAGCTGCCGGTGGCATAACTCTGCCGTTGACGTCAACAGTGCTTGGAGGAACTCAGGGCTTCTCAGGGAAGCTCACCTGCATGTCCATTGCACATGGCACCCCACCCCGTGGTGGAGGCATCTGTTGAGATAACAACATGCCTGGAAACTCGTTCTAAGGGCACTCCGGCCTGTAGAAAGCTAAGGTTCGTCCACGAATGGAAGCGGGGAAGACCGTGCAAACAGAAGGTTGGGAAGCTCTAGCCAAGCTCCCAAGAACTATAGCAGCAGGATCATGCGAACCACAGACGTACCCTCAATGGGGCAGCGAGGCGGAATGACCGGCCCGGACGTGGGAGGCATAGCATCCCGGTGTGGGGGCACGATCATTTGCATCTTGAAAGAGGAGGCCAGGGAAGGACCAGAGTTCCACGGGGGCCTGCTCTGGCAGGGGTCTGGCGACAGAGGGGGACGAGAGTGGCGAGGCAGAGCGTTGCACACTGCCATCCACGGCCTCTTGGGGCTCGGAGGAAGGGGTATCAGTTCTTAGGAAATAAAGATTCCTCTTCCGGGGGAAGGAGTGGTCCTGCTACCAGCTCCTGAGAAGAACTGAGCCCTAACTCCAAGCTGCCCGTCTCAAGAGTGCTGCTTAGCCTGGCGTTTGGCCGGCTAAGGGGCGGAGACGGGCGGTGCCGCCCTCCTGCGACCTCCTCCTGCTCGGAGCCGGTGAAGGCTCGAGGGTGCTAAAGCACCCAGGGAGAAGCACACACACAGATCAGCAGTAGGCAATGTGATCTCTCTGGAACGTGCCGTTGCACCAACACAGTGGAGAGCCGCTCGTCTCGTAGAGTGAAGATAATTCAGAATGGCTTGTGGGAGTGAAGAAAACTCTTGGCTCCGAAGCGAAAACGTAACTGCATGTTGCTGCATGTACTTCCTTATATACCCACGAGGTGGGGCGGAGTTACGTTATGCAAATTCCGCAGACCAATGGCATTTTCTTGCCATTGGCTCGTTTTGTATACTCGAAGGTGAGAGGCTTTCAAAGCGAAACCCCATTCGTTGTCACGACGTAACTCGTAGTGACCACGAAAGGGAACTGAGGCTACAATTCACATGGGCTCACCAAAAACGGACAATAGACGATTGGATAAATGTTGCCTGGTCTGATGAGTCTAGATTTCTGCTGCGATATTCAGACAGTAGGGTCAGAATTTGGTGTAAACAACATGAAAGCCTGGATCCATCCTGGTTGTATCAACGGTTCAGGCTGCTGGTGGTGTAATGGTAAATATTTTCTTGGCACACTTTGGGCACTTTAGTACCAACTGACCATCGTTTAACCATCGTTTGGCCTCCGCAGTCACCAGATCTCATTCCACTAGAGTAGCTTTGGGATGTGGTGGAACAGGAGATTCACATCATGAATGTACAGCCATCAAATTTACAGTAACTGATCCAAAATCTCTGAGGAATGTTTCCAGCACCTTGTTGAATCTGTTCCATGTAAAATAAAAGCAGTTCTGAACGCAAAAGCGGGTCCAACCCGGTACTAACAAAGTGTACCTAAAGTGGCCGGTGAGTGTTATAAGGAAATTAATAGGCCTACTTTTATTCAGCAAAGATGCATTAAACTGATCAAAAGTGACAAAGACATTTATCATTTTAAAACGGATTTCCATTTCAAATTGCTGTTTTCTGAAGGATCATGTGACACTGAAGACTGGAGTAATGGTGCTGAAAATTAAGCTTTGATCACAGGAATAAATTACTTTTTAACATATATTTAAATAGAAAACAGAATAAAAAAAATAGAAGTTTTTATATTGTAAAAATATTTCACAGTATTAATGTTTTACTGTATTTTTGATGAGCATAAGAGTAAAAAATATAACAAAAATCTTACCAATCCCAAACTTTTTAACTTTTGTGTGTATATAGTCAGACTTAAAAACAACGCAGAAGTATTTCCAAAATTGTATTTTGAAGACAAGTAGTGCTTACAAAGTTTTTTTTTTTCAAGTGATGACATGAACAACCCTGTTCAAACTGACTTTTGTACAGTAAATATGAAATTCATTTATAGCAGGCTTATTAACCCTCAAGTTTATTTTTCTTCTTTTTTTCTTCTTTTTACTTATTTTTCAAGTGAGGCTGGTTACATGTACACAAACATTTACCCAGAACTGATTCATCTTTCCTTAGCAGTCATTGAAATGTAGTCCAGTTTTAAAAACATCAAACAGTCTTCTGCCGCTCCACTCCGTCAGCCTCAGGTTAAATGTCTCCGCAGATGTTCTTCAGGTTTGTCCCTGTGGCCGTCCGTGAAGGAGACGCAGCCTCCAGCGCTAACCACCCCCAAACACCACTCGGCCCAGGCCGCTGGAAGAATAAGGGAATCCCATGGACGAAGCCACAGCTCTGGAAGAGGCACCTCCAGGATTTAACATGAACGCCACTTAAAGCATTTTCTTCACAGAAGAAAACCCCCTCTTAGGGCCTGTGAAACCTGAGACAAATCAACAAACACAACCATATGATTGGACAGGACTTGATTACAGTGTTGCATCAATCAGTTATTTTTAGTAAGATCAAACATAAGTGCTCTGATGGCCACTAATGTCATCATTATGTAGAGAGCAACCTTTTATCCAAAACCACTCATATCAAGGTGACACAGTCATCATTTCATATCTACGTGTCCCAGTCATTTTTGGACCAGGCCGTTTGTCTTCGGCACTGGATTTTGTCTGTCTAAAAATAGCTAGGGCACATCTGTGAGAGGATTACATGCACATACTGACCTTGTTAGATGCTTGCTTGAAGCATGGACCTCCATTTCAGTGCTTTTGAACTCGTTCAACTCTTTGCGGATGGCCGCCTGTGGAATCGCAAATAAAAGCAAAGACTTTAATCAAAGATGGCTGCCGAGTGAAATGTTGCCTTAAAGGGACTTTGATAAAAAGCCACTTAAGTTGGGTGACCAGACATCCCGGACAGTGTCCAGCTCTATTTTCAGTGTCCTGACTTTTTATGAAAAAATCATTTCTGTCAGGACCACTACTGTCAAATACGATTGACAATTAGCATACAGTTTGGATTGGCGTTATGGTTCCGTTCTGGGCGAGAACTCGCTGCGCATCCATGAAGCCTAGCATGGGTAAGAGCAGGGAGAGCAGCAATAACCCCCTTGGGGTAAACTTAACAGAACCAACATGAATGTTTGCAAATATATTTAATTCAAGATTTTTAAAGTACAACATAATTCGAGAATTTATTCTGATTCAAGGGGACTGACGCCTGACTGGGCGAGAGGAGGAGCTGGGGATGGAGGAGGGTAATCAGCTCCTGAGAAACGCGATAGCTGTTGATAATACTTAAGGAGCTTATATACAGTGAGGAAAATAAGTATTTGAACACCCTGCTATTTTGCAAGTTCTCCCACTTGGAAATCATGGAGGGGTCTGAAATTGTCATCGTAGGTGCATGTCCACTGTGAGAGACATAATCAAAAAAAAAAATCCAGAAATCACAATATATGATTTTTTAACTATTTATTTGTATGATACAGCTGCAAATAAGTATTTGAACACCTGTCTATCAGCTAGAATTCTGACCCTCAAAGACCTGTTAGTCTGCCTTTAAAATGTCCACCTCCACTCCATTTATTATCCTAAATTAGATGCACCTGTTTGAGGTCGTTAGCTGCATAAAGACACCTGTCCACCCCATACAATCAGTAAGAATCCAACTACTAACATGGCCAAGACCAAAGAGCTGTCCAAAGACACTAGAGACAAAATTGTTTCACCTCCACAAGGCTGGAAAGGGCTACGGGGAAATTGCCAAGCAGCTTGGTGAAAAAAGGTCCACTGTTGGAGCAATCATTAGAAAATGGAAGAAGCTAAACATGACTGTCAATCTCCCTCGGACTGGGGCTCCATGCAAGATCTCACCTCGTGGGGTCTCAATGATCCTAAGAAAGGTGAGAAATCAGCCCAGAACTACACGGGAGGAGCTGGTCAATGACCTGAAAAGAGCTGGGACCACCGTTTCCAAGGTTACTGTTGGTAATACACTAAGACGTCATGGTTTGAAATCATGCTTGGCACGGAAGGTTCCCCTGCTTAAACCAGTACACGTCAAGGCCCGTCTTAAGTTTGCCAATGACCATTTGGATGATCCAGAGGAGTCATGGGAGAAAGTCATGTGGTCAGATGAGACCAAAATAGAACTTTTTGGTCATAATTCCACTAAACGTGTTTGGAGGAAGAAGAATGATGAGTACCATCCCAAGAACACCATCCCTACTGTGAAGCATGGGGGTTGTAGCATCATGTTTTGGGGGTGTTTTTCTGCACATGGGACAGGGCGACTGCACTGTATTAAGGAGAGGATGACCGGGGCCATGTATTGCGAGATTTTGGGGAACAACCTCCTTCCCTCAGTTAGAGCATTGAAGATGGGTCGAGGCTGGGTCTTCCAACATGACAATGACCCGAAGCACACAGCCAGGATAACCAAGGAGTGGCTCTGTAAGAAGCATATCAAGGTTCTGGCGTGGCCTAGCCAGTCTCCAGACCTAAACCCAATAGAGAATCTTTGGAGGGAGCTCAAACTCCGTGTTTGTCAGCGACAGCCCAGAAACCTGACTGATCTAGAGAAGATCTGTGTGGAGGAGTGGGCCAAAATCCCTCCTGCAGTGTGTGCAAACTTGGTGAAAAACTACAGGAAACGTTTGACCTCTGTAATTGCAAACAAAGGCTACTGTATCAAATATTAACATTGATTTTCTCAGGTGTTCAAATACTTATTTGCAGCTGTATCATACAAATAAATAGTTAAAAAATCATACATTGTGATTTCTGGATTTTTTTTTTTAGATTATGTCTCTCACAGTGGACATGCACCTACGATGATAATTTCAGACCCCTCCATGATTTCTAAGTGGGAGAACTTGCAAAATTGCAGGGTGTTCAAATACTTATTTTCCTCACTGTATGTATACGGTGATAGGCGTCGTATTCCTATAGGTAGATGTGGATCAGCTGAGAGTCAGCTGATGCGAGCTTGACTAACGTGACCTGCCAGAACTAACGCTACGCTTGATTTCTTGTTTCTTGTGATCATAAAAGTGAGTATCAGGCTTCTGTCACGCGAGAATAGCCTAATCAAAGGTAGCCAATCTTGTGATAGTATATTTTGGAGAACAAAATTACCATTCAATCACAATTCGTTATCGATTAAAGGTGAACTAAGTAACTTTTTTACCTTAACTGAACAGCTTCGGAGTCATTGGAATGGTTATATTACTTATTTCGGGTTGAATGGTGGTCGTTTCGCACCCCCCTGGTGCCCGTGAGCAGAAAACCCGCACTTGCAGCTTTGAGCCGGCGGGCCGCCGGCCGCCACGTCAGGAAGTATCACGTGATATTAGGTCTCGCGATGTAAACAATTGCTTTACGGCCAAAAGAAATCTGTTAAAATGCTGTCATTATTGCGCTCCCTCACGCTGTCCGAACCCGAAGGAAGAAGACGTTTTAAAGAATGTCCCATCTGCTTTGATGTCGTTGATCTGCTAGCCTCTGGTGTCTGAGAATAGCCAACGAGTTTTTACAACAGTGTTGTCAAATAACTATTCCGAAGCTGTGGGGGGAGCTCTAGAGAGAAACCTGCGAGCAAAAAGCGAGAATACAGCGAAGAAATCCCGAAACTACTGAGCCCCGCTTTAACTGCAGTTAGTGAAGTCGGAGAGCGTTGAGGAGATCAAGTCAGACGAGTGCCTGTCCATCCCATCCCGTATTCCACCATGAGAAATCTGATCACCCTACACTTAAAATGAAATGAATCTGTAATTTACTCAACTCCAAGCCATCCTAGGTGTTAATCACTTTCTTATTTCAGCCAAACACAATCTGAGTTATATAAAAAAAAATATCCAGGCTCCTCCAAGCTTTATAATGGAAGTGAATAGTAACTTAGATTTTGAAACCCAATAAAGCGCATCCATCCATCATAAAAGTTCATCCATACGACTCCAGGGGGTTAATAAAGGCCTTCTAAAGCGTTTTTGTAAGAAAAATATCAATATTTATAACTTTATAAACTCATCTTATACTTAACTTATACTCACTGGCTTCCAGTAAAGGCTGTAAGCAAGTCTAGTTCCGGCGGAAGAGTGACCTCTGACCCGACGTATATCCATATTTAAAACTTCATTAGCTATAATAACTAGCTTTTGCGGCAGGAGAGTGACCCCTAACCTGCCACATGATGTATTGATGAACTCAGAAGCACAGAGGATAGATCAAAACAAAACACAAAACAATTTTTACATAGAAATGTGGGAGGAGCTTGAGTTTGTTCCCCAGCCCTGTTTGTTTGAACTGCGAGAGTCTACTCTCATCTAGGCTTACGCTACTCCTACATCATACGTCATGCGTCGGGTCAGAGGTCACTCTTACGCCGGAACTAGACTCGCGTACGGCTGCTACCAGAAGCCAGTAAATATAGTTAATAAAGTTATAAATATGGATGTTTTCTGTACAAAAACGCATTACTTCGCTTCAGAAGGCATTTATTAACCCTCTGTAGCCGTATGGATTACTTTTATGATGGATGGATGCGCTTTCTTGGGCTTCAAAAACGAAGTTACCATTCACTCCCATTATACAGCCTGGAAGAGCCAGGATATTTAGGTGAACTAAAACCCTTTAAGGTGTGTTCACACTTTAGGTTCTCTTGTTTCTTTTGGTCCGGACCAAAAAGAATATGATACATTTAATCCTGGTTCGCTAAGCGTTCACAAAATTGCTTTTTTTGTATATAGGAAACTATATATATATTTTGTGACGGAACTTGCCAAACATCCAAAGAAAGCTGTGTTTGGCTAAATGTGCCTTTATTTGTGTCCATATAATGGTATTTTTACCGGTTGAGAACTCATAAAGAGCTTATAAAATGTGTAAAGGAGTCAAAACAGCTCCATTACACACACAAACGACAGACAAAGATCTGCTGCAAGGAGCTGTGCCGAGCTGTAATGGGCAACGTAACTCCTATGAAGAGAAGAACTAGGTATGCCTGAGAGCATTCTGTTCTTTTTTAGGGTTGCATATTGTGATTGCATCCTGTTTTTGGTTTATTTAGATGTCTTTGGTCCATACCACGTTCACATTTCAGTCAAACTGCACTAGAGTTTGTTAGAAAGCAGACAAGGACCAACTAAAATGGTGGGTCGAAGTGTGAACACACCCTTAAACGCATCCTCAAGTAAAAAGTGCACGGATTCATGTTGACAAGCTGCTTCAGTTATGACTACTGACACAAATTAGATTGCCTTTTATTCGCTTAACAAAAAACCTTGAGAGAATCACTAATAATAATAATAAGAAGAAGAATTTACCTCTGTGCTGTCTTATTGAATTTAAGACGAACTGAAGATCACTGTAAAGATCTGCTGACATCAGCTGTTGGTTACGTACCTTGTCAGCAGCGGACAGTCTTGTCCAGGGTTTGTCAGCTCTCCTGTCATAATCCTGGGCTTTGGCCACCTCCACGTAATCACTGAAGCGGATGAGAATCTTTCTTTCTCTTAGTTCATCAACTGTTGGCCTCTGGTTGAGCTGTGAGATAAAGAGTGCTGTTAATGGGGCTGCATATTATGAGACACGCGCCGCAAGCGACACTTTCTGCAGGAAACAAAACAAACACAGACATTTCGACACGAAACGCACATTTCAGAGCAGAATAACTGGCTCAGTGTTTCTCGGAGAAACTTAGTATGTTTGCTCTGAGATTTAAGAAACATGCTGTGATATTTTATGCTTTAGTACAGTCAAAAAAATACAGCACCTTTAATCAAATGTAAATAATGAGAAATTAATTGCACACTAGGGGAAAAAAGCCATAAAATGAAATTATTTCAAAATATAATTATTAGTAGTATTATTGTTGTTTTATTTGTGTTGTTGTTATCATTGCTAAATTTTAATAATAACAACAACGTGTAATTAATGTGTAATAAAAATGAAAAAAAAAAGCCCAAAAAAACTGATTCCAATATATAAGAATAAATGTTTAATTCATTCAATGTAATTCTTTAGATGTTTATATTACTCTATATATATTACGCCGTCATTTTGAGGTAAATTTATGATTTATTTATTTTTTTACCATAAAGTAATGCAGGTAAGCAATATACATACACATTTAAACGCATGATGTTAACCATCTCAATAACAGGTCCTGCTCTCATGTCAACTCTTTTCTTTTTCTTTTCTTCTCATCATCTCTATGGTCTGAATGCTTGTATAGGAGTTCTCTCAATCTGATACACGTGATGGAACTAACTCTGAAAATTATTACACAAAAATTGCTTTACCCATTTTGAAAACCACTGCTTGTCCTTGAATGGTGCATCTTTATTCAGCATTAGACAGTGCTGTATAATGTCTTATTACAAGTAGTAATATCAGGAGCGGAATAGTTTTACAGACCAGCAGCTTCCTTACATTCAGTGACCATGAGAAAAATAGAGCATGCTGTAAGTGAAATGAGTGTTTACCTTTCTGTTGAGTCTCTGTTTGATCTCTCTTCTTTCTTCTTGCTCCGTCTGATCGTTCCTCTCTGAAAGAGCAAAAGCGAGACTCAATGAGGGCGATCTAATCAAGTGCACAGTCACAGGGGTCACTTCACATGCCTGCTTTAGCAAGCCTTGTTTTTCTCTGGTGTCTTATCTGACAGACAGATTACAGTCATCTATTTGATATAATACTCCGTAGTGATTTTGTGTGCAGAACAAAGCAATGGAAGACTCAATCACATTACTTTATGCCGAAGTCAAAAAAAACATGTCAACAACATTTTCAACATAACAGCCCCCAAAAACATTTAATTTAATTAACATGCTGATTAAAAATGTCTTATCGGACTGTATTACTTTTCACTTAGCAATTTACTTAATATTTAAACTATATTTGTAATTACCATTTAAATCTGACAAATTTTCTAATTGTTTGTCATAAATCAACATTTGAGGAAAATGGTATGGGGTTTCTAATCAAAATATGACTTTCTGTTACAAAACAGGGCATTGATTGATGTCCACTGTAGAGACACCAGGACAAACAGCATGTTTATCAGGCATTTTTGGGAGACACAACTAATTATATATAAATATTCCCTATGAAATAATAGATATTATTTAGAAAAAAAATTTGCCAATGATTACTCCATTATTACACTTCTTTTTTCATTAGATATTGCCCCAAGAACACATTAATATGCACATTAGATACAGTGTAAAGATATATTGTATTGAATGGGACTACCCATTAATGGCCATTTTACCCACATATTGCATAAAGTAAAATGGTATATCAGTTAATTCCGTTAGATCTTATTTAACATAGTAGAGAATCATCTTTTTACACAGTTTGGTTTAAAAAATCCTGAAACCTAAACATTTATTAGTAAATAAATAAAAAAGTGTTATTATTAATGTGCAATATCATAAATAATATTATTAGTACTTTTCCATTCAACAGTTGTTGATACATAATGCATTTATATTTATATCCACACTCCATTTTTGTTGATTATCGTGTAATACTCACGTTTTAAAATATTCCTGCTCTCCAGCTCTTCAACGGCCGGCCGTTGACTGAGTCTCCTGCGGAAAAAGAGCAGAATGTTGTTTTGAACCATTACTGTCCCGAGCTGAAGCAGAAGCCGCTCAATGAGACCCAGAGGTGAGGGAGGGAGATTCTGAAGGGACGCTCAAAGTCTCTCCGTCCTTTGTGTTCAGCCTGACAGTTAGTACTCCTCATCTGGATGCTCAAACACCGGGCTTTTGAGCCCTTTTGATAAATAAACACCAATTATCAAGATGCGATACCGACGAGACTTAAATGAGTGAGAAAGTGCAGTCTGTGTGTGTAACGGTCCGAGAGAGAAAGAACTCGTGCTCCTTGTTGTGGTTTGTATGCGGGCGCGCGCTCTTTTGAACAGGCTGGCGCGTGCCGAGTGATGAGAGCTCCACGCGCGCTCTTTGTCGTGCGCGCTGTCTCTCCGCGCGCCTTTGTAGTAGTATTAGGTTAAGTGATCGTTTGATAATTGATCATTTGAATATAATATGCTGGCAAATAGCAAGTAAAAATCATAGACAAAAGCAACTAGATCATGCAGTATGTCCTCGTGTATTTCGTAATATATTCCTATATATAGGCTATTATTTTATTTTTTAATCCAGAAATCATAGTGTGAGTTTTATTCGATCACATTTCACAATTAAATAGGGAGGACATTTGAAATAGTTGTACATAATTTCACTACTGGTTCGAGTCGATTTTGCCACGTGATGCGCATTTAATTCTGACATGAAAAATGACGATTTAATATTCCAGTTTCTTTATTTTCTCCTTTCTCTAAATAAAATGTTTAATTGGGTAGGATATTATTTTAATGTGTGATCAATTTACACTTTACCCCCTGTGTCCCCCAGTCTTACAAGTTGTATTAGGTAACAAGTTATAAAAATGAGTTGTAAATACTTAAATATTTAAGTAATGTACTTATAGGGTTAGATTAGGATTTTGGTTTAGGGTTAGTTGCATGCGATTATGCATCATTTACTGTTAATACCATGTTAAGTGCATGTAACATATGTAACAAGGACACTGTAAAATAATGTCTTACCTAAATCAGTATAATATCGTCAATACTCTTTTAAAGAGATATTTCCTTAAATTACGAAACATTATTAAACGTAACAAGAGTCGAAAATGCTGTACAACAGGACCAACTCAACTTTGTTATGATTTGTATAAGACGTAAGTGTGGAATAAAACGGCACGTTGTCTCATGGAAAACACTATTAATATAAAATACTTTTCAAGATCTACGGCGAGATCTGATTAAGAAGACATTTTACAGCATTGGACTGCATTCCAGCCATTGTAACACTGCTGTCACTCACATAAGCTGAGTAAGACGGGATTCCAGCAGATGTAGCGGCGTTAATATTTCATGGACTGAAATGGAGACCAACTCCCAAAGCTCCCTTAGAAGCTGCCTGGATATTATTGACCTGTATCACGAGTTGCCTAGCAACAGTAGCTTCCCCGTGAACACGGAAACAAAGAAATTCTGCCTGTGCAACACTGGAGGCTTGTTGGTTTCCATTATACACCGGTCATTCATCAGACCGGTTTAATTAACAGATGGACGGCGGTGTGCTTTATCCTAGCATGTTTCCATCAGATAGGAGAAGCTGCTGTGAGTAGTACAGTAGACTACCGCCGTGTTTGGTATTCACTACAGTGAGGTGGAGATGGAGGAGGGGAAGACACACTACCATCCATTATTCACCAGTCTGAGCTCTAAAAATAGCTCCAGCCGTGTCTTTCTTCAGTGGCGGAGTAAAGCAAGGCAAGCCAAAGATAGGAAGGTCATGACATGCTGCTGCGGCAAAGTGTCACTGTGTGTTTCACTCAGACTTCAGCCCGTCCTGCAGGTGCATTGACCGTCACACTTCACTCTGGCCTAGTTATACTCAGTTATGCTGACTATCACTGTCACACCTAAACATGACTTTAAAATTGACCCTATTTACTACCTTAATAGTGTACATGTTCCTCGTCGTATGGAAACGATTGATCAGTGCATGTCAATCAAAAAATCAAAAATTCCAATAAAAGCTTTCATCATAAAGTAATAACATGCTCCACCTCTGAAACGACTGACCTGACCTGACCTGATCCTTCTCATTTTTCCTCCTTCCATTCTGGCGCATGCTTTTCAAAATACAGTCGATTCCAAAATGCCTCAAAATAATGTCATGCACTATAGTATTTCTAAAAAGAGTACTTGTTACAGAATTAAAAGAGTATACTTAAGAGCAAGCTGAATGTAATGTTTTTGGGAAATTAAACAGTTACACTTTATTTAAAGGTGACGTAGTTGTACTTACTCAAATAAGTACTGAGCGATATTAATTAACTACATGTACTTACTATTGAATTACGGTTAGGGTTAGTACTTCTAATTATGCATAATTTACTGTTATTACTATAGTAAGTACATGTAGTAACGTGTAACTACGTCACCTTAAAATAAAATGTTAACCATTAAACTTGCATTAAATGCAGTTAGCAAACTAATTAATTGTGGTTTTTTTTGACAATTAAAGTACATCTTTATATGTCATTTCATAATTACTTCTAAAATATATTTTAATGTCAGTTCAAACTTGGGTAACCCTGTATTTTACAATGCTACATGTAGTAATAACAGTACATTATGCATAATTACAAGCAACTAACCCTAAACCTTTATACTAACCCTAACCCTATAAGTACATGTAGTTCATTAATATTACTCAGTACTTAATTGTATAATTACTCTGCACCTTAAAATAAAGGGTTACACTTTATTTTAAGGTGTAATTGTTACAGTGTAATTATACTGAGTAATATTAAGCAACTACTTGTACTTATAGGGTTAGGGTTAGGATAAAGGTTTAGGGTTAGTTGCTTGTAATTATACATAATTTACTGTTATTACTATGGTAAGTACATGTAACATATGTAACAAGGACACTGTAAAATAAAGTGTTACCAAATAAAGTGTAACCAAAACTTGTGTCATGCTATTTAAATATGGTTACACATTTATTATGACAAAGTTGCATTTTAAACAATTTAACTTTTAAATGTAATGATGATTAACATGTTACATGCTTTAGTAATCAGCAAATCAAAATAATTGTACTTAAAAGAACAACAAAAGATTTAACATAATCACAATCATTTCAAATTTAAAAGTAAAACTTATAATTTGACTTTGCAAAGTGCACTTTTTAAAAGTGTATTAAAACAGTCATGAAAGTGAACTCTCTAAGTACACTTACGTGGTTTTTTATTATTTCATTAAAATATTATCTGCTAATACAGTTTTTATATATATATATATATATATATATATATATATATATATATATATATATATATATATATATATATTTAAGATTTGAAGTGCACATTTAATACAATTAAGTCCACTTCTTTTTCACAAGGGACATCCCCAAAATAAAATGGGTTTCAAACATCATTTCATGTTGAGCAATCAATCCAGATTCAATATCACTATACTGTATGAATTATGTGTTATGTAAAATCATCAACATAATTATTACTGGAGAAAACAAGAAGGCATTTTAAGCTTAAGTCTTCCCACTCTAAAATGTAACAACTGACAAAGAGTACAAGATATACTAAACCCTATGATTAGAAGATCTAAATGTCCCTTGCCATCAGGGAAAGTATCTGATAAGCAGCTAAAACGTCCAGTTTTACACATGTGGCTCCAAAATATTATTTTTTGGTTTATTAAGTTCCTGCGTAAAATGAATTTACTGTTTGTTAGGCATCCAGTACAATTTTATAATGTAGAAGTCATTTCATTAAATGTCCATCATATGCATGAATCTGTAGAATGTGTTGCTGAACCTGAAGTTAATCTAGTGTAAACCCCTGCATCCGCACAGTGCCTGCTTTCCACTCACATCCTTATCTGAATCACATCTTTGTTACAAACCACTCGTGGTTCTCGCATTACATAACTTAGGATGGTCACATACCATCATTTCTTATAACATTTTAGCACCTTGTATCTGTCACTGCGGCCTGAACAAAGCTCTCTCAAAGCCTAAATTAAACTGGACATAATGGCTGTTTTTTTCTAAGAATCCACAGAAGGCTGATTTCAATGGTGAAATATACCACAGCTGATTACATAAGACTTATCCTGACAAGATCTGTAATTGCATGAGGCGCTGAAGCCCATACACATCAAATTTTTTCCTAGCACTTAGTTAGGTCACTACATTGCTTCTATCAGTAGGCTGAAGTAGCAGATGTCAACATTTGTCTTCACTCACCTTCTAAACTCTGAGGGTATGTTTACACGACAACAATGTACTAAAAATGGAAGTTTATCCTTTGCATCTTTTGCATACAGACGACAACATTGTCAAAATGATCCCGTTCACACAGATCCGCAAAAACAACAAAAAATACTGTATTCTGCTGCGAGGCCAGTAGTTGGCGATAGACTGAACTAGTAATACCGGACAAGACCATTAGCATCTCTCTCAAAAAAATGACCAAAGAGTTTCGATATTTTTCCTATTTAAAACTTGACTCTTCTGTAGTTACATCGTGTACTAAGACCGGCGGAAAATGGAAAGTTGCGATTTTCTAGGCTGATATGGCTAGGAACTATACTCTCATTCCTGCGTAATAATCAAGAAACCATGCAGTACCATGGGTGAAGCAGGCGTAATAATATGACGCAGAACCTGATAATAGTCCCCAGCTCGGTAGCCTATTATCAGGCGGCATGTGCTGCGTCATATCATTACGCCTGCTTCACCCATGGTACTGCAGCAAAGTTTCTTGACTATTACGCAGGAATGAGAGTATAGTTCCTAGCCATATCAGCCTAGAAAATCGCAACTTTTCATTTTCCGCCGGTCGAAACTCTTTGTTCATTTTTTTGAGAGAGATGCTAATGGTCTTGTCCGGTTCAATTCATTATGCTAAGCTATGCTAAAAGTGGGACCCCCAGACCCGGAGATCGGCTGAATGGATTTGAAAACGGTAAAACTCAACTGTTTAACTCTGGGGGAGTTGTAAAATGAGCCTATTTCCAAAAAAAGTGGAGTATCCCTTTAAATGAACGGCCAAAACGCATCAAATGTTTTCCGTTTTTAGTTAAGAACGGTGCCGTGTAAATGGCCCCTGAGATTTAAAATGCCATATTTAAAATGTAAAAATTCATTAAACAAAACAAAACAAAAACACAAAGCAAAGCCGCAAAAACAAAACAAAACAAACACAAAACAAACATAGCAAAGCAAATCACAACACAAGCACAACAAAGAAATGCAAAACAAACCACAAAACAAAACAGAACATAAAACATAACACATCAAAGCAAAACACAACACAGCAAAAAAAAATGAAAAAAAAGCAGCCTGGAGTTTCATTAATTCTTTGTAACATTACACAAAGCTTGAGCAATGCATGCACCATATACCGAATTGAACTTCTGAACTCAAAGGCATACAAATATAATAAAATGTTATCTAATGAAAACTGTAATGGATTTATTCTCTCAGATTAACTCCAATCCTCAACCGACTGTAATCCCAGTTTCTGCTAAATACTTTACATCAGATTACAATCATTGTACAATAACACTATACCTCTGCACGAAATCTGTTTTCATAATCTGTTCCATGAGTTCACTTGTCCATATAATCCTTAAGTGATATCTAAACAGATTTGCTGTCTTTAATGGAGAAGTTTGAGCATACAACTCAATTCAAGCGCTAAGCTTCCCCCTGGACTTAGTAATTAATGGATATAAATTAGTAGCTAAATGAATATTAGAATAAAGGTTGCCTTGCCAGTGTATGCAGTTGATAACAGCAGTTTTCAAGTCCCTGAAGATGACATTCTCAAGTATTTCCAAAAATGTCCTGAAGAGGGCAGTGTAATAGTTTATATACTTGCATATACAGTACAGACATTTATGACTTACTTGGCAAGTTTCATTTCGATCTGTTGACGGATCTCCTGTCTCTCCTGGTCACTCCGCGTAGGAAAAATGTTCCTGTCTTCCAGCTCCTGTTTGCTGGGACGATTCCGAAGCTTCACGGCCAGCAGCTCCTTCCTCATCCTCCTTGGCAATGTGCCTGCACATATTTGCCATAGAATTCATTACTTAATGACATAACAATCTAAAGTGCTCCATATTTCCAGACAGAAATTACTCTCTTGCCACTTGTATTATGAAAACACATTGATCCAATGACTATATCATGGGAAACATTCAGCACAAATTCTACCTGATCTTCTAGTTATAATACATCATTGCAGTATCTCATGATTATGTGCAAAGGAATTACAGCATTGCATTAGAAAGGATCTAGTACACTTCTTTACATTTTTAACCTTCTACAATGTTGCTGTTTGAGCATAAAAAAGCTCTGCAAAGTTACAAAGCACAAAGTCATTCCAAAGGGAGATATTCTCTATATAAGTAAACACTGTTTCTGAACTCCCTGATTGTAGTCTTCAGTTTTAATCCGGGAATAAACATGTCACAATATTCCTCGTGTAAATAATTCCCGCACAAGGCATAAGCAAAAAAAAAATAGGATGCGAGGCATGGTTGAGTTGAGTTAGTAGTGTTGAAACTCGAGGTTATGGTAAGGGGCGTGACATTTCCAAAACACGCTTGAAGCGGTTGACAAATCACAACACACTGATCCAGCCGACCAATCAGAGCACATTGCACTTTTCAGAAGGAGGGGCTTCATAGAGACATGAACTAAACAGAGTGTTACTGACAGACTGGGAAGTGAGGTGCTGCAACAATGTCAAATATGTGAAAATAATGTGTTTTTTTAACATTCAATCACGAGAACCTATTCTAGTAGAGCCCAAAAACAAAACAAGGCTTAGTAAAAGGGCATAATACAGTCTCTTTAACAGTTGTGCAGTACACCCACCAGAAATGACAGACTCGTTCCAGTCGTCCATGTCGTAGATAATTCCTGAAGCGTCAGTGAAGCAGTTGTCTTGTCGAACGTTTTCCTTGTTTTCCTCTGCTTCCTTTCTGTTCTCACCATCTCCACTTGGCTCTCGCTCAATGCTAAAATAGAAAAAGAAAGAACAATAATTTTACAGAAAAATACTTAAACCTCCTAAAAATTCATTCTGAAATCAAGCAAATAAAATTAAAGATGGGTTTAACATCCTCACCTTTCCTGTCTGAGCTTTGATGCCAGTGCTCGATGTAGTTCTTCTATTATACAGCTAGGGGGCAGCGGCGGATGTATGCTACCTATATGCGGCGACCCCACAGAATTAGTAAAATGCCCTCTTAAAACCACAGGACTGGGGCCATCAGAGACTCTAGACAGTTCTTTTTGGAGAAAAGAGTTTGAATGAGGCACTGATGCGACGACTTTACCCGGGTCTGTGGAAACAAAAAATACATTCATATATATATATATATACAGTATATACCACAATATCAAATTTGATCTGATTTTCATTAGCGAAAAATGAACACACCTTCCTCCGTGCTTAGCTGAGAAACGAGATTGCCGTGACTGCTTGGAGGAGACTGCTCCTGCGGTTCGTCTTCCTCATCTTCCTCTCCGTCGTCTTCATCTTCCTCAACATCTTCATTCTCATTTTCAGAGGGAACCGCCTCCTCGTCCTCCTCCTCTTCCTCATTTGAATTTGGCTCTTCCATTGTCCCGTTGTCCTGTACAGAATCTACCACTAATAGGAAACACAAACTCATAGCTTAGACAATTAGGAATGCAATTCAAGGCTGTGGTTCATTGGTCATATTTGTGTATTGTGTATTTGTCAAGGGTTCTTTTAAAGTGTGTCACTATAAATATGATGCAGTGAAGAGTGTCATAATTCGCAAAAAATAATGACGGTTTCCAAACGGGTTTCCCAGCCACTCCCCCTATCCTTCATTGGTCAGTCAAACAGATAGCCCCGCCCCAAACTCCTGCTATTGGCCGAGCAACAGTGGTACAGTACTTCTATTTTGGACAATAAATTATATATATATATAAATATACGTATGAAGAGCACTCACTGGTAGGGAGATTGTCTTGCTCTGAGCTGAGGTACTCCATGCTACTGATGCTGAGAATGGGCCCCTGAGAGCCAGGCAGCCGGATCTCAGCATCGGAGATGCCCCGGATGGGAGAGCCGGGGTCTGGAGAATGAAGTCCACAGGCCAAGGCCACATCTGCACACAGAGGAACACAGCATTAGATTGCTCAACTCACAAACACTCATCAACATTAAGTTATAACATACTGTACACATATCGCTATATTGCATTTGTATATTTGTATTGTCTTGTCGCTGTCATTCTGTCTGTGCTGTGGAAGCTTCTGACACCAAGACGAATTCCTCATATGTGTGAACATACTTGGCAATAAAGCTCATTCTGATTCTGATATACGTACGCACGACCAGTTTCATTCACACACGCTCACGTAGCTCCATCTGTGTCATCTTCTGGCTGACATGATATTGGTAGGTGTTCGTGACTTTAACTTTGAGGCTTGGTCATCATTCGTGGATGTTCTCTATGGGGGTGATATCAAGCGTCATGCCATTCAAACCGAGGGGCACATCCCATCAACCTCAGAGTTGGTGGGATGAGCCACTTTACAAAAATGGCCTTAATTGGATTGCAGTTTTAATGTAAACAAACTAATAAACTTTATGTGATGCATACAAGTCAGTCATACATAAATGAAAAATAAACGGGGTAGATTTCTGTAATAGTACTAATAAACAATGTTTTAACCATGTTTATATATTTATCATCAATAAATACAATTTCTTTCAATCTCATACATTTTGCTTGTTCCACAACTAGACATATTTTAACACTTTTCACTTTTTAACTGAAAACAATTAACACATTTATGCTGATTCCAAGCAATTTTAATACATCTTGATTAAAAATGTTGATTGAAAATAATGATTAATACAATAAATGTATGTAAATTGTTAATAATAAACTATGCCATGATTTTTTGGACAGCAGATGTATGACTTACAAATATGCATTTGTATCAATTTTAATAGTTTACATGAAAACTGTGAAATCCGAATGGATGGAAAATGTATATGCCATTCAAATACATCCTTGTAAATCTTTAGGCTTCTCAAATTAAAGGGATAGTTCACTTTGAAATTAAATTTTGATATGTTTTAGCTTACCTCAAGGGCATCCAAGATGTAGGTGTCTTTGTTTCCGCAGTAGTTTCAATTTTGATATTTTTAGGTCAAACCGTTCTTGTCTGTCAGTCATTTAATGCAGGTCTATGGTCACTGTCTCAAAGAGCATGCACAGAGTCCAAATTAAACAATTCCCCGTCGTCCAAATTAAACAATTCCCCATCGTAAGTACACATTGATGGCCTAAGACACGAAACGAGCGGTTTGTGTGAGAAAACGAACAGTATTTATATCGTTTTTACCTCTTATACACAGCCACGTCCAAGTGATCTGAGGGCGCGCGCGCATCCTGGTGTGTGACGTGTACGCAGACTGGTGCATAGATATATACACTAGACGTCGCCTTAAAGACATTCGTTCCAATGAACTGCCGTAGACAAGGCGACATCTAGTGTATATATCTATGCACCAGTCTGCGTACACGTCAGATCAGATCACTTGGACGTGGCTGTGTATAAGAGGTAAAAACTATATAAATACTGTTCGTTTTCTCACACAAACCGCTCGTTTCGTGTCTTAGGCCATCAATGTGTACTTACGATGGGGAATTGTTTAATTTGGACGATGGGGAATTGTTTAATTTGGACGATGGGGAATTGTTTTAATTTGGACTCTGTGCATGCTCTTTGAGACAGTGACCATAGACCTGCATTATATGACTGACAGACAAGAACGGTTTGACCTAAAAATATCAAAATTGAAACTACTGCGGAAAAAAAGACACCTACATCTTGGATGCCCTTGAGGTAAGCTAAAACATACCAAAATTTAATTTCAAAGTGAACTATCCCTTTAAGGCCTACATGTTTTTTGAGTGTCATTGTAATTTTACTTTGAATAAAATGGTCAGTCCAATAACAGACTGCAAACATCTGTCAATTTTTCCCCCCAGTGGAACAAAATATTAAAGCTACTTTATTACATACAACAAAAAAAAATCGCATGATTTGGATTGGTGGATTTGAACCTGGGTCTGCATAAACGCTAAGATGTTTACCATTAGACTCTCACATCTTTTAAGGGTACTTTCATGTGGTTCCACACCTGTTTGACTTTCTTGCTTCTTTGGAACATAAGAAAATATATATATATAAAAAAAAAAAAAAATCCAAACAATGAGAGTAAATGGGGTCTAGAACAACATTGGACCCCCACTGACTTTCATTGTATGGACAAAAAGTTGAAACATTCTTCAAATATCTTGTTTTATGTTCCACAGAAGGAAGTCATGCAGTACAGGTTTGAAATGATATGAGAGTGAGTAAATGATTTTACAGAATTTCCCATTTTTGGGCGACCTATACATTTGAAAGAAGAAGAGTCACTGGTTAATCTCTCCAAAAATGGTGTATGACACACCTGCCGTTTGCCACCAAAGGATTGACTTTGGATTGCACTAACTCATTTTCCTACTCATTCCCAATCTTAACACCATCAGAAGACTAGCAATCCTCCCTCATTCCCTGCATGCATCCACTATCATTTGTTTATCACTTCCCCTGCTAAACTTGATTGGATTTTGAAAGTAGAAATTGGATGATGATTTTGTCTCATTATGTAACTAAACTGTTTCTACAGCTGTTTGCTATTAGTTCACTCATTTCCCGCTTGATTAAAATATCTCTTGCCTCTGGTACTTTTCCATTAAAACTAAAAACTGCTGCTGACACCCTAATTCTCAGGAAACTTTGTCTAGGTCCTTCTGTGTTAAATAATTACAGACCTATCACAAACCACTGCTGAACAGAGCTGTTTCCCCTCAATTAGAGTCGCAAGTTTTTTTTATAATCTATACAAGCCTTTCAAAGCAGAATAATGTCCAGAGACGTCTCTCCACAGGGCCATAAATGACCTATTCCTTTCTGCTGAATCAGGGGTGTTTAATATTCAACTCCTTCTGGACCTCAAGTCTTTAAGTCTTTGGATTCTGTCTCTTAGATGTTGGCATCACTGAAAATGGAAACTCTCCTCTGGTTCAGTTCTTCAATGACAAACAGCAGTTTGTTTTTCTTCTGAAACACAAATCCTCCATCAGTCCTGTTATCTGAGGTGTCCCCCAGGGGTCTGTTCTTGGTCCTCTTTCTCTCAGCCCAAGCTAAGTTAATATCTCTATAAAAATTAATAAAGTACTAGTTAGGGATGCACTGATTTTAAAATTCTGGACGATATAAGCCAATAATTATTTTCATGCTGTGGTCGATATTAAAATTCAATACTATTTTGTCAAAAAAAGAAAAGAAAATTTAAACAATAAAAACTAAAATCAGACATTTTAAGTGAATTTAGGCAACACGGAATTATAATGTACAGTATTGAAATTTCATATTAATTTTAAGATTTGCTAAACAGTGTAATTAAATTAGCATTATCAAAGATTAAAATCATCTTATCACTCAGTCATAACCATCCATATATTTATCGTTCACAGCCCCCTAATTTTGTTAGCTTTGTTTTCCACTTCTATCACACTATTTTGTGTCATTTTTGTCATTTGAATTGATCATTGAATAATGTCTTGCAATATTCTTCCCATTCATAAATCTTTGTTATCAATTGCCTCAGTTGTGCATTGTAAATAAAACATTAATTTCATTTAAAAAAAAATGTTTTTTTTGTTTACATAAAAGGTACTTTTAAGTCACTTTTACAAAATATCCATCTGTATTATCAATTTCACTATGTTTTCAGTAATATAAGACAGACAAATAAAAGGGCAACAAAGCCCGGTTGTCTCACCTGTAGAGCTCTGCTTCATCTTCTCGTTTTTCTTTTTCCTCCATTTCCACGGCCTGAAAATGCGCCCCAGTGTGGCCAGCTTGCTGTGGCGTCGGATGGGAGGGGTGTGGACTCCACTCACCAAACAGCTGGAGCGCAGCACATTCTGCTGCTCCATCACATCTGTAACACACATGAGACAGACAGGAACCATCAGCACTGAGCAGTGACATCCAACGGTACCAACAGATGATGCTGATTTTGAACATTTATAGTTATTTATATTAAGATTTAATATATATGTATAGAATTACGAGTTATATAAAATGAATGAGAAGTATTTGGCACCCTTTAAAAAAAACGTTTTGGACACCCCTGACGAAAGTCAGATGAACTTCAAAGACCACATTGAATCAAATTTGAGGTTTTAGATGTTTTAGAAGCGCTTTAAATACTTTAATACTTTAGATTTAAGTGTTCTAGTAATTTTAGAAGCACTTTAAATAGCATAATATTTTACAAAAATGTTATTTAATTTTATTTAATTTATTTAGGCCTATATTTTATTTTGACACTACTGCTGTTTGTCATTGCAGGATTGCCTCTGGATTGTTGATTTTCCTACTGATTTCCAACTCATTTTAGAAGCACTTTAAAATGTAAGTAAATTGTTATTTTATTTTATTTTTATTTTGCATCTGTTTTTTATTATTTATAGTTTTTTTTTTTAAACAATTGCTGTTTTCGTCGCAAGACCGACTCTGGACTTCAGATTTTTTACTGATTTTCTATTTCTACTCATTTTAGAAGCACTTTAAATACCATAATATTTTACAAAAATGTTATTTAATTTAATTTAATGTCATTTATTTATATTTTATTTTGGAACTACTGCTGTTTGTCATTGCAGGATTGACTCTGGATTGTTGATTTCCCTACTGATTTCCAACTCATTTTAGAAGCACTTTAAATACTTTAATATTTAAGTAAATTGTTATTTTATTTTTATTTTATTTTGCATCTGTTTTTTATTATTTATAGTTGTTGTTTTTTTGTTTGTTTGTTTTTTTTAACAACTGCTGTTTTCGTCGCAAGACCGACTCTGGACTTCAGATTTTTTACTGATTTTCTATTTCTACTCATTTTAGAAGCACTTTAAATACCTTAATATATATTTTTTATTTTATTTTATTTTGGCACTACTGCTGTTTGTCATTGCAGGATTGACTCTGGATTGTTGATTTCCCTACTGATTTCCAACTCATTTTAGAAGCACTTTAAATACTTTAATATTTAAGTAGCCTAAATTGTTATTTTATTTTAGGAAAAAAATAATATTTACATTTTATTTTGCATCTATTCTCTAATAACGTAGGGTCATTATTTTAGTCAATTTTATTTTATTTTTTATTTACTGTCTTTCTCTTTTGGGAAAATGAACATGATAACATCATTTCCCAACACAAAAAAGAAGGTAATTACAAAGCATGTACCTCTTAGAACTTTTCATTTATTTTTCTATAGGATTTTTCTATTTTAGTTTTGAGCTACAGCAGATGTTAATCACATGCATATACATCAATTGTATATTTTACCGCACAAGGCCTCTACAAAACCCACATCAGCATCATATCCTTCAGCAGGCTAGACCTAATCCTTTTAAATATTCACACGCAGGAAAAGCGCCATTCATAGAGCAAATGAGTCAACGCTCTGCCAAACACTCAGTTACCGAAATAGTGTAGTGTGGGCAGGGGCAGCGAGCGGGTGCCGTCACAAACCCAGAGGCGCTGCGCCGCGCACCACATGCACGGAGGTCCTCCGAACCATTGACCATACAAGAAAAGAACCGGGTCAATCGACTGAGCGTCTCTGCTCAAGTAACCAGCGCAACACGGAATCCAGGTCAAGCCTGAAAACTGTGCGGCGAGGCGAGTCAGCAAAGCCAGGGTCAGCAAAGCCTAGCTGTTACTATGGTTACTGCTCCTCCAGATGCAGAGCAAAAGGCTGAATCCGAGCGCCGTATGAGGGGCCGCCACTGTCTTAGGAAAGGGAGGATGGGGGAAACGGAGAGAGGAGGGGGAATGGGGGTCTGTTGCTATACGGAAGCGCTTGCTGAAGACCTCAAGCAGCCAATCAGGGCCAGGCTTTTCATAACATATAATATCAAGCACACTACCCCTTTCTTCAGTGCAGGCCAGAGAGGTGCGTTACAAGGGGTTGGTGTTGCACTGGACAATCTGTTGCGAATCGAAAACAGAATAAAAATGTAAATGTGTTCAATATTAGCTAATATTAATGGTGGGCGCAGTAACTGTTACACAATGCATGTTATTAAGAAGCGCGGTTGTAAAAGCGAGAGACTATTTTCCAAGGAGTATGAAAGGAAATAGAATCCAGTACATCTGACAATGATTGAATGAATATCAGCGCAGTTATTCATGAAGTAAGCGACAGAAGAGCAAAGCACAGCGTTTTGTGAACAGAGAGGCAATCAGCACATAGGCCTGCATGCTGGATGTGTGCCACGGATGCCCACGTTACCAATATCTCAAAACACCTGCCAAACTGATATAAGACTCACAGTGACCCAATGGACATAGATCTCATGCATATAGTGTCTAATAATACAATAGTCATTATAATACGATACAGGACAAAATTACAGAACAGAAAACTCCCACTTTTATAGTAGCAATTATGATACAATACTGTACGTTTTTAGGTGCATTATGGGTAGATCACTAAGCGGAGGTTGGTTATACATTAGGAAAAAAAATATGATATAAAGCTTGACAGATTATTAACATAATTTTAAATAGTGACAGAATTGTCATGATACTATATATTCATATACATTCAGGGCATTGCATGAACTAATCATTTAGTTGCTAGTTATTAATACAATAATCAATCTAACACAATTCAAGGCAACATTACCAAATAGTACCCAGCGACTTTTCCTGTAGTAGCATTTTTATTAATATTTTATGGTTGAAACGCTTCTAGTTCCAGGCTCTACTGTTTGTAGATGGTAAATAAATAAATAAAATGGAGATCATGTTAAGTAATCCTGCCTGGTTTGATTTAGGCTGCTTAAGAAGTTTCAGTTCGTTTTATCAAAGGCGTTTATCTCTGTCACGGCTCATTGAAAACACTTTAAACATGGTTTTAAAGAGGAGGGTATCTGTGCGATTAACAGACCCAGACAACAAAGAGACTGAGAGACACTACAAACCCCTTTTTAACATTGCAGATTGGCAAATATTGCTCTATAGCTCTGTCAGCAAATCTGCACTCCTTTATTCTGCGGCCCCCTTCACACCTGATATTAATATGTGCGTTGGATCTGAATGATCTTGTTTGATTCTTGTTCATCAAAATGCTTTTTCATACACAGTCAGATGTTGTTGTTTTTTAAAACAAAGTGTTCAAAATCGCCCCCTATACCCTCATTCACTATTCCCTACATTAGTCCATTAATATAGTCCACTTGAAGGCGTGAATGTATGAAATGAAAAAATATTAGTATTAGTAAAATAGTATTTTTCTCACACCTATCATTTCTCTTCAGAAGACACCAATTCATCCACTGAGGTCGTATGGATTTTTCAAGCGTCAACCGAGTGGCGCCCATTCACTGGCATTATTACCCCTTTTCCACCAGAATGGTTCGTGTTCTGGAGCCAAAGCCTGTTCTCGGCTATGCGGCAGTGCGGCACTGTTTTGCAGTTCAGAGTGCAGGGACAGGCCGGGAATCCGCCCCGGAACCGTGTTGGTGGAAAAGGGGTAACAGAGATGGATTATTTTCCTAAAAGTCTTCGTTTGTGTTTATCTGAAGAAAGAAAGTCATGTACATTAGGAAGGCATGATGAGGGTATATAAATGATGAGAGAATTTTCATTTTTGGATGAACTATCCATTTAATATGGTCCATAATACCTAATTTATGGCTGTTTTCAAATCCATACATATCGACTCGTACATTTTTCCAGCTCAGGCAAAACACTCAGGTGATGCTTTTATTTAATAAAGCTCTTTGGCATTGGGAGATGCTTTAAGTAAACGTATGTAAATGTAATGGAGTTGCGTACAGTCTGTCCTCTGAGGCTTATTTTGGAGATGCTGACCACATAAACAGGCAGCAGGCAAAACCCATTTGCCTGCAGCAGATAGATACTAAGAGCTTGTTATTGTAATGTCACCCTAGAGATGAAAGTGGGAGATTGAGAATATTATTCAATTCATCAATGACTGCAGTCTAAAGATGCAATCATAGCAGACGCATGAACGTGGGCCTCATTGTAAGTGGTCGGGCCAAGGGGTCCTGCAATATGAGGTGCTAGTTGTGCTGGTTAGGGCTGTCCTGAGAACAGTATAGCCTATATACACACTATAGCTTTTTTTTATAGCCAGTATAAACCGACACAAATTTCAATAGCATAAGCAGGCCCTTAACACAGACCTGAGATAATTAAGGCAATTTGGTCTCTGATCTGTATTCAGAGACACTTTCTATCCAGGACTGCAACAGAAACACACACACTACAGGTCAAAAGTTTGGGGTCGGTAAGATGTTTTAATGTTTTTGAAAGAAGTACATTTTCTCACTAATTTGTTCTCTGCATTTAATTGATGAAACAGTAATATTGTGAAAAATCAAGGCAGAATTTATCATCATCATTACTCCAGTCTTCAGTGTCACACGATCCTTCAGAAATCATTATAATATGCTGATTTGCATATTATATATTGTATTTGGTTGTGTTGTGAGTATTTGCAGCGCGTTTCTGTATTTGGTTGTGTTGTGAGTATTTGCAGCACGTATTTGGTTGTGTTGTACTTGTGGTGTGTTTCTGTGTTTGGTTGCGTTGCGAGTATTTGCGGAGCATTTCTTTATTTGGCATTGTTAGTATTTGCAGCGCGTTTCTGTATTTGGTTGAGTTGTGAGTATTTGTAGTGTGTTTCTGTGTTTGGTTGTGTTGTGAGTATTTGTAGTGTGTTTCTGTATTTGGTTGCGTTGTGAGTATTTGTAGTGTGTTTCTGTGTTTGGTTGCGTTGCGAGTATTTGTGGAGCATTTCTGTTTTTGGTTGCGTTGCGAGTATTACCACAGCATTTCTGTATTTGGTTGCGTTGTGAGTATTAGCAGAGCATTTCTGTATTTGGTTGCGTTGTGAGTATTAGCGCAGCATTTCTGTATTTGGTTGCGTTGTGAGTATTAGCAGAGCATTTCTGTATTTGGTTGCGTTGCGAGTATTAGCAGAGCATTTCTGTATTTGGTTGCGTTGTGAGTATTAGCGCAGCATTTCTGTATTTGGTTGCGTTGTGAGTATTTGCAGCGCGTTTCTGTATATGGTTGCGTTGTGAGTATTTGTAGTGTGTTTCTGTGTTTGGTTGCATTGAGAGTATTTGTGGAACATTTCTGTTTTTGGTTACGTTGCGAGTATTAGCGCAGCATTTCTGTATTTGGTTGCGTTGTGAGTATTAGCGCAGCATTTCTGTATTTGGTTGCGTTGTGAGTATTAGCGGAGCATTTCTGTATTTGGTTGCGTTGTGAGTATTTGTAGTGTGTTTCTGTATTTGGTTGCGTTGTGAGTATTAGCGGAGCATTTCTGTATTTGGTTGCGTTGTGAGTATTTGTAGTGTGTTTCTGTATTTGGTTGCGTTGTGAGTATTAGCAGAGCATTTCTGTATTTGGTTGCGTTGTGAATATTAGCGCAGCATTTCTGTATTTGGTTGCGTTGTGAGTATTTGCAGCGCGTTTCTGTATTTGGTTGCGTTGTGAGTATTTGTAGTGTGTTTCTGTGTTTGGTTGCATTGCGAGTATTTGTGGAACATTTCTGTTTTTGGTTGCGTTGCGAGTATTAGCGCAGCATTTCTGTATTTGGTTGCGTTGTGAGTATTAGTGGAGCATTTTGTGAGTATTAGCGGAGCATTTCTGTATTTGGTTGCGTTGTGAGTATTAGCGGAGCATTTCTGTATTTGGTTGCGTTGTGAGTATTTGTAGTGTGTTTCTGTGTTTGGCTGCATTGCGAGTATTAGCGCATCGTTTCTGTATTTGGTTGCGTTGTGAGTATTAGCGGAGCATTTCTGTATTTGGTCGCATTGTGAGTATTTGCAGCGCGTTTCTGTATTTGGTTGCAGCACATCTGCAGCACATGTGTTGTCAAACTAATGAAGATGTTTCCTTAATTTGCTGGTGTTTTTCCATAAAATGATAATCCATAAAACGATCCCATGATGGAAACCCCTAAAAGGTTCTATATACTGTATGAAGTGCCTGACAGAACCCTTTGAGGTTCTATTAAGAACCTTTTCTTCAGGCACATATTAGTTTATAAAATCAGTATGAAAATACAAACTATCAGTTTTCAGAAATTAATCATTAAGCAGGTAGTTTAGTGTGAGAAATGAACGGTTACTGTCGTCCAACAAAATAAACCCCGTAGTTCACCCCCTGGCTCAACAACTGTGCAGCCATCTGGTAGAAGACAAGTGCCCGCGGTGTAGCCTCCTTAAGATGCTAAAAGTGGAACAGACTAAATAACAAGTCTCTGATGAGGCTTAAAGGGACTTGAGACAGCTCGAAGCTTTGGCCAGTGTTACTTAGAAAAAGCAACAGTAGCTTTTGACATCGAACAGACCTCTGCTGTGCATTCTCTGACATCTAGGGCTAGAAATCGACTTAGAATACCAAGCTGTGATGATTCAGCCTCTGTGTTAAGAGACGTCAGAGCACGGTAAAGAAAATCTGAACATATCAAGCAATGCATGCTGGATATGAGACCATGGACATTGTCCTCTGAGCAGGAATCAGTCGTGTGACCTTTCAGTTATTCTTTTCGGTCTGTAATATAACGCTGAAGGTGTTAAATTGGGTCAAATAACTATTCCAAGAAATCTAAAAAATTCAAGGCCTCATGGACAAATGCTCAAAGACGGCAGGCAAGGGAAAAGTCACATTCTCACTTTTAAAAGCCTCCAAAGTTAAAGAGATAGTTGATGCATTTGACATTGACATTACATTGCGACTTACATTGCATTTCAAGGTACACATTTACATTCTTATCAGTTCTTCAGATAGCTGATGCAAAAATGAATAGTCACTAGAAATCTATGTGTGTCTAGTACTTGTACAGTAATTTAGTTTTACAGTATTTATTTTTACCACAATGCTTTAGGAAGTCAATAGCAAATACATTTTCTTGGTCATGATTTATATGTCACAGTTAAAGGTCAACTTCAGGCCACCTGTCTCAGCATGGCTTATAGCACTGACTTTTTGATAGAAGTCTTACTTGGAAACTCCACCTTAGGCAGCAAACCTTCAGACAACCTCAGACAGGTTAATATTTTGAGAATTTCCATTTATATTCATAATCCATTTAAATTCATATAATGACCTTTGGCACGGACCTTCATGATCAGCTCATCAAGAAAATCTTTCATCTTTTCTCAAGGAAATAATCTTTCACAACTAATGTTGTAAACTATACAGGGAACCCTGTCAGCCGGTACAACAACAGATTTCTATACAATTGCACCGTAGCGGCCGTTTTTATAATAACATTATTATAATTTTACTAAAGTAAAAATAAATATGTAATATACTGTCTCTATATATATATACAGTGTATATATGTTAACTATACACAATACAGCCACCTATACAGTTTATGGATATTAAATGGCTTTTCTGAGGTAACGTAACGTGACATTGTTTACAAGCTGTATCCGCGGTTGAAACACTGATTACAAAAGACATATTTCAAAACGGTTTCTTTTGACATGAAACATGGTACAACTCTGATGTTCAATCATGTTTATTTAGTAAAATGGAAAAGATGATCAGTTCACGTGCTGCTAGAACTGAAGTGCTACAGTGAACTGTCACTCCAAAATGGTATAATATATTGTTTAAATTTCGTGACTTTGTTTCATATCAAAAAAGCAACCCGCTCTGTCTTGTCTGTCAGCGCATTGTCCGTGTCCTCTTTGCTCAGTGATTTTTCACTGCGTGAGAATGTAGACATGAGAGCGCAAGAACAGCGTCAATTGCTTGACTCTCATGCTACATGTCATATATATGCTGAAAATGTTTGCATACGTCAAGCTAATCACAGAATGACACATCGATAACCGCATCACAAATGCGTCTTGAAGGCCACTTCTGACTGATGTGGGCGTGTAATGATTCAGAATAGAAATATACCCTAATGTTCGCATTGGCAAATGTATATATTTGCTCTTTAAAGATCCTCATTGACTCTCCGGTGAGTCACTTGAAGTCATTTTCATCCTTCTGTGTCTCATCATTGTTGTTTTTTCCCACCTCCCCTGTTTCCCCTTCACTCACTCCCACTCAGTCTCTCTCTTTTTCTCTCCTTCCCCTGACTCCATCCTATATCGCCTTTAAACGGCATTACAGTCATGGTTTCACTTACCGTTCACTCTCTGAAATTCATTGAATCGCAAACAGCACAATAAACTCAGGCTTAGCTGAGCTACGCCATCCATCCAAGGCAGCTCCGCTCAAGCTTATGAATGAGAAATGAGCTTCTGAAATATTTTAGATGGTTCAGGTATGCAGAGAGTGAGGCCTGCTCTTTCCAACAGCATCGCATTCGATATTAACTACATTTCCTCGCTCAGAAGAGCCAAGATACTCAGATCTGTTGACTGTGCATTACAGCGATTAAAATTTGAACCCCTATTCACTCTAATGGCTTCCCACAGGAAAGAAAAATCTCTTTTCATCCAAAAGTTGGAGGTCGGTAAGATTCTTTAATGTTTTTGAAAGAAGTCCACCAAGGCTTCATTTATTTGATACAGTAAAAGTGTGATCAAAGCAGAATCTTTGTATCATTACTCCAGTCTTCAGTGTCACATGATCCTTCAGAAATCATTCTAATATGCTGATTTGATGCTCATTGGATTATTTGGTCAAAAGAACAGGATTTATTTGGGATAAAAAATGTATGACATTTTAATGTTTTTACTGTCAATTTTGATCAATTTAATGCATCATTGCTGAAGAAAAGTATTACTTTCTTTCTTTTTTTAAAACAATCTTACAGATCCCAAACTTTAGTGTATCAATTTGAACTTTTATTAGATATACCAATTAATCCAATTAAACCAATTAGTTTTTTCTATTAATTTAAGACAAACATTTGAGACACAATTGCTACTTAAGGTATATAACTGTAAAATTTCCTGAGCTATGCCTATGATAGTTACTTTTTTCTTTTATTTAGTAATTTTTATAGTAGCTTAATATATGTGACCCTGGACGACAAAACCGCACACAAGTCACAACCGAGTCACAAGTCGCACGGGTATATTTGTGGCAGTAGCCAACAATACATTGCATGGGGCAAAATTATCGATTTTTCTTTTATGCCAAAAATCATTAGGATATTAAGTAAAGATCATGTTCCATGAAGATATTTAGTAAATTTCCTACTGTAAATATATAAAACATTTATTTTTGTGAGTGAATGCAGCACAATGGCGAACATAAATGGACAGCTTTAAAGGCGATTTTCTCAATGTTTCGATTTTTTTGCAATGGAAAGCTTATTTATTCAGCTTTCAGATGATGTATACATCTCAATTTCCAAAAATGTACCCATGTGACTGGTTTTGTGGTCCAGGGTCACATATAGTAATTTATATTATTATTATTAATATGCATGTTCATATTGTTTCCACCATCCTGGAAAAAGTTTATACTTCGATATAGAGGGAATCAGTGAAGCTCATTTCTGAGTGCTGCAGTAATCAAACCGTATGACTGCGACGTCTCTGTTTTGTAAGAAATCAAACAGTTCTACTTTCCTCGCTTTCACTGTCACTGTCACACACACAACCTCAAAAATAGTCAACTTTTTTCTTCAGATATATACACACAACTAAAAAGACAGACAGACTGTCATACGCCTTATCGGCTCTGTGTTGTATCCCTGGGGAGGTCGCTGAGCTTGTTGTTGTGTTCGGTTTTCTCGCATGAGGAGAGCTGGAAGCCGCTGAACTGCGCTTGACAAGGTCAGGTCTTGTCTCCTCTTGTACACTATGCTGTGCATATACCTTAGTCTGCATTGAGGAAAGACAATCTCAAGCTGGAATGACACCTAAGGATTTTTAAAGGCAGAAGCCACTGCATGAGGGAATTATAGCAACAATGTTGTCGTTACTTATTAGCATCTTTGCGAAGGCAAGAACCACTATTACTGTTGGTCATACTTAGGGTTAGGGATTTGAAAACACCTTTAACCTAAGTATTGAACTTCAGCATATAGCTGTCTCACACATTTGAGCTACTGACACCTCATTGTGTGGTTTGTTGTGGAGAGTGTGATATTACTTTTCATATACTTACATTGAAGTAAGTGTGAGACTTGGAGGCACCCAAGTCACATATCAAGGTACCAAAATATCATAAAGAGGTGGGCTTTTTAGTTGCCAGCAAGCCACAACTCAAAACACCTAGCAACAACCTGGCAACCAATGACTTAGTGACTATTGTATTGCATGATAAAAACAACAAAATGTGAACATGGTTATCTCATTTTTGTCAAATTTATCCAGGATTGTGTGATTTTGCAATGGCAGCATTTAACTCTTTCCCCGCCAACATAAAAAAAAAAAGAGTTGCCAGTCAGCGCCAGCATTTTTGATCATTTTTAGACATAATTTCATGGCCCCCAGAATATTTTGTTGTATGAATATCTGAGCCTGCAACAAATCAAACGAAAAACATAGCCTCTGCTTTAAACAACAACAACAAAATTGTATTCTAGCTTCATGCCTTCTTTTTTTTATCAACACTTGAATGTGAGTAAAGGCCATTCACCCAGAACACGTTTTTGCTTTGAAAAATGCAAGACGCAGACAGTGGAATGGAGAGAAAAACCGCAAGGTCTAAAAGCGTGTTTTTTAAAAGTTTAATTAATTTTAACGTGAGCGCTGTGTTTTTAGAATGCCGCGTCATGCACGAGACTCTGCAAAAGACAAACGCAAACACGTCCGAAAGTGCCAAAAAGCTGAGAAAATCACTTTTTTGTCAAAGACTACATCCAGATCGGATTCAGAACAATGATCGAAACATAGATGGAGTAGATTGAGTCCATCCAAAGCTGGGTAGACATTTAAAGGTATAGCGGAGGATTTTCTTTTTCCGGGTGGATCATCAAGACTATTGGTCCTCCTAAGTGTCAATCATTCTGGTGATATGTTTACGTAAGGCCGTCGTACGTGCTCGTGCACACGATTCACACGATGGCGTGCGCTCAAAACACAGGTTGGGCTTCCCACTGATGCCTCAGTCGCGAAGTTTCTACTTGACAGGTAAAGTTTGGAGAAATCCATTTAAAATCACTGCTAGTAAAAGTTAATGTAAGCTATGATTAGCTCGTGCATGCTCTCTCGTGCACACGTTTAATAGGCGTTCCCTCTCGGGAGCAGGTAGAGTGTTGCGCATGTGCATTTTTTCAAAAAGTGGAGAGGGCGGTTCTTTTCTAAAATTCGGGAAAATCCTCCGCTATACCTTTAATTCAGTAATGTTAGGCAGTTTTGATTTATATGCTGTTTATTGTTTGATGATTGTGTTATTTTAGATATGCATAAGCATTCGGCTGTGTTTTCATCCGGAGATTCTGTACTCTTTCCTGTCACTAACACCAATTATATAAGAATCACGATTACTGCTGGTTTTCACCACAAAAACGCTACAGATATCACGGCAATTCTTGAGAAAAGATGCAACAAATTCAGTTATTTTAGGCCACAAAAATGAGAAGGAGAAAAAAATCCTGGTGGAAAGAAAACAAACATAAAATGTATAATAACCATTAAATTTATTTCTGTGGTGATCTACAGATGCTGCCTATATGAAGAATTTAGTGCACTGCATGTCAAGATAGAATATCACACAACTCATACAAATTTCTTGGTGGATACTGAATAAGCAACAGAAATCAAACCTCAAAATACATACAAGCAGTTATGACCAAGATCTGTCAGCTAGGCTAATGTCTGAGCTCCTTCTACGTTTCATCTACTCTTAAAAGTTCTTACTCTTAAAAGACAACTGCTCATATCAGCGACGACAGCGGCACAAATGAAAGTAGCTTTTTTAGTGAACACTGACACTGCCTTTCAAGCCACTGAAACAAACACAGGAGAATTCCACCATCTTCTTAAGAACACAATCACAGTCAGTCTAAAACAATAACGTTTTATGCAAATCCTCCCAAAGAAGTAAAAGATGCAAGAAAAGAGATATCAAGGACTTTCTGGGCCAGACCTTTTCATCAGACACTGTGTTTGGCAATAAACACACCCAGGTGAAGAAGTGTTTGCACCAGTTGCCTGCACAAGAGAAGCTGATGATGAGTCATAGCCCACCTCAGAAAGCGGCCTTTGTGCGAACCTCATGTAATGTTATGTGTTCTGTACAAGGATCTGTAAAATATGGTTACATAGCTCAGTAAGAGATCATAAAAGTGAGTATAGCTATTAGTCACCATGAAATCATTTTTTTATGGAATATTGCAATATTTATTACAAATGATGTATCCATGCACACCCTCATTTTTTATTATTTCACGTGCCCTTGACTTTAATCAAAATAGCTTCCTTTCTCTTCTCTTCTGTGATGACGTGTTTCTAGGCGTGAGGGCGGGACAACCTGTCACTCGCATGATATCGACCAATTGCAAACCACAACCATTCAATCAATTCCCAATGGACAAAATCAAGTCCGAGAAGACGTTTCATTCAGATATACGTCCCAACAGGGAAGAAAAGATCATCACAACATCCGTTTCATATTGACTTTAAGAAGATGGTGGAATGAAATAGTCAGTGCATACTGGTTTGTGTGCTGGAGATCATCTAAGAAATTAAGACTCATATATAGATAATATATGTAATATATAAAGTATTGAATAAAGTATTTCTCTGAACCCCAAAATGTTCATTTTATCTCAATTAAGCTTTCACCAAAATGGTTCATTTTCAAGGGCAAGAAGTTCACGCAAGCTGAGAAGACACTTTTAATGTGTAAATAGGTGTGAAGTGATGTGGTGCATCGTATCTAAATTTAAGACTCTTTTAATGAACTTGATGATAATCTTATGGGACAAATCAGATCTCAGTCATGATTATATACGTCTCCCTACGCTGTCTTTCTGTTCAACCCTTGAAGCATTCTTTGACATATCGAGCAGAGTTTAAAAGGTTAACGCACCTCTGAGAGCTGTGGGCAAGAGAACTACATGCTGAGATAGTTGTGTAGACAAATTAGTCCTTTGATGCAAAAGTGGTCAGACCTTAAAAGTAAAATCAGGGTGTTACAATCAAACCATAAGTGATATCCATCATTTTAAGACATATGTCATGGTATGTCATTATGTGCGTCAACATAAATTCATATATAGAAATAAATATATAATATAATTAATATGATATAATATAATAATCAGCAAGGATTAAATTGATCAAAAGTGTCAGAAAAGACATTTTTAATGGTAAAGATTATTTCTATTTCAAATAAATTTTGTTCTTTTTAACTTTATTCATCAAATAAAAATATGTATCAAGCTGTTTTCAATACTGATGATAATAAGAAATGTTTCTTTAGCAGAAAATCATCATAGTAGAACGATTTCTGAAGAATCATGTGACTGGAGTAATGATGCAGAAAATTCATATGTACAGTATTTCATTTAAGTAGGTGTTTTCGCACTAGGTAGTTATAGGAACTCATTTCTAGGAACTAGTCACCAGGGCGGTCTGCAGAGAACTAAATTTTCCCCTAGGGCCATTTTCATGGTTTCATTCGCACCACCAGTAGAAACCCTGAAGTGACGTAAGCCGGTCGACAGCTACGTCATTTAAGATACTGAACCTAAAGGCATATGTTCAAAACCTGATTGGTCGACTTTTATTACGTATATTTTGAGACAGAACTTACCGAACATCCAAAACAATGCTATGTGCTGGACTAAATGCGCTCGCTGTATGTGCATAGCCTACATATGATGGTATTTTGACCAGCTGAGAACTTGTGAAGAGATTATAAAACGTGTAAAGGAGTCAAAACAGGGGCAGGAATCCCTAGCCTGACTACGTCAGACTTCGTACTTCCGCTCAATTTCAGTTCGCTTCTGTACTCAGTATGAGGCCCTGTCCCAAATGGAACCCTAAGCACTCGCGGTCTTCCTCGGAGTCCGCACTTTCGGGACGTAATGCCGCTTTGACTGTCGGGAAGAAGTCTGCTGCGGAGTCCGCATCAGCGTGGGCTCGGCAAAAGTGCGCATCAAGGGCGCAAATCGACCACATGGGGGCGCTCGTGAGCACCCTTCTGAGATCTAAAAATGAGAAATGGGACACACTGCGGTCTCGTGGACTTAACGGACACGCGCACGCGGCAGCCATTGTAAGTCCACAAGACCGAAAGTGCACATGAAGTATGCCATTTGGGACAGGGCCTGAGATAGCGACCTTTCTCCCCGTTTTCCTCCGGCCTCAAAACAGCCGGCCAATCAACGAACAGAGGGCGGGCTGAGAGCCGTGACGTAGACGCTGATTGTACCGTGGATGCGTAGTTTTACTTCACATAATCTGCAAAAGTCGTTCACAGCCATGTTCACTCCGGTATTTCGCTCAATGGTTTTGTTTTCGCATCATACATGTGTTTACAGTGGAAGTTAGATGCGGCTGAGCATGCGCATAACACACGTCATAACCAAACGTTATGTGATTGGCTTACGGGAACCAATGATTTTAAACTTCAGACAAGCGCCCCCCCCGCGAGAAAGAAAACGCTTTTCAATTATGCCCTTCCAGACTCTGTCTACGAAGCAAAGCGAAGTAGCAGAGTTTGGTATTACCAGGCTAAGGAATCCCTCCATTACACACACAAAGATCTGCTGGGAGGAGACGCGGTTCTGATGCCTGTACAGAACTGTGATGGGACATATCGTGACTTTGATGAGAAGTGGAAAACCAGGTGAAAAACAGTGAGAAAAAACAGGTATCCTTGAGCATTCTGTCCTTTTTAGGGTCGCATCTTGTGATGTCCTGTTTTTGGTTTGTCAACATGTCTTTGGTCCGTGTGTTCTATATCATTCGAACCGCATCAGAGTATTTTTGGAAGAGGACAGAGACCCATCTTTTAAGGGGTCTCGGTCTGCTTGTTTGGTGAGCACCAGGGTTCGGATGGCAGCGTTCACACTTGTTCAAATGAACCGCACTAACAAAGCAACCGCACCAGAGTTTGTTTTAATCCAACCAAACCTGCCAAGTGTGAACACACCCTTATTCCCCCTAACTGAAATCATTTAAGGTTCCTGCGGAGCGAACACGCCTAGGTGTGAACCTACAGAGCCTTTTTGTGAAATGGAAAGTTTCATTGGATGTTAAAGATTCTTCATGGAACCATCAATGGCAGTAAAGAAGCTTTATTTTTAAGAGTGTGGAATGATGAAATGCAATGACAGATTTTCTTATGAAGAAGGAAAGTGCTAAAGTGCTAAAATCACAAACCGAAGTGTTAACAGGCATCTGTGAGCGGTGTGAACATCCACATTGTTAAATCGTGAGGCAGCAGTCTTCATGATGTGCACTTGAAAGAATGGTCACATATCGTTCAGACATTTAATAAATGAATGTTTAGCTCAGCAACAGAATGATGCATCACCCACAGTACCAACCACCGGAGCTACTCGATGAGTACCAGAAAAGCACTAGTAAAGCATGCCAGACTCACTCGATTACTCCCTCTCTCTATTTCAATCTCGCTCTCTTACAGCTCGCATATCTTTCTTAGCACCATCAGTCTTCCCTGTGCTCCTGTAATACAGACATTTTAATGCAAACATAATTCATTAAATGCATTATTTTTAAGATAAACATTAAAGTGTCACTCAAAGCAACCCTTTGTCTATATAACTGCTGAGCATCTGAGCAATATTAATCTAGAAGTGCATCTCCTCTGTATTTAAAGGCCTAAAAATACCTGCACTCAACAGTGAACAGTCTCTTGTAAAAATGCGCTGCTCCCACACTGGCAGAGTGGAAGTACCTGCATATGTAATGTTACATCAGATTTTTTCATCACTAAAAAGAGTACGGTTAACTTGACTCTTGCTCTTATTGATTGGTAGCACAGCCATGATGAAACAGTGGTCCATACAGAATAATCCAATATACCTAAAGGTGACACTGTGGGGGATTCAAAGAAGTTATCTTCCTCACAATAGATTTTAAGTTCAGATTGAAAAAGATCAACTGCCATTTTCTCTTAATCTTTCCCAAGACAGAACAGGATTGATTGGTCATTGTGCATTATTTCCAGTCCAAAAAGACACTTGGCATCATGAATGCCTGACGTTTTATATATATACACATACTACATTAATACTTTTGTAATTCTTATTCTCAGTGGTGATTATCACAACAGTTTTACAGTAAAAATGTATATATAAATTTGTGATTAGCTCTATAATCTGTACACAAATTCGTAATGGCCTCAGTCCCCTTTAAAATTCATTGGAATCGGAATCTCAGAGAGTAGGCACTTATTTTAAATAAGTAATAACTTCAAACGCATTAAAACGTGTTATTGTGGATGTGGCATTAGATTAACATCATGCACAGAAATGATTTAAGTCAAGTCAAGTCACCTTCATTTACATAGCGCTTTTAACAATATAGATTGTTTCAAAGCAGCTTTACAGTGATAATAGGAAATCAAAGTAACAGATTGTTTTGGCTTTACAGCAGCTCTAGAATAAAGTTATTGTCTAACTAAAAATACATTAAACTATTAAAGACACAATCATAAAAATGGTTGGTTGGTTAAACTTAAAAAGTAAGTAGCCTAACCTGGTTGCCTTAACCTGTCGCGATAACCGTAATATTGTAGTACCGCACTACTGACAAACCAACCGCAGAGGACTGCAAGTAACCGCGATATTCGCGCGGCTATAGGCTACCCTTCTTGTTTTGAACTTCGTGCATGTGTATTGAATGTTAAATAAGTTAATAATGATAACAAGACTGTTTATCATGGTGATTTGTACAGAGGCTTCGTGGATTTGCACTTAACTTAAGCCTAAACAGACAGTGAATGAGAGATCGACTGAGCGCGTGCGATTACCTGCGTCTGTCTTTGAGGTCAAGTCATAATATTTGTCGTATCACCCTTTTAAAGTTTAAGGGTATTTACCATGAATGGCGTCAGCATTCCACAAAATCAGCGAGTCACGCATTGAATCAATGCCATTGGTCTCTATTAAGTGGAGCATCAGCTTTCAGCATTACCCATGCGACGCATTGCTGGTCAGCTGAGCCTTGAAAAGTGGAGCTCAAAGTTAAAAAATAATGAACACCTTGTTTCATTATATCTATCTTTTAATGAATCAGCATTTTTGAACGTGTTCGTTGAATGAACGGTTTAATGACTCACTCAAAGACAGTCTGTTGCCGTAACAATGTAACTGCGCGCTGAGTGACAGCCTTTCAATGCGCAGAGACGCTGTTTAGTTTCGGTTACATTGGTTACTGAAAACGTTTTTGTGCATGCGGACCACATCGTAACGCTTATTTATATAGCAACAAATAAATCCAAATAAATGGCGATAATACCGCTATTGAGCCACTCAAAATTACCGCAAGGGAAATTCCTTCACCGCGACAGCCCTAAGGGTAGGCAATGTTTTTCGTAAACACTTTTTATTACAATGCAAAATGCCTGTCAACCCATGTGTTTACATACCTCCGCACACCTGCTCGTGCAAACATCACACGAAACAGCGTGTTTCATGAGAGTGCAGAGTTGTAGACAGATAGTCACCAAGCGCCGCAAACAAACAGCAGCCGCCTTTTACAGTTCCTCCTGAACGAAACCAACGAGCTTATGCTTTGAGACATGAGGTATTTTAATGCCGTCTCTCGTGACGCTTTGCAGACTCTGCTGCACTCGTTCATGAGTTTTGAAGGAAGTGTGGCTTTGGAGACGCTCTGAAGAAAGGGTGGGATCTTTTAAAGATAGCCTCTCTGAAATTACCTACCCTACCTTTAATACAAAACACGAGATTAGTTTATTCAACAGAAACTCAAATATTATGTTATAAGCATCAATTATTGCGTTCTACTAAATAATGACCCGGCATCTGATTGTGACACATTTATTAGCCTTAGGGGCTGTTTACAACACCGTTTTCAATTAAAAACTGAAAACTTTATATGCATTTTGGCTGTTCATTTACACAACAACGTCGTTTAGGCGGCTTGAAAACGCAACCTTTTGAAAACGTGTTTCAAAGTGCAAGTTTTTGAAAACGATACTTGTATTGTCTCAAACTACAAAAAGCGAAGTTGTGAAAGCGGTGACATCATCCACATGCATATTACGTGTTCAGTCTACAGGCGTGTAGTGTTTCTTTACAAAGTGACATCACTAACCGCTGGCCTAGCATCAATAATACAGCGTTTCTACTCGTTTTCGCAGATCCCTGTGAACGGGGATCGTTTTGACAACGTTGTCTGTATGCGAAAACGCAATGGAAAAACCTTTCCGTTTTACTTTTTAGTACATCGTTGTCATGTAAACGTACCCTTAGAGTCAAGAAATTGTGGTTTTTGATGTCAATTTGAATTACAGAAGTAGCAAATTGATAGAATCATGTGCTGCTGTTATTATTATTGTTTTATTAGAAAACAAAAAAGGCATGGTTTAAAATAGGGCAGATTAAACATTGCTAATCTAGACAATTACAGTAATATGATAGTTAAAATTATTTGAAATAAAATATTCAGGGGTTTAGGTAGAACTTACTGAATGTATTGTTCCTGCCTACCCTAATATATATATATATATATTTTTTTTTTATCAAACCCTAATTGGGGGCTGAGCACTCCCAATATCGAAATCCTAGAATCGTCCCTACTATAGAGATAAATATATTAAATGATATATTGAATATTCAGCAGAATTAAAGCAAAGCAACAATTACTGCTTACTGTTGCATAAATAAATTTTTCAATATTATTCTGTTGTACATCACAGTAATGAGAGTTGGGAGCAGAGTTAACTGTCATAAAAATAATTATCAAAGCACAAAAACTTCGGGCTTAATTTTACTTAGCTTCTATTTCTAGTTTCTTATTATAGTACAGTGTTGTATTTCTTTCCTCTGAATTTAGGGTGTAATATGACCCAGACATTCACCCATTCTATGATGACAATGAATAGACACAAGCTGTTTCAGACCACACTAAAATACTCCAAATCACAGACTCTATGAGATGTGCTTTTTGGACAGCATCAAGAAACATCACGGCTGGGACTACATCAGTTTCTTCTGGAGACACCATTGACCTGCTCTGTTGAATGCATGAATGCGCAGTCTCAGTGCGGAACCAAGGTATCAGACACTGTTGGCAATGTTGCCAAAGCAGCAAAAAAATGCATCTCATTTCATCAGGTCTTCCATAGCAAACCTGTATTAAATGCAAACAGAGATTGCACACGGAAGGATGTGCACGAGACAAAAGACAACGCGGATCCTCCCACAATGAAAAAAAAAAGGATCTAAATCTTTGTCTGCTCATTTTGAATTGTAGCATAAGCCACAGTTGGGTACATAATCTCTATACTGTCTGCTATGCTGTTTTGTCTCTCTTTCTCTCAACGTCTCGTTATAGCAACTATAACACAGGTCCGTGGGGAAATATTACTATGGTACCCAGATGCATTTCAACGGGATACAGACAAGTATTGATTGATCTCAATCGTGCAGCAAACAACATTCAAATGAAAGTGGGGGCTATTAGCGTAGATTATGGAACCACTTTCACCTCCATCGCGCGTGGAAATGAAAAGCGCTTATTCTAATGGCATCTCCAGACAATAAATGCATCATCTTACCTGCGCTGTGCGAGAGATCAATGCCAGACTCGCTGAGGATGTTCGGGTCACTTTGAGATCTGCCTCTGTGCAGAAGACATTTGTCTATTCCGTCCGATGAAGCCATGAGGAGCTAGAAATAAAATATTGAAATCCCTTTCTGGGGCAGTCAAACCCGAAGGTGAGGCGAATGTGTCTCGGTCTAAGAGCATCCAGCAGCAGGCATGCTGAATTGGAACCCTTTACAGTCACTGTGTGTGTGTGCATGAGGGAGGGAGACCGAGTGTGTCTGTCATAAGGGCTGGGGTATTTGTGTGTGTGCACGCGCGCGCGCAGATGCCACCTTTATCCACTCCACAATGACCCACTGACAAGCGAGCATCCGTTCTGAATCACAGGATGCTAGCGCATGACGTTTTTTACAGTGCTTTCATAAATGAATTCATTCATTTGGGCTTTTTATAAACAGTAGACCTAGCCTGCCTAGTGTTTCGTTCGGAACGAATCGGTGTTTTTGAACGGAACGACTCTTTTAATGTTCCCTTGAAATCAAAATTGATAGGTTAATTCTTGTTTTTTAAGGAACATTGCATTATTTATTATAAATGATTTATCCGTGCACATCATTATTATTATTATTTTAATGCATGTGTCTTTAACTTACCCCCTATCATGCAGTGACATCTCTTCTCTGATGAAGAGGGCGGGACAACCTGTCACTCACAGCAATCAATTCACTCAAATCAATTCCCAAAGGACAAAATCAAAATCCCACCCTACATTTTTTCTTGTTCGAAAAGTATCAATCGTATACATGCACTAAAAGACTATTGCAGTCTATTTCATGACGACTTTAAAACGCATAGCCTATGAGAAAATGGGAGTGATTCATATGAAGTGTCATCAAAGGGTATTAGTTCTAGCCTGGTAATACCAAACTCTGCTACTTCGCTTTGCTTCGTAGACAGTCTGGCATGGCATAATTGAAAAGCGTTTTCTTTCTCGCGGGGAGGCGCATTGTCTGAAGTTTAAAATCATTGGTTCCCGTAAGCCAATCACATAACGTTTGGTTATGGCGTGCGTTATGCGCATGCTCAGCCGCATCTAACTTCCACTGTAAACACATGTAGTATGATGCGAAAACAAAACCATCGAGCGAAATACCGGAGTGAACATGGCTGTGAACGACTTTTGCAGATTATGTGAAGTAAATCTACGCATCCACGGTACAATTAGTGTCTACGTCACGGCTCTCAGCCCGCCCTCTATTCGTTGATTGGCCGGCTGTTTTCAGGCCGGAGGAAAATGGAAAGCTATTACGCTGTCTCAGACTAAGTACAGAAGCGAAATGAAATTGAGCGGAAGTAAGAAGTCTGACATAGTCAGGCTATATTAGTTCACCCAAAAATGAAAATTCTATCATTAATTACTCACCCTCATGTCGTTCTAAACCCGTAAGACTTTCGTTCATATTCGGAACACAAATTAAGATCTTTTTGATGAAATCTGAAAGATTTCTTCCATAGATAGCTAATACGCTGAACAGATTGAATTTAGGCTTTTATTCACATATAAACATTCATCAACTCGCACATCAGTTGTGGTAAGCGGAAGCTCAAGCATTGAGCTTAACAACCAATGAGGTTCATTCTCGAGTTATGCAGCACGTTTGAGCCTCTGCAAGAACCAATGAGTTTAATTCTCGTGTTACACAGCACGTTTAAGCTTCTGCAAGAGCCAATTAGGTTCATTCTTGTGTTACGCAGCACGTTTGAGCCTCTGCAAGAACCAATGAGGTTCATTCTCATGTTATGCAGCACCTTTGAGCGTCTGCAAGAGCCATTGAGGTTCATTCTCATGTTCTGCAGCACGTTTGAGCTTCTGCAAGAACCAATGAGGCTCATTCTTATGCGTCATGCAGGTTCGGGTGAGCTTCTGCTTATGTTCGCTGAACAATGTTTATAGAATAAATACCTAAATTCAAACTGTCCATAATATAAAGCGATATTGTCTCTTCAGAAATTTTTTGAAATTTTAATTCGTTTTACGATCTCTTTATAAACTTTTTGAAGCGTGAAAGTGTCTGTCGTAGCGTAGCTGTAGCTCTCAGATTTCATCAAAAAGATCTTCATTTGTGTTTCAAAGATAAACGAAAGTCTTACGGGTTTGGAATGATGTTAGAATAAGTAATTAATGACATCATTTTCATTTTTGGGTGAACTAACCCTTTAATAATGCTGCATTCCCGCCAAGTCGTAATTACCATAGACTCGATATGACAACACATGACATTTTATTCGGAGCTGTTCACGTCCTCAGACTGTGAATTATGAGTTTCTATGTGACACCATCAACACCTAAATGAATCTGTGGTACAAGTAGGAGCTCTCCGAAAATTCCCATCTTACAAGCTGTAATTAGCCTACAACTCTGGAGGACGTGAACGCTTTTTACAAGTTGAAATCTCGAAATTACGGTAATTTCAACGTGGTGTGAACGCACCTTAACCCCTTCGCTGAGTGTTTTGAGGCTAAGCAACATTTGGATTGGATTGGATTTTGTTTATAAACTTATTGAATAAAACTGGACTGAATCTTATTCATGAACAAATTAAATGATCTTAGACATTTGCTCATTTAAGGGTAAGTGTGCAGTAATACCCTCTTAAAGGTGCTATAAGCGATCTCGGTTGGCGTAACCCTTTTGTTGATGTTTGAATTATTATCAAACAAAACGGAGGCTAGCTAGACCCTCCCTCCTCCTCATCCGCGTACTAACCCCCGAACCCCACCCCCACATCATTCTTGTCGGTTATTGGCTGGAACAGTTTGTTATGTTTCGTGGTGCGGGTCGCTCTGTTTGTTGCTCAGTTTGTTTTTGCTGCAGTTTGTGGAGCGTGGGCTGTCTGCAGAGACCGTGTTTTTTTACAGTGTGTTCAGGGGACAGGCAGCGAGCGGATAGTGAGGAGATGTTTGCGGTATGTGAAAAAAAATGTTTTAGCCTAAAAAACGCGTGAGATCGCTTATAGCACCTTTAATGCCATCAGTAATACCCTCTTGTGAGTCATTTAAATATAATTCTCCACGCTTACTCTTAAATTAGTTAATGTCTAAGGTTTTACTTGTCTTGTAAAAGGCGATCTTGTCAAAGTGGCTAAATGGGACTACAGAGTCTGTCATTGGACATTGAACATCATCAGCCGAACAAGGTTAACTCATCTCCTCACTAGCCTGCTTCCACATTATTATTCAGAACATCAAATAAATGATTTATATTAACACAATATGACACTCAATTGCCACAAGGTACTGGTGCGGTAAGGGCCACTGAACGAATCTGAACCAACGAGTATTTTAAACCAAAGGAAATCAAAGATACTTCAAGGATTTGCCAACCGCCATTAAACTTGAGAAGAAGAAGAAGAAGAAGATACTTCAAGGATCTTTGAGCATCCAAGAGCGACACCGCAGGCAGAGACGTGTAGTTACATTGAAATTAACTAATGTACTTGATGTAGTCTTAGCAACGTTCTTCAAATAATTATTCATCATTACTTGCGATATTATTAATAGCTAGGCTATATTATTCATAACATCAGAACCCCCTGTAATATATTAAAGTGCAACAGTCCAGTAGTAATTAATGAGCTTATAGTGGGTTTCTGAATAGCAATAAAGTTAATCTAGCATTTCTTCCTTCACATAAATACTGATATTTAGAATAATACTGATATTTATTTACAATTAATTATAATCTTGCGCACTGTTGCGTGGAATTGACCATAACAGAAGAATCTCTCCTCCTGTTGGTCAAATTCTAGATTCCTCTCTCCCATTGGTCAAACTTCAACATACCCTTCACTGATTGGTCAATTCTGTCAACCACATCCAGGAAGAGTTGCCGGGAGAGAAACCGTAGCAAAAATGGCAGCGCACAGGTGCGGTTTGTCTCTAGTAATCATTTTGATTGTTTCTAGTTTAGCTCAGCCCAGTAGCTGTGACACGCTTGAAAAGTCAAACGACAATACAGGAGAAAAACAGAGCGTATCAGACGCTCTGCGAGGAGTGAATGCCGATGAAAGCATCGCTGGAGAGACAATTAATGAACGGCAATGGCAGTCGACTGATGTTGAGCTGGACAGAAGCGATGGCACGAAAGACAGCGAATCTTTTAGACTAGCACCGGCGAAAGATCAGTTTGAGGAGGAGCTGGTCATCCGGCCCCTGCACTCCGGGGACATTTATGCCAGCTTCCAGTTCCGCACACTATGGGATACTGACTTCCTCCAAGAGGGACAGAAAGGTGAGTTATCATCGCTGTAGAAGAGACCCATCACCTAAAGTATTTGTCGTTGTGCATCACAAAGCTTGCTAGCATATTACACACGGACAAATACACACACATGGAATATATAAATATAATACGTTTTAAAAAAAAAAAAAGAAAGAAAAGTAAATGGATTTAGAAAAATGAAGTCAAATCTAGTTCTTCATTCAAACAAGGAACCAGGACAAATCTTATTTTCTTGGAATAATATGGAATATTACAGTATTTATTATAAATGATTTATCTCTGCACATCACTAATGTTCATGTGCCTCATAATAACCTTTAATCAAAATAATTTCCCCTTGCTCTTGCAACGACTTCTCTTCTCTGATGATGACGTGTTCACTGGCGCCACAACAGATACTCCAAATTACAGACTCTGAGATGTGCTTTTTGTACAACATAAACAAAAATGAGACCTGTCAGTGTGTAATGTCACAGCATAGCAAACCACAATGTTCCAAACAATTTCCTGAAGGTAAAAATCAAGTCCGAGCTGTCCCACCCTACATTTTTTCTTGTTCAAGTTTCTTGTTCACTGTTTCTAAACCAATCATTTGTAAGTGGAAGTGTTAGAATTGTGCAGATGCATATTGTACTGGCATTGGATAATCTTCTGATGAAAAAAAGCTAGAGTTAGATATGTCCATACATACCTTTTTCATCTCCGTGCGTGCCGTAACTCTGTCTGACGCACCCACTGCTAGCCTAGCTTAGCACAAAGACGTGAGGTAAACGGCTCCAGCTAGCATACTGCTCCCAATAAGTGACAAAATAACGCCAACATTTTCCTATTTACATGTTGTGATTTGTATAGTCACAGCGTGTACAAATAACTAGGTCACATGAGACACAACCATCTTCTAACCGTATACATACTGGGAACTATATTCTCAGAAGGCGAAGCACTGCTACTTCTGCGGAGTGATTTACTCCAACTCTGAGCGAACTCTGCTCCTCACCACAGGGCTTCTCAGGCGCTGCGAGCAAATCACTCCGCCCAAGTAGCAGTGCTTCGCCTTCTGAGAATATGTGACCATGTTATTCGTACACGCTGTGACTATACAAATCACAACATGTAAATAGGAAAATGTTGGCGTTATTTTGTCACTTATTGGGAGCAGTCGGTCTTTTTTACTAATTTAAAAAAATTTTTTTACAGATTGGGCTTTGGTCGGACTCGGGCTCATTTAGCTTTTCTCCTTTCATCGAGCCCATAATATACGTACAGAGCGCAGGCTACTGTATGAAATATTGTTATATTGATAATATTACAAATATGCAACGCAATATGCAATCATGCGAGTAACGCGACGTGCGTGCAATGCAAAGGTGACAGTTGACCATGCAGAGCATCAGGGAGAAGTTGGAGCGTAAGGAGTTACTAAAAGTTCCCAATACTTCAGGAAAAGCTGCATTTTGAAAGAGTTTTGATTTGATTCCCGAGCCTGAAGCCTTCACCAGTGGATGCTATTCTTTTTCTTCACAACGATCGCGAATAAACAGTGAATGAGCCTACTTGGTTCAACGGATTTTTTTTTTCTTTATTAAATTTTTTTATATTATTTAACAGTTGGCGAAGAGTTCTTTGAAACGTTGTTCTTCATTAAAGTTATTTGACATCAAAAAAAGGTAGGCCGTAAATCTTTATTTACTGCTGGATCACATTTGGCTATATAATATCTGTAATGGACAGTCTGTATTAATATTTGTGGGCATAATTGTCGGTGGTGGTAGTTATGTTTGAGGCCTATAATAAAATTTTACCTAGTAGCGTATGTGTGTGCGTCTAGCAGAGACTGCGCGCATCAGAGAGCGCGTGTCAGAGAGAGCTTAAAGTGATATTGATGTTGGTCTCGGGTCGGGTTCGGGCTGAAAAATTGCAGACGTTTTCGGGCTGGGGTCGGATTAGGGCTTGAACACCACGGGCCAGGTCTCGGTTAGGGCTGGAGGTTTTGCCCCGTGCAGGGCTCTAGGCAGTATGCTAGCTGGAGCCGTTTACCTCCAGTCTTTGTGCTAAGCTAGGCTAGCAGTGGGTGCGTCAGACAGAGTTACGGCAAGCACGGAGATGAAAATGGTATGTATGGATTTATCTAACTCTGGGGGATACGGTGAATAAGCCAAAGTCCCAAAAAGTCGGCGTGTTCCTTTAAGTAGAGACCCCAAAATGTTAAACAAATCAAAATGATCTCATTCAATTTTAAAGCAACACCCACAACTCTGCACACTTGGAGCTTCTCTCAACCATTTTCATAAGGTGCATTGTGGGATGCCTTTTAAGCAACACTGCATACACAGTGATATGAACATTAATGATGGTGTCTGTTTTATCGTATCAATTCGAGCCTTTGAGTTCTCATCCTTTGGAAGTTCATGCAAAGTGGATCTTTCGCAACTACAGTGTTTGAGGGTCAAAGTAGACGTTGTTCGCGGGCAGCCAATGAAGACCATAGGCTGATATTGTGCAAATTTGTTTCAAACCTACGTAGGTTCGTGCAGGAAGTAAGACTGCAATAACTGACGACTGACAATTTCAGGCCATTCTGATCCTGATCGTTCTTTTAGGAGACAATAACTCCATTTATCGTGCACTTTGATCTTTGCAGATCTTTCACATTTCACATCACCCATTATATGAAAGGTAATATCTGAAAAAGCATAATAGGGGCTTTTTAACATTTGTTTTCATGATTTGTCTTTTTTTTTTGCCTACAGTTTCTCACTACCGGCTGTTCCCCAAATCCCTCGGCCAAGTGCTGTCCAAGTTTTCAGTGCGAGAGCTGCACATCTCCTTCACGCAGGGCTTCTGGAGGACCATGCAGTGGGGGCAGCCCTTCATCCCCTCTCCACCTGGAGCAGAGCTGTGGGTCTGGTTCCATCACACAGTCAGCGAGTGAGTAGTTATATGTGCTTTAATCAGTTGTGAAAATCATTTTAAAGTATCCCTGAATCATAAGCATATTATATTTATTCTGCAATTTGAACAGAATAGATTGTAACCCCAAAATGGATTAACAGTCCACTGACTTTTGTTGAATTCTCAGTGTGGATGGAAACTGGAAGGAGCTTACCAACGTCCTCTCTGGAATCTTCTGTGCGTCTCTGAACTTCATTGACCTGACCAACACAGTACAGCCCAGTGCTTCTTTTAAACCGCTGGGTCTGGGGAATGGTACGGCCCTTCGAGTTCATTATAGAGTGAGCGTGTTCACACTGACAGCAGTTTGCAGTGATGAAGCAACTGGAGGTCATTCATTCTGACGTGCACTTGTTTGGCATGAAATCATTTTTAAATGCATATTATTGATCTTATTATGTGGAGATCTGCCTCCATCGAATCAACAACAGATGGACAGATCCAAGTCCCTGCCATAATTTTTTTCCCAATAATTTATTTTTACTTTGTACGTCACAATACGGAAGAAAATGCGTTACTTTGCGACTTTAATTGTTGAACCTTTAGGTTTCAGTCAGTGTAACATCAGCAGGAGATTTATCTTTATTTAAATTCACCCTGAAAGCTCACACTATATTTTTAAAGCAACAAATTAACGTTTATGTACTTGATGTTGATATTTTTCTCTCTTAACAGCTACAGATCACCGTTTTCTACGATATGCCACATTACCACGTGAAATCGTGTGCACTGAGAATCTGACACCCTGGAAGAAACTTCTCCCTTGTGGTTCTAAGGTTCAGATCATCGCCTGTGATTTTAATAATTGGTCATTTAAAAGAAGGCATTAAATGCATTGATTTATGCCTTTTTCTTCTCTGCAGGCAGGTCTGGCTGTTCTTATGAAGTCAGAGAAGCTGTTTCACAGCAGTTTCCACTCTCAGGCTGTTCACATCAGACCTGTCTGTCAGGTTAGGGTCTTTTCAAAGCTCTCTTTAAAAATACAGAAATTATGTTCTGGCACAGACTGTACATTGTCTGGAAAATTCCTTGCATCCCGATGACCCTCAAGATGTTCTCTTTTAGGATGAACATTGCACAAATAAAGCATGGGAGCTGAGACAGACTCTCAATGTTGTGTTTGATCTCTTCACTTCAGGCCAAGGCAAAAAGGGTGAGTAATAAATTAATGTTCGATGTTAGAAGAATATCTCCTTTCCCATTTCAGTGCGGCCACTATACGTAAGCCATTCGTCTCTCTGCCACTTCTGAAATATTGCTCGGTATGAGAAACCTGTTTAAAAAAGACTACATTTACATGTGCACCAGGGTGGGAATTATGTAATTTTAGGGGCAAGGCCATTTGGCCTCCACCTTTTTTTTTTTTTAGGGGCACCAAGGCCATATGACAGGGCACAAAGGCCATCGTACAATTCGATGGTTTTCCCATTCAGATTGATACCATAACATCCTAATTTGGAATAAGACATGGATTATGACTTTTTTAATAAAAAAAAAAAACATTTTTTAATGAGAGAGAGAGAGAGCGCCATTACATCCAGAAGGTATACACCCTCACACAACAATAGAAACAACACAAATGCCAATAAAAGCATTCAGAAACAACACAAATGCCAATAAAAGCATTCAGAAACAACACAAATGCCAATAAATTAATAATTTCCTGCATTGTCTAACGCTCTTCTTCATGTGTTTCAAATATGGACTATAATGTTCAGTAGAGCGCCCTCAGGCTGCTGGTATGAATTGAAAACACAGCACATCAGTATACAGCGCTCATAATGATTACATCGACGCATTTGGCTATAAATTCAATAAAATATTATTCCTGTCAATAGAAATCTGATGTAAACTGAGAATATATCAATATTTCTCCAAATCTGCACACTTTTGAGCTAAAAGCCGTGAGGGACGTTGTTTTGTGAATCGCTTTCATGACGACAGCACAGGAGTTTTTTATGAATGGGAGCGTCTGACGCTCATAATTCATATTAAAGGTATCGACTCATTTTTGCATTTCATAACTCCTGACACAAATTAAGACATAACTGTCAATATAAATTTCTCAGAATACAATAGTGTTCAAATACTGAAACGTGAGTCTTATATCTTTTTAATGATGTAAGTTATAGTTTGTCAAGGTAATAACATTAAATCTTATAGTAACTGAACTATTTTAAAAAAAACGCTTCAGTGCGCCGACGCCGTTACCTCTGGAACCTTGCATAGGGCCCTTTTCTGAAAAGGGCACTTATCTACTAGCAAATAGATTTTGATATTTTTAGGTCAAACCGTTCTTGTCTGTCAGTCATATAATGCAGGTCTATGGTCACGGTCTCAAAGAGCAGCCATCCACAGAGTCCAAATTAAAACAATTCCCCATCGTCCAAATGAAACAATTCCCCATCGTAAGTACACATTGATGGCCTAAGACACGAAACGAGCGGTTTGTGTGAGAAAACGAACAGTATTTATATCGTTTTTACCTCTTGTAACACAGCGAAGTCCAAGTGATCTGAGGGCGCCCGCGCTTCCTGCTGTGTGACGTGTGCGCAGACTGGTGCATAGATAGACATATAGATTTCGCCTTGGCTACGGCAGTTCATGAACGAATGCCGTAGCCAAGGCGAAATCTAGTGTGTATATCTATGCCCCAGTTTCGACAACAGAGTGTCGTTCTTCTGTTGGTGCTGACGTTACATGCTTCTTGCACTGCTGTTTTGATGCGTGAGATCATCGATGTGATTATGACACTGCACCTGCGCGAATCCACAAACTAATTGAAGTTCAGAGACTACTTGGGTGGAACTTGGACAGGGCCAGGGCACACAGGCCACTGTGGCCGTACGATGATTTTTTTTTCACGGGGCATGAAGGCCAAAGTGTAGGGCAACGGCGGCCATGGCCGCGTGGCCGCGGTATAATTCCCACCCTGATGTGCACCAATAATGTGACTATTTATTTCCATTAAAGGAACACTCCACCGGTTTTTGAAATAGGGCTTATTCACCTTCTTTCCTACATTTAGATAGGTGGGCAAATGCATTTTTGTCTCAGTGCATGCATTGTTTTAGTTTGACAGGGTCAGCGCTAGCTTAGCTTAGCATAATGAATGGAATCCTTTGTTGCCAGCTAGCATGTCCTGAGTAAAAGTGATATAAAAAAAAAAAACTAATTACTTCTTGTGGCCTGCGTATTCACAACGAGTACAAATAGTGATGCAGATTAACACTAGGCGATTTCCTAGGCAGATACTGACTTATATATTAAGGACTATATTAGGGGGAAGCACAGGCGAAGCACTGCTACTTGGGCGTGATATCTCTGCACCAAAGTAGCAGTGCTTCGCCTGTGCTTCCCCCTAATATAGTCCCAAGTCAATATCTGCATAGGAAATTGCCTAGTGTTAATCTGCATCACTATTTGTACTTGTTGTGAAAACGCAGGCCACAAGAAATAATTAGGTGGGTTTTTTTTATTTTATATATTACTTTTACTCATGACATGCTAGCTGGCAACAAAGGATTCCATTCATTATGCTAAGCTAAGCTAGGGCCGACCCTGTCAAACTAAAACAATGCATGCACTGAGACAAAAATGCATTTGCCCACCTATCTAAATGTAGGAAAGAAGGTGAATAAGCCCTATTTCAAAAAACGGTGGAGTGTTCCTTTAATCAGAGTAAGGAAGGAGTTAATCGCAGTAAGATGTTTACATGTCACAAGCAAAACCTTTCACTCCTGTTTACATACGATTTTCGTTATTCTGATTTTTTTTTAAGAAATGTGATTGTTTTTGCCACCATTATTCACATACCCCAATGCACAGCACATACAGTAGATGTGTTACTGGTCAAGCTCTTCCAGCGCACATGGATTTGTTTGTTGATTCTTTGCTAAAATGTCTCCCAATACAATTTTCGACCATCAATATACTGCATTATATTCATGTTTCACAACGTTGTCAACATGAACTCCGTTTCTTCACCAGCCCCAAAAAATGCTTGTGCACTTTGGTCATTATGGAATAAATGCGATTAAAGTGTTACATGTCTGAATATTGCGATTAAAATCAGCAGATGTCATTTTTTACAATGATTATGGTTGCAACTATTATAACCTTAATTTGATTGAAGTGTTGTTTACATGAGTTTCACAGGTTTGCAATATTGCCTAAATCTCATGAATAAGAAATCTAAATCTAAGTGTCTAGACTTTGTATAAGCTTTGGTGCACCTCATACATTATTTTTGCAGTTACACACCTGAAGCAAATACTATGCACAGTCCGTCTGCATATTCATTACTCTGCACTATCATCTTTCGACAGAGTGGTCCCTGTTTAAGATGTTTTCTCGAACACTGACAGAGGCATGTCCTCTTGCTTCTTCTAGTAAAGTCTATGTGGACATCACAGACAACCCTGAGGTGAAACAAAGACCATGAATACTTTCTATCTGATTTGTGATGATTTGTCATTTGAGCGTTATGCTGTTTGTCCAACAGGGGGAGCTGTTTGAGTTGAGTCCTGCCACTCCTCTGCTCAGCCAAGCTGTAGTGCTGGGGGATCGCAGGACATATTCAGTATATGACCTGACCAGAGCTGAGACGTTTGGCCAATCACGGTCACTCAATCTCCTACTGCGCTGGAAAGGGGACAGCGGTATGAATGAGTTTAAATTATGGTGTTCTTCTTATGGACTTTATCCTGATTGCCCTATGATAGCCATTGTAAAACTATGATGGTTTCAGCATTATTATTGTATAAAAATATAAAAGGTAAAAATAACTGGAACTATTTACGTTATTGTTACATGGTAACAATCTAATGTACTTTGGAACATACTCATTTTTAAATATGATTCTTTAAATCTCTGGTTGTGTTTTAGGTGATATGCTGCGTCCTCTGCTTCATGCAGAGCGGTACGTGGCTGGTTTTGGGCTGCAGACAGGGGAAATTCACACAGTCATCTATAATAACCACCCATATCGGGCTTTTCCTGTACTGCTGATGGATTCAGTGCCCTGGTATCTGCAGCTGTACATTCACACCCTGACAGTCACCAGCAAGACCCGTGATAACAAACCCAGTGAGTTTATTCTACAATTATCTTGGATTGCAAACTTTATGTATGGTTTGTATAAATGTATTGCTAGTTTTAGCGCACTTCTTCAATTATGGGCACTTGAATCATCTTTAAATGTACTATAATATAAATTTAGAGAGCATGTTTTTGATATATAAATGCATAGATAAATATTTTTTTTCATAAACATACAGTATAGTGGCATATATATTTATAAACTTATATATACTTCTTGTATTCTTAGATTTATAAATGTATTGTAGTGGGGAAGTTAAAACGTCTCGTGACTGTAACCCTGTTCCCTGAAAAAGCGGGAACGAGATGCTGCACTTATTAGTTAGCGCAGTGAGTTAGCTCTATGGGAAACCATCTTTGTTTGACCGGTTGTGAAGTATGTGTGGCAAACACGGCAAGAACTTTAAAAAACCTCTGACGTCATTGAAATGCGCGCTCGTGAGGTATAAGTAGATGAAAAACGGGTGCGCTTTCAGGTCACTTTGTCTGAAGAGACTGCTTTTTCAGGGAACAGGGTTACAGTCAAGTAACCCAAGATGTTTCCTATCAAAAGCTACTCTCAATGCAGCGCTGAGTTGGCGCTATGGGAACGAGAATACCAACGCTACCACACTGGAAATGTCTGGACCCTTCAAGGTTGTGTAATGTGTGCGCACAAACACGAGACATGAGCTTGGGTTGTCGCCTCAAGGGCATGTGAGCCCGTAGTAACATGAGCATCCACACTATAAAATATGAAAAATGTGTGCGGAGAGGACCAGCCTGCCGCATCACATACTTGTTGCAAGGGGGCGCCTCTAACCAAAGGCCTGGAGGATGCAACCCCCCTGGTGGAATAAGCCCTGACTCCTAAAGGCAAAGCTTGACCACGCACCACGTAGGCTAGTGCAGTGGTTCCCAAACTGGGGTATGTGAGGTGACAGAAGGGGGTACGCGTACAAAATGCTGAGGTTTGCCGTTCATTTAATTCTACCCTACCCAAAACCGAGCATTTATTTCTAACTGGAAAAATGCTGTAAATACTTGACATCCAATCAAATGTCCTCATCTTTTGCAGTGAAAACTGACTGCATCCACACAAGCAGCGTGCATATGACAGATTGCGTGCTGAGTTTTTCTGCCTTAGCAAATCACGCTACATTACTGTCATTCTCGACAATGCACCTTTGTAAAAGTGAAACAAGTAAAAACTTGTTGACGGACCATGGCCAGGACTACTGGGAGCAGAGCGAAGAGGTTCTCTTCTACTTTGTAAAATCTTCCCCAAACCTGTTTGACTACCTCGGGGGTGGCATTTCCATTCCCTGTGTGTCACAGCCTGACAGAAAGACTGCTCCCACATTCAAATGCCCAGGGATGTAAATCGCCCTGAGGGACAGGAACTTGTCCTGAGTCCAAAGCAGAACCTGTTCAGACGGCGCAAATGCAGTCCGCCTTGGAGATTTATGTAGGTGACTACTGAAGTGTTGTCCACCCGCACTAGGACATGGTAGCCCCTTAACTGTTGGAGGAAGTACTTCAGGGTCAGAAATACAGCCATCAATTCAAGGCAATTGATGTGACAATTGAGATGATGACCTTTCCAGATTCACAACAAAGATGTTTTCCCAAAGCGCAACTCAGCGCATTGAGTAGCTTTAGATAGGGATCGTCTTGAGTAGGGAAATGTAGTTTCAACATTCTTTAAAATGAGGAAGTAAAAAAAAATTAAAGGCACAATAATAAATTTTTTTTTTTTTTTTTTTAATCATCCTTAGTGGACAGAAAAGGTCTGGTTCATGCTCAGGAGCATAAAGAGTTTATAGACCTTTGTTCCTTGTCCTGTAGGTTACATTCACTACCAGCCCGCTAAAGACCGCCATCGTCCTCATCTACTGGAGATGCTGATCCAGTTACCGCCTCACTCGATGACAGAGGTCACGGTACAGTTTGAAAGGGCCCTGCTCAAATGGACTGAGTACACCCCTGATCCCAACCACGGCTTCTACGTTGGGTAAGACTCTTGCTTATCAAGTATTTTGAAAGATACATTTATTTTTGTAATTCAAATATATATGCTAAAATGTAAATATTGTCGTAAGTTTGTTACTCATCTTGTCTGCCACTCCCTATATCTGACTGATGTGCCATAAATGTTATTGCAGGTCCTCTGTGGTCAGCGCCCTTGTGCCAAGTATGGTTGCAATGAACACCAACTTCACACAAGACCAACCGTTGTTTAGCAGTTTGTATGTATAAACTGGCCTTGGTGTTAATAGTAAATAAGTGTGCCTTATTTGTTTTGGTTCTTCGTAACATTTTCACCTCTGACTTCCAGTATCCCAGTCAAAGAAGAATCAAGCTACTTTGTTCGAGTGTACACCGAACCCCTGCTGGTAAATCTACCCACGCCTGACTTCAGCATGCCCTACAACGTCATCTGCCTCACCTGCACGGTGGTCGCGGTGGGGTACGGCTCCTTTTACAACTTGCTGACCCGCACGTTCCAGGTGGATGAACCGAGTCCACCGCTGGCCAAACGATTGGCCAACCTCGTTCGTCGCATAAGGGGAGTGCCACTGCTGACCTAACTGCCGAGAGCAGGTCTGATGCCTGAAATGTCCATATTAGGCAGCTGAGAGAATAATGACTCTAAAACGGCATCTGCTGGAGTTTAAAGATGCTTTTCAGCCATGGAAGGACTCGATGCCAAGTGACTGTTCTGAACTTTTGTTGAACAAATGAGCTTCCAAGACAGATGGATTAGCCACCTTTTTATGTTTTGTTTTGTGAGTCACAAACAAAGATTAGCCACTGGGTTTTTTTGTCCAGTCACATAAGCAAAGACTTTTTTTCTGCAGTGTTTTTAGAAAACCATAGTTTGAACGTGAACGTTTCTCACAGGAACTGCATGGTTCGGGCATCTGGGATAAATATACATGGAAGAGCGTGATGTTAAGTCGTCTCAGTTTATGCCATCTCTTTGAGAGCGTAACCAAGTGTCACAGAAACAGACACTACAATCCAACTACTGAAAATTGATGTCTAAGAATGTGTCAAGTATTTTCCACTTTCTGTAATGCACTGATATTCAAATATGTGTTGTTTTGAAGGACTGGACTTTTTTAGTGTTTTGCCTTTATTTTTGTGCATTTGCCTGTGGGCTGACCACATAATGACTTCCAGACTGTGTGTTATTGAATTCAAATTCTGAAGCAGCTCTTTAACACTGGTTAACTTTCCCATAATAAATGAACTGGAAACCCATAACGTGTTGAGAACGTTTTTTGTTCATGCCATAAGGGATTTTGAGGAAGAATGCATGTGTATGTATATGTAGTTTGTTATACACATATACAGGTAATGTAGTTAAACAGATTTGTAGTAACTCACTGGTTCCATTGATCAAATCAAACTAAGTAAGTAGTACATCCGCTTACCTATTTTTGCCTGGCCCTACAGACACAAGTATGTCAGTGTACACATGTCCTAACTGGGCACAATACAAAACATTTCCAGCAGGAAGCAATTTGTCTCTCCAGAATGAATGTGAAATTGCTGTGCAACATGATACACTCCTAGCCAGAAGAGACTGATGTTCAAAGTATGGTTATGAATTGGATTTTGGACAAGTGGGATTTGTAGCTGCCAGAGCTACACAAAATCAATAATATATAGGCTTATACATATAGTGGTAGAAATTCCCCTACGCACCTGACTAAAGTTAACCTGGCGTCTACTTCTAGACACCTACAAATTTGTACTCTACTAGACGTCTCTTCACTTGTTCCACTTCAGCACTATCACTTGGGTATGAAAATAATATCTCTAGTGTCTAGCCTGCGTCGGCAGTGATCAGACAGACTCCAAACAATGACTTCGAATATGCTTTAATCACGGCTGGGAGGACATATCAATCACAGAGAATCCCACCGGCAAAAAGAATACAACAGTTAATATAGGATAGGTACATGACAAAGGTAACATGACTCATTACACCATCTTTCTCTAATATGATTAGTTCTACATATGTGCAATTCAGAAACACCCGGCAAAGCAAACTCGTTTTTTTATTACTTCAGCTTGTTACTTAGGTCATGGGGTTATTATATTTAGTTAGCCGTCTAGCCATGTCCATATGCTTCCATTATTTCAACACACTAATGTGTTGGTAAATTTTGTTTTCAAAAGCATACAAATGATAAGCTTGCAAGAAAAAAAATTAAGCACTGAATTGATTTAAGTAAAAGAATTCAAAAAGAAGTATGTATTATGCAAAATCATTCTCACAACTCTTTCCATTGGTTAAATCAGAAGTTTCACTGCATGCATGATCAGAGGTGTTGAGCAGCATTTCTGTCCGGCAGGGCACTGACCATCATTGGAAAAAGTATTCGGCATACACTGGATTCCCTTCAGTTAGGCACCTAGCCTGTATGGATAGAGATTCAGATTTAGTCTGGCCATTTAGTGGGATGAAGCATCAGATGTACAGCACAAAACACTCAGGACATGAATAGCTAGTTTTACTTACTGAGTGAATTACGTTCTATGTATTATTCATCATCTTTATTAATTTTGTAAAGCCACCCTGTGCCTGAAACAGTGCTATAGGCTGAATTCAGGTACATTTGACAGACAATATAACAAACTAATAATATAATATACCTTTACCTTTATAATATACTGGAGCCATACACTGACGTCCACATCCATTGCTGCAGCATTTCAGATTGGTGGCACAGTCACTGTCATCGGCACACGACACGAAACGTATCAGGGCACACTTTGCTGCTTCATATTTTGTGCTTGGACACACTCCTGGATTTACTGTTATACAGACACATGACAAGTCATATCACTGAATGCTGAATGATTTTTTTCACTGTAAAAAAAAGTTGTGCCTATATGTTGTTGGAATAAGTTTTACAAGAAAGAACTATTTCAGTCTTTCTACTTTAAAATGTCATGTTTTATTCGTCTTGGGTTTTAGTTCTTTTGCTGTTGTTGCTGTAAGGACCTTTGAAATAACTGAAATTATTTGGCAAAGTGATACAGACATGTACGTAATGCGGTCAAGACCTGCCTGGAACTACTTTAGCCCTGAAAATAATGACACACCTTTCAATCTTCGTCAACCAATCAGATTCAATCATTCAACAGTCCCGTAATAATATAATATAATATAATATAATATAATATAATATAATATAATATAATATAATATAATATAATATAATATAATATAATATAATATAATATAATATAATTAGGGGTGGCAAAATTAACTATATTAACAATAACATTAATATTTTTATTTTAATGCAGCATCCATTTTTTTTACCATCATCCTTTGGCTAGCTTTACAACATATGATCACACTCTTATTCATGCAAATGCTTTTAAACTATTCTACTATCACTACGTGATAAAACACAAAAGAGAACACAGTGCGGTACTGGCGCATGGCATCTCCTGCCTGTGTGACACACACACAATCGTGTGCACAGAAAGCTGCTTCAAACAGCGCTTGAACGACAAAAAACACACAAAATTATGTCAAAATGGCCGTTTGTACCCTCGCAAGCACAGTCTTAAATGAGTTCAGTGAAGTCTTAAATGAACGTAAAGAGTTGTGATGCATCATGTGCGTCAGGTCTTAAAAGTGACAGCAGCCTAACAAACCTGCTGCTGTGATGTCTGTCATTAATGTTAAAGAACTAAAGAGAGAAAATCATTCACTGCTCTTGACTAAATAACTTTTGTAACTTTAATAAGGATTGATCTATTTACTATATCATTTATGTTACAATAACCTTTTGTGCAGTCTACCAGGGCAAGTAAAAATCTGAGCTGGTCTGACTGGGCCAATACAAAACGATTGAGCTCTGATATATTGAAGGGCTGGTAAATGTGAAATTCATTATAATGGGTTTATGCGAAGATTGTTTTAAGTTCACTTAACTTAAAAGTTGTTATAATTTTTAAAGCCTAATAAATGTTAAATTTGATAGATTTCAATTGGCTACTGTCTTTATGTTGTTTCTACATTAATTTGGAGATTAAATGTGAAATTATTACAATATAAAAATATATATACAGTGGGTACGGAAAGTATTCAGACCCCCCTAAATTTTTCACTCTTTGTTTTATTGCAGCCATTTGCTAAAAATCATTTGTTATTTTCATTTATTTATTTTTATTGCACACACAGCACCCCATATTGACAGAAAAACACAGAATTGTTGACATTTTTGCACATTTATTAAAAAAGAAAAACTGAAATATCACATGGTCCTAAGTATTCAGACCCTTTGCTGTGACACTCATATATTTAACTCAGGTGCTGTCCTTCTGATCATCCTTGAGATGGTTCTACACCTTCATTTGAGTCCAGCTGTGTTTGATTATACTGATTGGACTTGATTAGGAAAGCCACACACCTGTCTATATAAGACCTTACAGCTCACAGTGCATGTCAGAGCAAATGAGAATCATGAGGTCAAAGGAACTGCCTGAAGAGCTCAGAGACAGATTATACTATATATACTATAATATAATATAATACCTGTCACTGGAGTCGTACACTGACGTCCACCGCATGCAGTGCTGCAGCATTTCTCCTTTTTGGGACACTCACTGTCATCGGCACACTTATCTTCAACCTCCACCATACACTTATATTTTATGTATGGACACACTCCTGGCTTTACTGTTATACAGACACAAGACAGAGAAGCCATATCACTGAATGCTGAATGAATTTTTCACTGTTTTCACATCATTTGGAGATTAAATGTGAAATTACAATAAATAAAAGTCCTTGAATGTCAGGTGCAATTAATTAGTTCATATTTTTTATCGATTTACAGCACATAATATAGCCTAATATAAAAATACCTGTAACTGGAGCCATACACATGTTAATTCCACATCCATTGCTGCAGCATTTCAGATCGTTGGAACAGTCACTGTCATCGTCACACGACCTGGGACGTATCTGGGCACACTTTGCTGCTTCATATTTTGTGTTTGGACACACTCCTGGCTTTACTGTTATACAAACACATGACAGAGAAGCCATATCACTGAATGCTGAATGTCTTTTTCACTGTAGAAAAAAAGATTTTTGGAAGTTGTAGACCTGCCTGGAACTACTTTCCCTGAAAATAACTGCACACCTTAGAATCTTTGTCAACCAATCATTTCCAAGCATTCAACTGCCCCATAGTATACTAATATAATATAATTTTTAAAATATTTAACACAATGAACGCAGCATTCGTATTTTCTGTCATCCTTTGGTTGCGTTACATTATATGATCACGCTCGTATTCATCCAATGCTTTTTAACCATTCAAGCACGATAAGACAAACGAGAACGCGCTGCCCGTGAATGTCCTGTCTATGTGACACACAACCCACAGAAAGATGCGCGCCTGTATCGAGCGCACAGACATCGCACCAGAATCGAGTTCTCTTTCATGCTTGAACGAACAGTAACACACATTTGTGCCAAAATGTCAGTTTTGTCGAGTATCCTCATAAAAGCAATATTTAATGAGTTAAATAAAGTCTTAAATGAACGTAGAGTTGTGAGAAAATGAGACGCGTGTGAGATCCTCATCATATTCGGCAGCGGCTGGTCTTAAAGTGACAGCAGCCACTGTGTGTCATTAAAGTTACTCAAAGAACAAAGGTCACAGAGAAAATTACTCTCTGCTCTCCACTAAAGAACTGTTGTAGCTTTAATAAGGATTAATCTATATTTAATTTATAATTTATGCAGTGCAGACTGTTTGATAACTTTATTCAATTTCTGTTTCTTACCTGTTAGACAGGAAAATATGATATTTGTTGTTGTACTTTATTGTTCAGCCTTAGCTTATATTTATTATGGGTTTATGCGAGGATTGTTTTAAGTTCACTTAAATTAAAAGTTGTTATATTTGTTAAGCCTAATAAATGTTTAAAAAGAATTATAGCTTTTAATACATTGTAATGTTGAATGGTTATAATTATAATTTAAAATTGGAGGAGACATCATCTAGAAATCAGTAGCAGAATTAGTATCAGTGATACTGGCCTTCATTCATAAAAATATGCCATTAAACAAGTATTTAAAATATAGTGTCTTTATACTGTAACCTTTTTCGTCTTTGTCACCTTTTCACCTTTGTTGCCATTGGCTTGGCTTGCTTAGTTGGGGACATTAAATTTAAAAATGTAATTTAATATTCAACAATAATATTGATCTGCCTGCATTGACACGATTATACAAGAACTGAACTGAGCTGGACGATGATATCACAGTTTACTCCAGAGCAGCTATATATATATGAACTAAATTAATAACGTTTTAAAAACAAAAATGAAACATCACTGGACTTTATTTAAGCTGGACTGTGACGATATTTTCTTCCGGAAACAAATTTTTTTTGCATTATTTTCCTGTTATCTCTGTAAAGCTGCTTTGAAACAATCTGTATTGTAAAAAGTGCTATATAAATAAATGTGACTTGACTTTATGTTGCTTCTACATTAATTTGAATATTAACTTTGAAATTATTACAATATAAAAAATATTAAAAACTTGTTTTTAATTGTGATTAATCACAGAAAGAATGTGTGATTAATCTAGTTATTTTTTTAATTGATTGACAGCACTAAATAATATAATATAATATAATATAATACCTGTCACTGGAGCCGTACACTGACGTCCACCGCATGCAGTGCTGCAGCATTTCTCCTTTTTGGGACACTCACTGTCACCGGCACACTTATCTTCAACCTCCACCATACACTTATATTTTATGTATGGACACACTCCTGGCTTTACTGTTATACAGACACATGACAGAGAAGCCATATCACTGAATGCTGAATGAATTTTTCACTGTTTTCACATTATTTGGAGATTAAATGTGAAATTACAATAAATAAAAGTCCTTGAATGTCAGGTGCAATTAATTAGTTCATATTTTTTATCGATTGACAGCACATAATATAATATAAAAATACCTGTAACTGGAGCCATACACATGTTAATTCCACATCCATTGCTGCAGCATTTCAGACCGTTGGCACAGTCACTGTCATCATCACACGACCTGGGACGTATCTGGGCACACTTTGCTGCTTCATATTTTGTGTTTGGACACACTCCTGGCTTTACTGTTATACAGACACATGACAGACAAGCCATATCACTGAATGCTGAATGTCTTTTTCACTGGGGTTTTTGGTTATTTTGCTGTTGTAGGCTGTAAGGACCTTTGAAATAACTGAAATCATTTGGCAAAGTGTTATGGACATAATGTGGTCAAGATCTGCCTGGAACTACTTTAGCCGTGCGTTTCCCTGAAAATACCTTGTCACACTTTGTCAACCAATCAGATTCAAGCATTCAACTGCTCCATAGTATAGAGCTGGTAAGTCCCGCCCATCCGTAAAACCCCAAGTGGACCTCTAGGTTGAAAAAATCGTCAATGCAAGTGAATGGGAGAAAATATTTATTTTCTGGTCCCGTTTGAATTGTGCCATGAATGTGAACATATGTTGTCTGTGAATTTTTAATATAATCTTTCATGTTACGAGTTTGACAGTATATGGTATGATTCTTCGGCTAGCAGTTGTGGAAAAGACATAACGAGAAAGACTACATGTCGCCTATGTGACGTCACCCCATAAAGTTGACTTACCCGTGGTTTTCGCCAACCTCAACGATTTTGTCCTCTCCCTGAAAGAAGGCGGTGATCGAAGTGCACCAAAGACACAGCCATGTTTAGCGGGATCCGTGAGCTAGTGTCCGTGTGCGAATGGTGGTGACGTTTCAAACGCGTCGAAAGCAGCGAAGAGTTGTAGTCCACAAAGTGCTCTCACACAAAGTCTAACCGTATCAAACTTCTACCCGCTAAATTGTAGCATTCTTTACACGAAAAATTATATAAAAAATTCACAGACAACATATGTTCACATTCATGGCACAATTCAAACGGGACCAGAAAATAACTATTTTCTCCCATTCACTTGCATTGACGATTTTTCAACCTAGAGGTCCAGTGGGGTTAGCGGAATGGGCAGGACTTACCAGCTCTGATATAATATAATATAATAATATAATATAATATAATATAATATAATATAATATAATATAATATAATATAATATAATATAATATAATATAATATAATATAATATAAGTAAGGAATAATTGACGACAGGCCATTGAATTATTAGAAAAATAATGCACACCCGAGGTGGTAATGCGGTCACGACACAAAGCGGAGTGTGCATCTCACCTCGGGTGTGCATTATTTTTCTAATAATTCAACGGCCTGGAGTCAATTATTCCGCTTATACTACAGTTACCACACCTCGAAAAATTGTTCAGATGATGTATTTCAAGACGTTTGTCAGGAAGTTTGTCAAGAAGTTTTTGTCATTAAAACGATCTTGTATGTAGGACTAATTTCTTACGCATCAATTCCCATGCCTTCATTGCTAATTCTAAAACGTCATTTAAGAGTTAGTAACGGAGATTTGAGCCACTGATAGCAGACTAATGCAGTTATTAGTGCAGTTATTAGAGAGACAGAGAGAGGTTGCAATAATGAGACAGAAAAGCATGTGCGTCAATATTTAATTTATTTATTAATTCATTAGTTTTAATTCATTTGTTAATTTTATTTTTATATTATTGACAGTAGGCTGTAGGCCTAACGAAAACCCGTGCAGCAGGACTATCTATTTATGTATATTCAGTTCAATTTTCTATTGATTATAGATAGGACTATATAGCCTACTTTATTTATTAAAATTAAACTGCACATTTTCTATGTGTATATAATATAATATAATATAATATAATATAATATAATATAATATAATATAATATAATATAATATAATATAATATAATATAATACCTGTAACTGGAGCCACACACTGACGTCCACCACACATAGCGCTGCAGCATTTCTCATTGTTGGAACAGTCACTGTCATCACCACACAACACTAACCCCATCATGACACACATTGCTTCTTCATATTTTGTGCTTGGACACACTCCTGGCTTTACTGTTATACAGACACATGACAGAGAAGCCATATCACTGAATGCTGAATGAATTTTTCACTGTAGATCTATCTTTATTCTTTATCTATATGTTATTGGAATACGTTTTACTAAAGACCTATTTCAGTGTTTCTACTTTAAAATGTCATGTTTTATTCGTCGTGGGTTTGGTTCTTTTTTTGTTGTTGCTGTAAGGACCTTTGAAATAACTGAAATTATTTGGCGAAGTGATTTAGACATGTACATAATGTGGTCAAAACCTGCCTGCCTACCTGTCGGATTCAAGCATTCAACAGTCACGTATAATAATATAATATAATATAATATAATATAATATAATATAATATAATATAATATAATATAATATAATATAATATAATATAATTTTTAGCCTTAGTTCATAGGTTTTCCATTTTGATTGTTCTTTACTTTGCTTTACTGTTTTATGTGTTTTCTATTTTATTGTTTTTTTTCCTTGGTTTTGTAAAGCACTTTGGTCAACAACAGTTGTTTTTAAACGTGCTATACAAATAAAATTGTATTGTATTGTATTGTATAATATAATTAGGGCTGTCAAAATTAACATGTTAAAGTATGCAATTAATATTTTCAGTTTAATCATTAAAAATATTTAACGCAATTAACGTAGCATCCATTTTTTTCTTTTCTCTCTTTTTCTTTTTCTCATCCTTTGGTAAGCTTTATAATACATGATCATGCTCTCATTCAAGCAAATGTTTTTAAAACATTTCAGCATGATAAGACACAAAAGAGAACGCAGTGTGGTACTGGCAGCACTTAAAGTGACAGCAGCCTAACAAACCTGCTGCTTAATGTCTGTCATTAACGTTAGTTAAAGAACAAAAAAGAGAAAATCTTTCACTGTTTCACTGCACATTAATCTATATTTAATTTATAATTTATGCAGTGAAGACTGTGCAGTGTTTGATAACTTTATTCAATTTCTGTATATTCTACCTATTAGACCTAAATCTTAAAGCACTGTTTAACAGATTACATGGGTCAAAAACAATGAAAACAATAACTTTTTATGCAGTTTAGCAGGGCAAGTAAAAATTTAAACTGGTCTGACTGGGCCAATATAAAAAATTGAGCTCTTATATATTGAAGGGCTGGTAAATGTGACATTCATTATAATGGGTTTATGTGAAGATTGTTTTAAGTTCATATAAATTAAAAGTTTAAAGCCTAATAAAGGTTAAAATTGGTAGATTTCAATTATACTGTAATGCTGAATCCTATAATTAATAACTATAATTAATGGCTTTCATAAAAAGATGTATATAATAAAATATAATATAATACCTGTATTTGGAGCCATACACTGACGTCCACATCCATTGCTGCAGCATTTCTCATTCTTCTTGGTACAGTCACTGTCATCGGCACACGACACAAAACGTATCCGGGCACACATTGCTGCTTCATATTTTCTGCTTGGACACACTCTTGGCTTTACTGTTATACAGACACAGACAAGCATGTTTGATATATGGACCAAGTTTTCAGACCCTGTTTCAGACCCTGTTGCCACGCCCGGGTACCAGCTTCAGTTCGAGCACGTTAAGGGCCCCAAAAGCCCCCGAAACATTGAAAAACAAGAATTAAAAACAAATCTCACTCAAAAGACAAATCCCCCCACCCCCCACACACAGAGAGACGCAGAGACAGAGAGAGAGAGAGAGAGAGAGAGAGAGAGGGGGGGGGGGGGGGGGAATCCACATTCAAACCAAATTATCTGACTTCCTGTTGGTCGGAGCTAATGACTGTAAATTAGAAAGTTGTCCGGCTCGATGAGACCAATATACTGTAACGATTGGGCTATGAATCATTCTTTTATTTGTTTTGAATTAACAATTCTGACTCTGTGTTTTCTGAGCACATTCCTTCTGAAACCCAAAGCCTTGTACACTCTGAACTCATTGAATGTAAATCAGGACTCTCGAGCATCTAAATTACTAGCATGGAGCCACCAGGTCTGGGTTTAGATTGCTCTCTGACACCCTTTTACGACTCTGCATCCTCTCAGAGATACTCCAGGACCTAAAACTAACATGCCTGCTTCCCCTGTTGTGAGCTTCAGAGAGATCCACAGGGAAGACAACGGGACTTTCTCCAAACACACACACACACACACACACACACACGCAAACATCCCTTTGCATTTAATTCAGAATACAAGTGATTCAGAATCTGTAGATGACATATTAAAGCATGCATGCTTGATTAGTTTTTGTTTTATTCTATAGTGTGATTCTCTAGTGTATAGCTTTGAATTCTAAGTGTTTATTGTAAGAATGTTCCCCAATATTGTCTTGTAACCCAACCTCCTGCTAGACCATAAACTTTATGACCCCAAACGGAATTTCCATAGAACCACAATGCTCACTTAAATTCTTGTAAAGGAAGAGGAATAGACCCTGCAGTCTTATGTATTCTATATATAACCACTTGAGAAATGTGTAAACATGGATGTAATTTCCCATCTCATCATTTTCCTTTTACGTGGTGTAGTTTGTGTATTCTTGTAAACTTTGGTAATAAGGTTAGACAAATCAGGTGTGTACCGTGTTTTGTCCTTCAAGCTTCATCTCCATTTGTAGTGTACATCACAGTTTGGGTAAACCTTATTTCTAGCCATGTAGTGAACTTTAAATGCTTATAATAGGGCATATCTTACGTAGTTTTGTATTCCTTAATCTTTCATATGACGTGTTTTATATCATTTTAAATCTTGAGATCTAACGGAGTTGAATCTCGATGATAGATTGCAATGAAATGATTATTACTATATGAATCGTCTTACTAGAGTATAAAGGCTCAAATTCTGACAACACCATAACTTATTCGAGTGGGTGTTTCCCCAGAGACAAAGGATCTTTTCCCGCTTCAGATCTTTGGACGTTCATTGGTTGTTCGCGCGAACAGAGGCGTGAACCCATCCTCTCCATAAGAGACTGACACAGAAAGTTTCTCCAGAGCACTTCTTCTGTGAGAGTTGTCCCACGACTCCTTAGGGAGTTTTTCTCCGTTTTCTTTTCTTTTCTTTTCTTTTCTTTTCTTTTCTTTTCTTTTCTTTTCTTTTCTTTGTTTTTATTTTCGCATAGCCTACTTCTTTGCCATGTTCCCCAAGCTGGTGGCTCTTCATCACACCAATGGCCTTGACCTCGGCAATACATATAGCAATGACCAGGCATGCCGCATATTCATCACAGCCATCGGAATGACTTTCATTGCGGAGCTTCAGGAAGAGTTGCGATCAGCCAGGTTATTTTCTATCGTGTCTGACTCTTCAGTTGACCGATCAGTAAAGGACCAGGAGCTAATCTATTGTGTCTACCTCCAGAATGGCAAACCAGTGAACCAGCTTATCCAGATTGTTGCCCTGGACCATAGCCAGCGCATTTTGGATGTTGAAGGTTGGAGTGGGTGAGGAGGATCTGAAAAAACATCTGGTTGGCTTTGGGTGTGATGGTGCTGCCGTTATGCTGGGTGTGAACAACGGAGTGACCGCCAGACTTCAGTGTTTGTGCTCGTCCCTTGTCTCAATCTGGTATGTGGCTCATCGTCTAGAACTAGCTGCTCTAGACTGTGTCAAACAGGTTCCTCAGCTGCAAGACATTAAGCAAACACTACGTGCCATCCACAAGCACTACACCTTCTCGGCGAAGGCCTCACGGGAGCTTCAGGAGATCAGCAAGGCGATGGAGATCTCCATTGTGAGGCCAGGTAACACTGAAGGTACTCGCTGGCTACCACACGTCACATGCATTGGAGGCATTGATGAGGAACTACAGGCCCATCTTGGTACACTTTGAGAACCATGCCAGTGACCCTAATGACAGAGAAGCAAGTGCAGTCATGAAGGGGAGAGCAAAGCTTGTGCAGCACACCCTGAAATGGTACAATATGCTGCTATTCATCCGCCTCATGCTGGATGTCTTGCAAGAACTGAAGCACCTCAGCCTCCTGTTCCAGCAAGAAGGCCTCACGTTGCAGATGGTCTCGGATGGACTGCAGACAACCTCCCTGGCTCTCGTGGCCATGCAGGTGAGAATTTTTTTTAGATTTGGCATTATTAGGTGCTAAAACCTTATTTGTCATTGACCCATATACATACATATTTAACTATTTTATAATTACATAATTCTATTTCTATTTCTTTTTAAACTGTAGACAAACCCAGGCCCAAGGCTACACCAGTTCATGGATGAGGTTCAGGTTGGAAGTACCTGGCAGGGAGTCCAGATCAGCAGGACCTATGCTGATGACGACAACTTCAAAAACCTCAAGCTTCGCCTCACCAACAGCTTCTGTGAGTTTGTGTCAGAGCGTTTCAAAAGTCTGGAGACCGGCGTTCTGAAAGCAACCTCCACACTCTTTGACCTGTCCAACTGGCCAGAAGACACTACTGATCTGGCAACATTTGGCACAGCTGAGATGAATGCCTGCATGGAGCATTTCCATCCCATACTTGAGACATGTGAGGACTTTGAATCCGTGGAGGCAGCTAGGCGAGAGTGGCTTGACCTTAAGATTCTTGTTTCCCGTCACTACAGGCACCTCGATTCCCAGGTGCCACCCTGTTTTTATTATGTGACTAACAACTAACAACTATAGATGATAATAACAAAGTACAGAAACAACATGTTTATTTTGGGATGGTTGACATTCACTTTAGGACGGTTCAAATTGTTTTTCAGGACGGTTCCAGGACGGAGGTGAAAAAAGTTAGTCTGGAGCCCAAGCAAAACAGTTCGAGATATTAAAAATCCATCCACAATTTAGCATCCTCAGTGTCTTGACTTCATGCTGACTGAGTTTGGTGGCGATTGGATGAATTCCTTAGGAGGAGTATATCAAATTCCACAGCATGCATTTCCAAACAACCCATAATAGCCGACTTCCTGTTGGGCTGGCGTAAAACATGTTTTCGAGCATGTTAAGGGCCCCAAAAGTGCCCGAAAGGTTGACAAAATAATAATAATAATCCTTAGGGAAACAATAGGGCCTTCGCCCTTTCAGGGCTTGGGCCCTAATAATAATAATAATCCTTAGGAAAACAATAGGGCCTTCACCCTTTCAGGGCTTGGGCCCTATTAAAAATAATCCTAAGGAAAACAATTGGGCCTTCGCCCTTTCAGGGCCTGGGCCCTAATAATCCTAAGGAAAACAATAGGGCCTTCACCCTTTCAGGGCCTGGGCCCTAATAACGTAAAACAGTTATTTTAAATTTTAGTAATATTTAGCAATATTACAGTGTTTACTGTATTTTTGATCAAATAAATGCAGCCTTCGTGAGCAGAAGAGACTTATTTTAAGAACTTTAAAACTGACCCCAAAAAACAAAAAAGCATTTGCTACCTCTCTATATCAGATCCCAAGACAATTAATTAGTAAAACACATTGGAAATAGTTATTTAAAATAGGACATGTGACCTATTGAGAGAGGACTATGACAAATTTCTACAAAAAACTTAAGTTCAGGTAGACATGCTTACCAGGCTCGTCACAGTTCATACTCGGGGTTCCAGGTGGAGTTCGGGTTCCCGCTCTCTCCTGCCCCCTACTGTCCACACACCAGCAGTAACCTGTGGACCCGTGGCACTGCTGAGGGCTGTACTGACCCTCCTCATCACACTGAGGGATGAAGGCTCCGATCGGAATACCACCGTTTTGACTCTGAAGACTGTCTCTTTGCTGCTCACACTGGGTCTTGGGACGACCTTCAAGGTAAACATACCAGAGATTATAGAATTTACTTGGAGGGTTAGTTCTCCAAAAAAATTTAATTCTGTCATCAATAAGTCACCCTCATGTTGTTCCAAAACTCATAAGACTTTCGTTCAACTTCAGAACAACCAATGAGGCTCACAAGTTACATCCATGAGATCGGCCTCTTACAACGAACACACTGCTGAAGTTTCATCAAGATCAGTTAATGTATGCTGAAGTTATAAAACACTTCCTGTGTCCCTTATTCACCACTTATACTTCTTGACCTTAGTGCAGCATTTGACACCATTTCACATCCCATACTTTTGAGCAGGCTGGAATCTATTGGAATGACTGGTATGGCTTTAAGCTGGTTTCGTTCTTATCTCACAGATCACATTCAATTTGTACAACTTAAACAGTTTAAATCAAAACCCACTTATGTTGTCACTGGTGTTCCCCAGGGCTCTGTTTTAGGACCTCTTCTGTTTATTATTTATCTTTTACCTATTGGCAGCATTTTTAGGAAATATGATATCCATTTTCATTGTTATGCCGACGACACCCAACTTTACCTGTCTTCTAAACCTTCTTCAAAGTTTCCCTCTTCTGCTCTTGGTGAGTGCTTAAGTGAATTAAAAAAATGGTTTTCAAGTAATTTTCTAAAATTGAACAGCAGTAAAACAGAAATTCTTCTTGTTGGTTCAAAAAATACAATAAGTAAGTCGAATATTTCTTCTGTGGAAATAGATAACTGTTCTGTTCCTCTATCGAATCAGGTCAAAAGTCTGGGTGTCATTTTTGACACAACTCTGTCTTTTGAATCTCACATTAATAGAGTTACCCGTTGTGCATTTTTCCATATTCGCAATATAAATCGTCTGCGTCCTGTCCTTTCACTCAAGAGTACTGCTACGCTTGTGCATGCTCTTGTAACATCAAGAATCGACTATTGTAATGCTTTGTTTTATGGGCTTCCTTCCAAATCTCTTCATAAATGCAAAATGCTGCAGCTCGAGTCATTACCAAAACTCCACTTTTGAACACATTTCTCCTGTTTTACAGAAGTTGCATTGGCTCCCAGTTAAATTCCGTGTGAATTTTAAAATTTTACTTTTAACTTACAAGGCACTTAACAATTTGGCTCCTTCATATCTTCAAGATCTTCTTCATATACACACTCCTTCCCGCACTCTAAGATCTGCTTCTGCACTTTCACTTGTTCTGCCACGCACTCGGACAACTTCTATGGGGTCACGAGCTTTTGGCTATGCTGCTCCCCATTTATGGAACTCTCTTCCTGTAGAAGTTCGCAACAGTTCTAGTCTCTCAGTTTTTAAATCTCGTCTTAAAACGTATCGGTTTAGGCAGGCTTTTATGTGATTTAATGTTTTTGCTGTACTGGTTTGATTGTTTAATGTCTTTTTTATGAATTTTGTAAGGTGTCCTTGAGTCCCATGAAAGGCGCCTTTAAATAAAATGTATTATTATTATTATTATTATAAAATTCATTTCCTCGCCACGGCCAAACCGTTCGAGATATCAAAAATCTGTCCGCAATTTATCATCCTCAATGTCTTGTCTTCATGCACACCGAGTTTGGTGGCGATCGGATGAATTCTCTAGGAGGAGTATTTCAAATTCCAGAGGATGTGTTTTTCAAACAACCCATAATAGCTGACTTCCTGTTGGGTGGAGCTAATAACAGAGTGTGGAAGTTGCTCGGCCCGATTAGATCTACACTCACCTAAAGGATTATTAGGAACACCATACTAATACTGTGTTTGACCCCCTTTCGCCTTCAGAACTGCCTTAATTCTACGTGGCATTGATTCAACAAGGTGCTGAAAGCATTCTTTAGAAATGTTGGCCTTGGCCCATATTGATAGGATAGCATCTTGCAGTTGATGGAGATTTGTGGGATGCACATCCAGGGCACGAAGCTCCCGTTCCACCACATCCCAAAGGTGCTCTATTGGGTTGAGATCTGGTGACTGTGGGGGCCATTTTTGTACAGTGAACTCATTAGCTGCTTTCCGACCAAGTAGTTACAGGAACTTAGTTCTAGGAACTGTCCACTTCTAAACAGTTCTAAGAACTACTCTCCCCCAAACTCAGTTTTGCTGTTTGCGTTCGCACTGGCCAAGCGGCCATAGGAACTGGTAGGAGGGGTAAGGGAGTGACGCAAACACGGTGACTTTTATTTTGACGGCGCGACGGACCTTTATTTTGGCGGCGCTGAGAACGCCAGAGCAAACAATGCTCGCATTCTCTGAGTTTATTAGTTAGCGATCTGTCTAACAGTACTGTTTAATATGTTATTAGATAGAACTGTTATAGAAAGTAGACAGTATATTAAAAAAAGGTTATGAGCCTATGCCGTGTGGTTGATGTCCAGTGTTGCTAGCTGGGCAGATAAACATAATCATGTTTGGCTTGGTCCCCTCAAAGTTGCGTTGGATTTTCTCTTCAGCATAAAGGTTTAGAGGCCCATCTATCACTGTTTTCCATGTTTGTATAGTTAGTTTCTGGAGTAAATATAAAGGCTATAATCTGTGTGTTTACATTCTAGCTGTTTTAAAAATGGCGGGTGCTGGTGCGTACACTAACGTCACGGCGTACACTAACGTCACGCGTATCAGCGTACACTAACGTCACGGGTAGTTCCTATAGTGCTGGTTTAGACCCTACTCTGAAGTAGGACCTAAATTAGTTCCTCCAAATGGAGTTCCTAGAACTAAAATCGTTCCTAGTTCCTGCGGTGCGAACACGCCGACATCCGTGTACTTTAGCCAATAGTTCTAGGAACTGTGAAAAGGTTCCTCCGGTCGGAAAGCGGCTATTGTCATGTTCAAGAAACCAATTTGAAATGATTCGAGCTTTGTGACATGGTGCATTATCCTGCTGGAAGTAGCCATCAGAGGATGGGTACATGGTGGTCATAAAGGGATGGACATGGTCAGAAACAATGCTCAGGTAGGCCGTGGCATTTAAACGATGCCCAATTGGCACTAAGGGGCCTAAAGTGTGCCAAGAAAACATCTCCCACACCATTACGCCACCACCACCAGCCTGCACAGTGGTAACAAGGCATGATGGATCCATGTTCTCATTCTGTTTACGCCAAATTCTGACTCTACCATCTGAATGTCTCAACAGAAATCGAGACTCATCAGACCAGGCAACATTTTTCCAGTCTTCAACTGTCCAATTTTGGTGAGCTTGTGCAAATTGTAGCCTCTTTTTCCTATTTGTAGTGGAGATGAGTGGTACCCGGTGGGGTCTTCTGCTGTTGTAGCCCATCCGCCTCAAGGTTGTGCGTGTTGTGGCTTCACAAATGCTTTGCTGCATACCTCGGTTGTAACGAGTGGTTATTTCAGTCAAAGTTGCTCTTCTATCAGCTTGAATCAGTCAGCCCATTCTCCTCTGACCTCTAGCATCAACAAGGCATTTTCGCCCACAGGACTGCCGCATACTGGATGTTTTTCCCTTTTCACACCATTCTTTGTAAACCCTAGAAATGGTTGTGCGTGAAAATCCCAGTAACTGAGCAGATTGTGAAATACTCAGACCGGCCCGTCTGGCACCAACAACCATGCCACGCTCAAAATTGCTTAAATCACCTTTCTTTCCCATTCTGACATTCAGTTTGGAGTTCAGGAGATTGTCTTGACCAGGACCACACCCCTAAATGCACTGAAGCAACTGCCATGTGATTGGTTGATTAGATAATTGCATTAATGAGAAATTGAACAGGTGTTCCTAATAATCCTTTAGGTGAGTGTATATGTGTACCGAGATTCATATTAATTCATAGCCTGGGTTTCCCCATGCTGCCTTGAGCGCAGCGCGATTTTATTCACGCTGCTAGGCAGTCTGGATACCATGGACCAGATTTTCCCCTCAGCAATGGAACCAATCACAGAACGGGGAGGGAGCAGCAAGACGATGACGACATCTATGCGACACACCGAAGCAGTTTGTTTATATCTATGGCTCCAACATGACAGACGTAAAAATATATGCATATTTTTAGGAACACATCTACAAAAATATGCCTGTATTTCAAGTTGATAAAATAATTTAAAATCCACATCAGTTTATTATTTACCACGCCCTCCCAGGATCTATAACGTTACCTAGGCTACTTTCACTTTTAAAAATTCATCATAACCGCGTGCGCGCGATCTGCTTGCAGTCGTCGAGATGGATGCTGAGGAGTTGAAGAAAAGAATAGCTAGTGGAGATTGTAAAGTTGTCGACAATACGTCATCAAAAATCAAGTCCAGTGTGTGGGAGAAATTTGGAGTTATCTGAAGAAAATATTGTGAAAGGCTTTGCTGCAAACATTTTCGTGTTGGATAGCCGCAAATGTGGAACTTCATCCCTGAGGAAGCACGCAGAAACTGTGGTAACAAAGCAGTTCTATCGAACAGTATTTTTCATATTTAACACTGTTAAGTATGTGTGGTGTGCAGGGCGTGTTTGAACCCAGAATTGTCAGATGTAGGCTAGACGAAATTGCGTGGCAGATATAGTGTTGTAGCCGCGTCTGTTATTAGGCTACTCAGTTTTGTGGTAACGTTAGCCATGTTCTTCATGTACCGGCCTTTTGACAGCTTCGGCTGAAGTTGTCCTTGTGTTAATTGTCATGTAATAACTTCTGTATGACCTGGCAATAAACATTTTTGTAAGTGTGTCTATAATGTGATTGTCTAAACTGATTTTATTTCGGGTGCGGGTCGGGTGTCGGTTCTATTTTAAGCGGGTCGGGTGAAGATTTTAATTAGTGCTGCTGTCGGAAAACTGGTCGGGTGCTGTTTTAAGCACTGCGGGTACGGGCGGGTGCGGATTTACAAAATCGGACCCGTGCAGGACTCTGGTGTACACATAAATCTCTGACCCATCGTCGTCTTCTTCGTTGAATATCTTTCGCTCTACTTACGTCATCTGGTATAATTGAAACGATTGGCTATGAGCTACGTACAGGCGCATTTGATAGACATTTGTAGCGCCCAATAAACGGCTCTGGGCATTCGTAAACCACGCCACAAATACGAGAAAATGAACATGTAGTTCCCAGACCACGTCTCAAAGAGAAAGTGGTCTGACGTTAGCCAGGCTAATTAATTCATGCAAGCGTGTTTGATATATGGACAAAGTTTTCGGAGCCCATTCAAGGGGGCGCTGTTGAGGATCTACTTCAGCTGTGCATTTCCCTGAAAATAACTACACACCTTAGAATCTTCATTAACCAATCAGATTCAAGCATTCAACAGCCACGTAGTATAATATAATATAATATAATATAATATAATATAATATAATATAATATAATTCCACTAGAGAAGAGCATCATTAGGGGTGACCAGGTTATAACAGTTTGTTTCAGCATCTGTAAATCAGTGGTTTTGCAATATGTGTCTCAAGCTTATTCACATATTTAGCCTATCAGCTTCAAATCAAAGTAGTTTAGAAATCTACTTTATTCCTAAACTGTGTTAATTAATGTCAGATAAAAAAGTGTTAAACAAGAGTTGTAACCAATTTTGTATCAGTCAAAATTCATTTTAAGCATTTTAATCCACAAAAAAAAAAAAAAAAAAAACCTAAACTTTTGCATTTTTCTAAACTTTTTTATTTGTTGGAGGATTGATCAAAATCTGATCGATGGCAAACAAATCTGTTAACGTTTTTTTTTAAAGCTTCCGTCGGCAACCCTGGAAGATTGAGTGGACTTAGCCAAAATTTTGAATGTTTACAACTCTCATGCCCCTCCCCCACTATCAAATAATACCCTCCCATCGAGTTCGTGAGGGTCAGTGCGTGTGCACAGGTGAACGCGCCCGTCTCATCAGCATCGATCAACATGGAGTAGCCTACTCATAAAGTAAATGGTTGATAAAGCACAATTACCTGTCGAGAAGAAATGTTGCAAGCTCTGACCTCCTAGCTCTTGAGGTTAACCGAGGAATTGGATTATTTTCCGCTATCACTCTTCGTTACTGCGCGAACTTCAGGCGTGTGCATGTGATTGTAACGTGCGTGAGGGGGGAGCGGGATCTGTGGTTGACAGTCAGATCTCACACCCCCCTGCGCTGATTGGACCTGATGAAGCGGGAGCGGTGGATTTTTGCAAAACAAATAACACGCTCCAGGTGGAGTTAGAAGCTTGGTTTTTTTTCTAAAACCACCTTATTTATGTTGTTCTGTCGGATTATAGTGTCGATTTCACTGTATATGATCAAAAAAAATGTTGCCGACGGCAGCATTAACCATATTATATTAATATTCTTGTTTTACTGTAAAAAAAGAATATCTGTGTGTTTTCCTTGTACAGTGGAAAATGTATATAAAGAGTAATATATATAAAAAGTAATAGATAAAACACAACTTACGTATATAAAAATATAGGCTATATATTTACATACCTTTAAAGGAATTATTTAAACTGATAAAGTTCATCTTTAACTGGACGTCTGTACTCTGTATGTTTGAGAATTGTAATGTGCTGAGATGCCATATTTTGTAAGGCACTTGTTTAATGCATATATTCGGGCTGCGTATGAAGTTACATGGATCTTCTCACCTCCTGTGATGTTTCGTCCTGGAGCAGCTTCTGTTGAGCTCCAGCATCCAGACAGACACAATAACACGGCGCAGTACACTCGAGCTGTCATCCTTTCGACCTGCGATCACACAATGAATGAACTCTGCTGGAACATCATTCTTATATCAGGACGAAAAAGTATTTGAGTTAGCGCTCAACCAATGGCGTGAGTTTGAGGTGTTGTCTATTTCGTCTCCCTGCCAGAATCTGACTCCCCTTCGCGTGCACGCGCATGACATGTTCATCGACTGTGGTTTTCCACACCTGTAATTCCTGTCTGGATTAAGTGTTTGTTAGTACTCTTTATTAATACATGATTGTTTTTCCCTGCTTTGTTTTGTGATTTAGGTTCCTGTGTTACTTTCTGTTCCCTCTGTGTGTGTGTGTGTGTGTGTGTGTGTGTGTGAGTAAATTAATCAATAATATATGAATATAAATGAATAAATAATTATTCCTTAATCAACAGCTATATCCATAGTTTACCTGCCAAAAAAAAAAAAAAAAAACCTGTTTATTAGATCTGGCTGGGAAAGAAAAGAAAAGAAAAAAACTCCCAACACCTGTATACTTTTATGGAGATAACTAGGTGCATCAGGTCTCTTCGCTCAACTGCATATCTTTCTCTTAAGGACAACTGCAAATGGTAGCCTAGTGAGTGTTCAAAAAAAAAAAAAAAAAAAAAACGAAGCAAAGTATGAAAACCTTTGTTTCTTTTACAAATTAACAACATAAATAATAACCATATACTGTATGGAGTGACACACATAAAATCAGTATCATTTTTAACCCCAGCACCTGCCGAAATCATACTCCCACTCCCAATGCCAGCTTTGCAAGGTCAAACACATAAAACTAATTCTCATGACACCTTTCTCATGGAGGATCACTGCAGATAAGCACTCTAGCTTCAGTAGTCACATTCAAATCCAGAATCAAAACACATCTGTTTAGCTGTGCATTTACTGAATGAGCACTGTGTGTCCGACTGATTGCACTTTATCTGCTATATGTATCCTCTTTTTTATTCTTTTAATACTTTTTATAACTGTTTTATTTCAACTTTTTTATTCTCTGCTTTTATTGTTCTTATGCATCTGTTAACAAATATTCCGTTTCTATGTAAAGCATTTTTAATTGTGTATAAAATGTGCTATATAAATAAATTGCCTTGCCTTGCCTTGCCTTGCCTTGCCTTGCCTTGCCCTGTCCTGCCTTGCACATCAAGTGACCTAATGGAGAAAAAAAAAAACCTTGGGAGAACCCAGGCTCAGTCGGGGGCCAGTTCTCCTCTGGCATTTATTAACTAGAGGCCGGATTGTAATTTGAACTGTAAGATTAAAAATATTATATGAATGCCTGGCTGAAGAGATGCGACTTTAATCTAGTTTTAAACTGGGAGAGCGAGTCTGAGCAACGAACAGTATCAGGAAGACTATTCCAGAGTTTTGGGGCTAAATGTGAAAATGCTCTCCCTCCTTTGGTGGTTCTGGATATCCTAGGTATGACCAAAAGCCTTGAATTTAGTGATCTTAAAGAGCGCGATGGATTATAGGGCGATAGAAGATCCGTTAAATAGACTGGAGCTAAGCCGTTTAGGGCTTTATAAGTCAGTAGCAATACCTTGTAATTAATACGGAACTTTATAGGTAACCAATGCAGTGATGATAAAATCGGTGTTATGTGATCATATTTTCTTGATCTAGTAAGAACTCTAGCGGCGGCATTTTGGACTAACTGTAGCTTGTTTATTGAGGATGCAGGACAACCAGCTAATAAATGAAAGAAAGAAAGAAAGAAAGAAAGAAAGAAAGAAAGAAAGAAAGAAAGAAAGAAAGAAAGAAAGAAAGAAAGATTTATATAGGGCTTTCATATGTACTACTGGACACCCAAAGCGCTTATCAGGGAATCGCTCCTCAATCCCCTCCAGTGTGCAGCATCCACTTGACAAATGGCTGACAAATGTCAAATTCACATGAACCATAATGTAAATGAGAATAATTTCTGTAGTGACATACACTGCTCGTGAACAGCAGTTTATTGTCCCAGGAATAATCAACATAGGATTTAATATTGTCAGTGGCTCAAATTAGTGCATTTGGCACCAGTTTCACCCTGTAATTTAGTACAACTGGAATTTCCAAAAGTCATTGTGAAAATCAATTCTTTACCACGTCATATTGCCTGTTTTTTACCCTTCACCTTTAACAATTTTGCCATTTGTCATCTCAACATTAAATCACAGAACACCCTAAACAAGTTGTCTGGCAGGTTTATCATTTTGATACTAGAATTGTCAGATTGGGTGCACCATTCAGATCATTCAATGCGTTTCTGAAAAGCATTGTTAGCCAACTATATGGTCACAAGTTCCTTCGTTTCATAGTTTAACAAGTCTGTGTTTGCCAAACCATAGCTCTAACTTAGCTCTAACTAATAGACTTCACACTGAATATACTGAGCCGGTTGGTACCAAAAGGGCGTAACTGCACTTACGCCCTTTTGGCATTGAGAAATGTATTGTGGGTAAAGCCTGTGGATAGCACATGAGTCAAAATGGCTTACAACACATGTAAGTCAGGTAGGTCAACAATCAGAAGAAAACCGTTTTTAACTGCTGAAGATGTACTATTAAAGGATTAGTTCACTCAAAAATGAATGTTTTGTCATTAATTACTCACCCTCATGTCAACCCGTAAGACCTTTCAAGGCCCAGAAAGGTAGTAAAGACATTGTTAAAATATGATATGTGACTACAGTGGTTCAACCAAAAAAAAACTGGCTTTATTCAACAGTTTTGAACATGTCACACATGGTCTGAAACAAAACCAAAGATGCAGAGGGAGAAACAGTTTGTTCGCAAAAAAATCAAGTGGCTGCCCTACACAAAAGAGGATCTAAAAGGTGGAAAACAGGAGTACAGAGATTATCATGGAATGGAACCTAAAAAGTTATACAGATGTCCACCTGGGATCATTGCTGTGAAAAAGAAAGACTTACTTATACTGTGCACAAATGCTGGCAGTATCCCGCAGTCTTATGTGGACTTCTGCCGGCCTTTACAATTCAGAGCGGGCTACTATCTCATTTACAAATCCATCTGAAACATTCTTTATGACACAGATTGTCTTTGTTATGTTGTCATGTCCTCAATATTCAGTAACCTATTTTATATGCTCTCTTCTTGAGCCTATGTACTTTCAGTTGGTAATATGGCATTCAATTAACTAATTTGATGTAAGGACTTTTTATGTGATATTTAATTTTATGACAACAGATTGTCATTTCTTTTAAACTCATTAATTTAATGCTTTGTTAATATTGTCATCAGATGTTTTTATATGCAAAATAGAATGAAACATTGGTGCCAAAAAGGCACATGTAACTTAAAATAAATAAATAAAATAATTAGAATTTATTTTTTCTGAATAAAGGTTAAAATAGTGTTCAATAAGTATACAGTCATCCATGTGTGTACATATTTTTATTATAAAAGATTGAAATCAGTACATGAAATCAGATCAAACTATGGTAATTTTATTTTTGGCTCTCCAAGTTGGTGAAATGTCACTTACGCCCTTCTGGTTCTCACCCCTCGACATGTTAGGCCTGTTGTTCCATATTTTTGTTTTAATAATCTTGTTTTCAGAGTGCGATTAACTCTTTCAACCATGCCTGATGATTGTAGTTGTCTTGCGCAATGAAAATGCCATTGAATCTCCAAAAGTCTGCAGACTTCCTGACATGCCTGAATATTAAAGTGTGTTCCCTGATCAGAAACAATCAGGGGCATAGAATTTATTAGGGACACTAGGGAAGTGTCCCTACCAATATCCAGCGACCACTTATTTTTCCCTAGCAATAATTTCTATAAAACATTTAAATATATTTATATATAACTCATATTGTCTGATTGTGTCTTGTGGTTTTTATGTATCACTCAATGTAGCGCTCAATTTCCAGTTGTGCAGGCTCCTTTCCTTGCTTATGCAGTTCAGATGCAATGTTTTGGAAGCTAATTCAGCATGTTAGTCATGTCAGTCAAAAAAGCCAAATCTAAAAGCCACTGCTCATCCTCAAGTTGTTTGTAGATAGGAGAAACTCCTTTATCTCAGGCAGCAGCTCACGGAATCTTTCCAAAAATTTGCCCCTGCTTAACCATCTGACATCTGTATGCAGCAGGAGATCCGTGTGGTTGCAGTCAGCTTCCTCCAAATAAGCACGAAACAGCCGTCTCGTGAAAATGTCTCTCAACGTTTCCTTTCTTTGGAATAGCAATACTTGTTTGGCAGATCAGAGAAATGCATTTAGAAAAGGACATAGAACACATAAAAAAGTATTGGCTTTTTGCTTGGTACCGCACTCATTTCAAATGGTTGGAATTTATTTTAGATCTATATTTTACGAATGAATGTCATTTGTGTACGCTACCGATTCCGAATACTGCTAGCTTTTCGTGCTCTGTTCTCCGAAGCTCTTGGAGTTGGAAAGCGCAAAGAAGTCTAGTTGTCATGGCAACTAAACAAAAAAATATTGCTGGTCAAAATGTATTCGTCAAGTGCAAGTCAGACAGAAACTAAAAAGAGGAAGGAAGGACATTGTTATATTTATTTTTATTAAAATTTAACAAAACCATATATTCAAATTATGTGTGATCAACCAGCATTGTCTTTGCGATCAACTGGTAGATTGCGATCGACCTATTGGGCACCCCTGATCTATAGCAACGTCTGGCAGCGTCATATGCAGTACTTGCGGGCTGTCCTGAGTTCATTAAGAGGGGCCGGACTGACGGCCAACCCGAAAAAGTGTGAGGTTGGGCGTGTGGAAGTATCTGGGTTTCCACTTGGGTCACGGACAGGTGCGTTCCCAAATTGATAAGACGGCAGAAGTTGCAACCTGTCTGAGACCCAAGACCAAAAAGGAAGTGAGGCAGTTCCTGGGGCTGGCGGGATATTATAGAAGGTTTGTACCTAATTACTGGGACCTCACCAGCCCGCTGACTGACCTCACTAAAAAGGAAGCACCAGATCCGGTCCAGTGGATGAAGCAGTGCCAGCAGGCTTTCATCCAGATAAAGGCAGCTCTGTGTGGCGGACAGCTCTTACATTCTCCTGACTTTTCTCTCCCCTTTTTGTTGCAGACCAACGCATCTGGACATAGAGGGTGAGGAGTGTCTGTTGCTGTACATCAGTCGTAAGCTCTCGAAGAGAGAGACGATGTACAGCACCATGGAAAAAGACTGGTTGGCAATTAGATGTGCCATTCTCACCCTCCGCTATTATCTCCTGGGACGGGGATTCACTCTCTGTTCAGACCACGCACCCCTGCAATGGCCCCACCACATGAAGGATACCGACGCGCGGATCACCCGTTGGTATCTGGCACTGACAAACACCTGATTCTTTTAGCAGTAATTGGCGTGGAGAGACCGGATATAAGCCGCTGTGGAGAGAGAGAGAAGGACTGAGGACTCGTGCGACGAAAGAGTGTCTGTGAAACCTGGTGGAAAGAGTGGCAGAGCCGGTCTGTGAACTACTATCTGTGCTGTAGCGAGTCTATGGTGGATGCGTTGCGTGCATCAAGTTATGTATTAAGTGTGTATTAAGTTATACAAATAAATCGTACGAGTCCCAGTCACGCTGACCCTGTCTTCCTTCCAACCTTTGAACCTTATCACAGCGCCAAATATTAGGCTACATGTTTTTACTCCAATCTCATTTCATAACGTCATAACGAAGAGAAACATTTGAAGTAACATATGATAATCCATATATTTTTCTCTAGTGTAGTGTACTGAAGTGTTCCTTTTTAATGATTTATCGTTATAGGCCACCTAAATTTCTGTATAAGTAAAATGTTTTATAATTGTTATTCTTATTTTATGCAGCCCTACAAGTATATGCCTAAGGCTCAACAAATCTGGTGTTCATTATATATATATATATATATATATATATATATATATATATGTCTGGCCTCAGCGGGACTTAGCCCTCTCCTCTTCTCTCCAGACGGATCAGGATGGCTTCTGCGGCTCAGGGTCCAACGTTGGGACGGGGGCCCTGGTGCTTGGGAAAAGGGTAGCGCTTTCGGAGCTCAGGCTCTGGTTTGGACTGAGGCTGAACGGGTGACGGGGCAAGCCTAAACACGTGTGTGTGTGTGTGTGTGTTTGTACACTTCTTTGTGAGGGGCACTTATAGTGAAAGATTGTGACAACCAGCTATTTAATGTGTGCTCCCTAGTTAAAAGGGCTTATAAATATGCCAAATGTTTCTATTTAACTTTAGTGTTTTGCACAGGTTTCTGTAAAGGTTATGTTTAGGGGTGGGGCTTGGTCTGTTGAAGTGAGAGGCCTGTTTGATCAAGTTTGAATCTCCTTTTAGTCATCCCATTCTCAGCTGAGGCTGAAAGGAGTTTCAGTGCTCTTAGGAGACTGAAAAAATGGCTCAGAACAACAATGGCACAAGTGAGACTTAACAGTATTGTTGTGTGCCATGTCCACAAGGACAAACTAAACAATATTTATGTGAAAAAAACTTGACTATGTTATCAAACAGCTAATAATGTGTTGCTAATGTTACACCAACCATGTTCCCATTCGCCATCTCAGGCAGGCAGCTGCCTTCTAATAATCATCAGAAATGTTTTTTACTGTACAACGTCAGTGGAGAAAGGCATATAGTTCATCATAACATCGTAAAATATACATCATACACCCACTATATTGCTAAATCTACCAGATTTTTCATATCAACAAAAAAATATATACCTAGATAATCTGGAATCTCTCGAGACTCCCCTGCTAGTTCGCTGTTAATGATATGCTAAAGAGATTTTTTTCACTGCAGTTTTAAGGAGAAAATACTCCGCAATGGTCTTGACTTACGAATCTGCACATGGTTTGTCTTAAAGCACATTAAAAACACCACATAGACATTTAAACAACATTAAAAACGTGATTTTCACCACAGGGGGACTTAAATTCATTATTCTATTAATTTCCTGAATCCTCAGCTTCCGGGGATCTCCCCACTAATTTTGAAATCAAACCTACACCCTTGGAAACAATAGTGTGTGACACTTCCTTCTGGGAAGGATGTTTCAATCCGGTATTTTTGCCGTAAGGACAGCATTGCCTTTCTTGGTGGTAAATACTTCGACCTACATTAATAGCTTATCAACTATGGCTAAAACATGCTGATAACCCTTGCATTTTAGAAAGAGTCATAAAATTCCATTGCAATTCACAAAACCGTCCTGAGGGTGCAGGGTTTTCCCAAATGAACGGAATCGGTTGGCATATTAAGTTTTGTCATCACGCATGTGTTAACTTCTGCATTTCTCTAAAAATCCTTCGCCCATATTATTTAAACATGAACACATTTAAAAACGCCTAAGTGTCCGACACGCACTGTATATCTATGTGACTAGATAAGGAAGCAAGGTTTGGAGTGTATTATCCATTTGATCATCAAATCCACAGATTTTGCACTTTGGCTTTATGAGAGCTGTGAGTGAGGTGATTCAACGTGCAAATGACATGCCTGAGCAGTGACGATAGTAATGGACTAAAATTCAGTTTAGGTGGAACATTGGGGCACGCCAACTGAAATTTTAGAGATCCGCCTGAAGAATTGGCATTAGTCATGTGTGTGACTTGAGACTTCTATAAAACAACCAGAATGAATCAATCTCTCAGAGCCTGAGACAAGATGATTATTTCCCTGTTTAGGTTTCCTTCTGTCTCTATTCCCACACTCACACACACCACTGTGTTTTTGTCACTGAAGGAAGATGATGAGGATCAAATATAAACTTGTTCATTTAACACGATGCGATTACATAGATATAGGCATATAGCCCGTAACATAAATTACTCACACATAGACGAGAACCGAGAATGAACTGAATGAGACAGGTATAAATAAACACAGAACTTAAAGACAGACAGCTGAAAGTAATCAGTAACCAATGAGACTAACTAGGAGGTAATTAAGACTAAACTGAAGCATATGAAACAAACACACAGGAAAGTTGGATGCCGATCGCCATAAAAAAAAAAAAAGAGAAGAGAAGAAAGAAACACACAGGAATGAAATTAACTCAAAACACAACATAACCCTGACATTTTTTCACATTGAACATTTTAAGCCTCCCTAATTCTAATTGTTTTTTATGTTTATTTGCTTACTTTAGTTGTGGACCAGCGCACTCCGAGGCTGCAGGCGGAGCCACTTGCTCATCACGCCCAGGAGGAAGTGGCTCCCAGCAGGTCTGTGATGTACCCTCACCACTGAGAGGAGGTAGTGGTGACATAGTGGGACTGATGGGGAACACTGGTGACTGCTGGCAAGAGTGGCTGAGGAGAGATCGGAGAACAGAACAAAAAACAAACAAAAAAACAAACAAAACAGAACTGATAGCAGTCTCAAGAGGTGGTGGAAGAGGAAGGCTGGGCAGGGTTAACAAGACTGAAGAAGACGAAATACATTTTGGCCAGATCAAGAGACACAGGGAATTTATCTCTTTACACTCACTAAAACTGTCTAATAAGTCCAGCAGGTACTCATTCTCAGTGGCGGGAGGGTGAGTGGGACTCACATCCATGCCCTTGTACTCCACGAGGACTCCCACGGCGATGGATGGTGATGTCAGCTCACACCCCAACAGGCTGGTCTCTGGGTCAGGCTGTGAGATGTTTGCGAGGTGAGGCTGGACGTTGACGATGACGTTGATACTGAAGACGACATCCACTTCCTCCACTGTGAGTGTGGATCCGTTCACCCACAGCGCGTGGGTTGATGTAGTCTTTAAGGGTCCAACAAGGATCACCCTGGGGCATGACGAAGTGAATGTCATCTAGTCCACACCGAAATCTGTCCATCAGGCAGACGTCATCATAGCTGGCATGGTTGCAAGTCTTGAGGAACTCCTCCATGTATTCCTCAAGGGTTCTCCCATTTTGAAAAATAAACACTGTCCCTCCTCTCAACAGTTTCATCTTAGTTGGTCAGTGGGCCTGTACCATGAAGGTATAGCTGAACAAACTCGGGGTTACAGGATTAGTTTTGAGTTGACAAAACCAAACCGATGCAATCAGGCTTTATTGGTACCATGATGCAGCTCATCAACTTTCTCTGTCAACTCAGGCTTTGATCCTTAAGCTATGATTACTCCATGCGCGCGTGCACATAAAAGAGTGACGTCGACACTGAACAACCAATCGCGGGTAGAGCGAGAGCGATATATTTTTCCGCGGAGGAACAACTTTGATGGGGACGAGACCGCCTATGCCGAGTCCGAGTCAAGACCGAGTCTTTGAAGGGTCGAGTCCGAGTCGAGACCGAGTCCGTTGGTTTTCAAATTCAGTCGAGTCCGAGTCAAGACCGAGTCTTTGAAGTGTCGAGTCCGAGTCGAGACCGAGTCCGTTGGTTAACATGGGAGGATTTGAACTTGAAACACGGAGTGTACTGACGCCGTGGTTAAAACAACATTGCTTATGTTTGTTCATGTTTATTTGAGGCTATAAATTAATTGGAAGATCGGTTCACGAGCAGCTTTAACTGATGCTCTACAGCGATCTGTCACGGCACATTTAAGAGCCACAAAACGGTATTTATTGTTTAAATTTCTTTTAAAAAATGACCAAATTTGAAAGGCAAGACTTTGTTTAATATGTTTAATATCAAAAGTAACCGAAAAGTAACCTGGTCTGTCCTGTCTCAGCGTGTTGTCAGTCTCCTCTCTGCTCCGCGATGTATTTTTCACTGCGTGAGAACATGGTGTGGCGTGAGAACGGTGTAGCTTGTCGGACATAGCGACAGTAACTAAGGGGGGCGGGTCTTTGCGAACAGTCAATTACAATTTTCTAGTGGTATGTATTCTAGTGGACTAGTGATGGGACGAGACCGCCTATGCCGAGTCCGAGTCAAGACCGAGTCTTTGAAGGGTCGAGTCCGAGTCAAGACCGAGTCTTTGTAAGAACAAGTCCGAGTCGAGTCCGAGAAAGCAGAAATCGGTCTCGAGACCGGACTCGAGTCCGAGACCGGACTCGAGTACTACATCACTAGGAACAAGAGATAATCATTCAGAATTACGATGAATTTAAATATGTATTTCAAGTTCGAAACAATAGGGTCTCTGCTGCCAAAGCAAGAGAATACTGTTGGAGAAAGATTGCTGATTGTTAATGTGTAAGTTAAACAAATACGTTCTATATTTATGTAAAATGATGTATGTATATATGTGTGTAGCCTATATGTGTAATATAGCCTATAGCCTATTTTTATAATATATCAAAAAAGTGCCTATATGTACTAAGATTAATATTCATTGATTTTTAGATTTTTAGATGCAACCCCAACTCCAAATGTTCTTGGCAGCAGATAAAGACAAAATATAAAAATATAATTCAAAGTGGTGAGTATTTACCACAACCTCTTGTTACTTTTGTGAACATTTTATCACAAACACTTGTTTGCAGCAAACAGAAATAAAGCGTTAAATTCAGAAAACCAGAATACACTGTGGCGGAGGAGTTGGCTCTGAGTAGGCAATAAGGGACGGCCGATTATGGATGGGAGCCTGTGGCCCTGTCTGAGGGTCATGATAGGGGGTTATTGTGTAGGTTTTTCTATCTCAGTTCAAATTAACAGTGTTTTGTACTGTACCAAATTTAACTTGCTTTCCTCAAAGCGCTGACACAACACAGACTCACGGAAAATTTGTGAGACAAGCACTGGAGCCAGGCCATTTGCCATCCAAACTTGTGATCATACGTTCATGACCACCACAAGTCGTCTGCAGATGAAATGTTTAGTAGATCATTGTTATATCTGTTAATGTTACTATTAATTTAAAGATTCATCTCACAGAAAATAATCATCTCACATATTCACATCATCTCTACCTGAACATTAAAGGAGTCATAACCTAGTATTACATTGGATACCTACTGCTGTATTATAGTCTTTCATGCCCTTCTAAAAAAGAAAAGTGGAAAAAAAAATAAACACAGACCTACTTTTACCCTTATTTCTGAAGGCATTATTGTCTCGCGAGATCAATGCGATGTTTTGGCTGTCGTGGACGCTCTATATGGCTCTGCACGCCAGTTGAAAGGGTTGTTGGGACAGCGTCATTAAAAATGAATTTCATCCACTGGTCCCTGATAGTTTCGTCCGGTTTTGGGAGATAAAACACATTTACATGTTTTTTATGGCAATCAACCACAGAGCAAGTCCGGTGTGCACTCGGTTTCTCCATCTTTCTCGACTGAACTGACTATGAGGGGGAGAGGGGAAGGGGGGCTTCCTGCTGCGGTGTCCATATATGGTATATCCTACTACCTCATGACGTCAAGAGGGAGCTGAAATCAAAATCTCGTATTTGAGTGCGCGTGCACGCGCGCTGGTTTATTTACCCTGAGGTAAACAAACGCTTCACTTTTAAATATCGGCTTCCCGGCCAGTGTATAATCGTTAGTCGATCATAACATACATTGATTCTCGTGGAAAAGTGAAAATTGCAGGTTATGACTCCTTTAAGGCTGTGATAGGACTTCCTATTAACATAATCTGCCTCATGTTCCCCTAGAGCAGTGGAGATTGGAGCAAGACTGCATACATGTTGCAATGACTCTAGGGAATCCTATCATAAGATTAACAGAATAATAATAAAAAAGATTTAAAATAATTCTTAACATGTAGTATATTGTATAGGACATTTGTGAAATTTGCTTAAAAAAAAAAAAAAAAGTGTTCATGTGATGTCACCCTATCAATATCTTACCAATTTGATAAAAGCCCTCTTTTATGGATATGGTCGATAAATGTCCGGGGAATACTATTAATGAAACTATTCATGTACTCCTGCAGAGCGAGGTGCACCTTGCGAATGGTTCGACAAACCGTGTTTACCCCTAGCTTCTGGCTATGTGTACCACTTGCAAAAAAACACACCGCAATACCATTTGCGGTACAGTAAGTGCATTCGACGTGTTAAATTCTTTATGTGCGGCTCAAAAAGTTCGCAAAGATAAGACATTCCTTCCGCGGAAAATCTGTATCTTTCATACAAGTAACTATCAGGAAAGGCAAGGGGATTTTGTCTGGCTAAAAACTCTTTCTTTACGAAGTGCGCGTCAAACAATTTGCGCTGAGATGTCCACCGGATTTGGAAGAAAAGGTGAAGTCATTGCAACAGACACTGGGAATAAGTTACGTCACCTATATGTTTCTTTGCTCTCAGCTGATTGGTCAAACTTCAGTCTGAGATCTTGAATCCAGAACATAACCTGCCCCGGAGCAGGTTAGCCGTGCAGCGTAAGATACCATGGCGACGAACACCGATTAAAGCCAAGCTACTTTCATAGTACCTAAAGCCCAGGGTTGGCGGAAACTAAACTGAAACATAGCTGGCTAGCCACCTAAACCGGCTTCATGGTATAGGCCCCTGGTCATCTGTAACATTTAGGTTGTAGGAAGCACAGGAAGATGAAGATCAGGTTAAAAAAAGGCTTTAATAATCAATACGAGCCAACAATCCAAGAGGCACGTGAGCAAACAAAAGTTAACATTAACGTGACCAGACAAATTAGAACCTTAAGCACAGAAACCTAAATAATAACGTAAACAAGGTTGATGAATGACAAACACCTGTGATGATTAAATTAATCTCAATAGCAACTTATAATTAGCGGGAAACTGTACAAAGGAAAACAGGAACTAATGAATACAAACTAAAAGTCCATGAGAACAAAACTAAATGAAACACATGACTGAATATCTGATACAACACGAGGCTCAGATTATTCTCCTTAGCTACATTTATCTCTTTTAGAGTTTAGATGAGACCTCAACAACTTTACATATTGTGCTCCAAGTCAAGTCCTTGAAAGACAATCCATAAATTTAGAGTTTAAGCTTATGTTAAGAGTCAAGTTATGTAGAAATAAGGTTAATGTTACTCTTAATTGCTGACACATAATAAGAGAATAGAGCTATACAGTTTATGTGCATAGGGAATATCATTTGTTCTTAGAAATAGTAATGTACCCGATGCCTTTATCAAAACTGACATACAGAAGTCTTAACCCTAGAGCTTTCTTTGCTGAAAGGCACATTAAGGCTTATGACTCAATCCTCGACTAATTTGATTATTAATACATATTATATGGTGGCATGTTTGAGTTCATACTGAGACATTTTATTTGTAAAGTTGTTGAGATCTCTTCTAATCTTTAGAGGAGACAAATGTGAGAGCTCCAGTGTCTCTAGCTAAGAAGAAAAATATAAGCACAGTGAGTGATGTTGCTAAGATCTCTTCTAATCTTTAGAGGAGACAAGTGATCCAATGTTTCTAGCTAAAGAGAAAAATATGACCACAGTGTGATGTTCTTGAGGTCTCTTCTAAACGTTAGAGGAGACAAATATGAGACTAGTCTCTAGCTAAAGAGAAAAATTCTGAGCACAGAGTGTGATGTTGTTGAGATCTCTTCTAAAACTTTAAAGGAAACTGTTGTGAGAGTGTTGGTAACGCTTTAGATTACAGCCCGGAAAGTACTGCGTAATTAAGACAAATTTAAAGTTTAACTTTGGGTAATTATAGTGTACCTATAAAGTACTTACATGTAAGTAAGGGAACAATATGTAAAGTTTGGGGAATAAAGGGGTAACAGCCAAGAGAATTAAAAATATATATTTATACTGTAAGTATTATAGAACTAAGTCAAGTCGACTCAAGTCACATTTATTTATATAGCGCTTTTTACAATACAGATTGTTTCAAAGCAGCTTTACAGAGATAACAGGAAAATAATGCAAAAAAGTTTGTTTCCAGAAGAAAATAGCGTCACAGCCCAGTGTTCAGTGATGTTTAATTTTTGTTTTAAAAAAGTTATTAATTTAGTTCATATATATATAGCCGCTCTGGAGTAAACCGTGATTTTATCGTCCAATTCAGGTCAGTTCTTGTATAATCGTGTCAATGCAGGCAGATCAATATTATTGTTGAATATTAAATTAAATGTTAAATGTAATGTCCCCAAGCCAATGGCAACAAAGGTGGAAAAAGGCGACAGTGGCAAAGAACCAAAACTCCATTAGGTGGCAGAATGGAGAAAAAAACGTCGGGGGGCCAGTTCTCCTCTGGCCAATGAACGAACAGTGTATGATTATGATTCAGACAGCATTATACCATTCAAAAGTATGGGGTCAGTAGTTTTTCAAAACAAATGAATACTTTCATTCAATTATATATTAGGCATGTAACGGTTCACAAAATTCACGGTTCGGTTCAATACGATACAGTGAGTGGTGACAGACACGGTTCGGTACGTTTTCGATACAGCAAAAAGAAAGAAATGCCAGATAAATTCCCTTGATTTTTTATTATTATATATATTTTTTTTTATTAAAACTAACATCATAAAGTATGATCTTTTTTTTTTAACTTTGAACAATGATGGAGCTACTTGACCCATCTTCTGGGGTGTCTTCTTAGCAGCATATAAAACAAAAACCGCTCCTTATAAAAAATGAAATGTAGGCTATTATTGTAGTAGCCTAGTTATAAACAAAGTTTTTTTTAATTTTATTTTTATTTTAAGTTTGCAAGACTCCAGGTTAACATTTGAGGGCAGCAATTTTATTCATAATGTCGAAATAATTCCAAAGCAAAACGATTAAAAAATAAATATTTGAGAGTGGAAATTATTGTCTTTTTTATTTTGTGTTGTGTTCGCGCCAGCGCGACTGCTATCTAAATTTTGGTCGGCAGGACCGAGCCGAAAGCCAATAACGGTTCAACACGAATATAAAATTCGAATTGAATTGTGTGATCAAAGCTGAATTTTCAGCATCATTAGGCTACTTGAGTCCTCAGTGTCACATGATCCTTCATAAATCATTCTAATATGATATATGAATAATGGTCAAAAAGCATTGATTGTAATTATCAATGTTGAAAAGAGGTATTTAAAGGGATACTCCACCGTTTTTTCATATTAAACTATGTTATTCCCTTAAATAAGACGAGTTGATACATACCTCTCTCATCTCAGTGCATGCACTAAATTAACTTTAAGGCGAAACTTTGTTAGCACTTAGCTTAGCCCAGTTCATTCAATATGGGCCAAGCAGAGAAGCTACCAAACACCTCCACGTTTTCCCCATTTAAATACAGTTACTCGCGTAGTGTAAGTAACTATATTGTAAATAACAATATAGTAAATAACTATATTGTATGGCGGAATACCATAGCAAGTGCTTGGAAGCACTTCGACTTCGGCGCAGTAATATCTTCACTAGAGGGAGTGGGGCCGGTGAGAGGATTTTTCACGAGTGAAGATATTATAGTTATCCATTTTACACGCTTAGAAAAGCGCAACGTTTTGTTTTGTGTCACCGTCCTAGGTCGAGTTACACTACACGACCTGTGTTTCTCTTCGACGATGACTGGATATTCAAGCTGCGATTTTTCGCGTTGGGTATACTCGCGAGATCGTGTTAAACACGACAAGAACACAAATTGTACGTTTATTCGTTAAAACAGTCGGTATTTCCCACAATGCTTCTGCTTTGCAGCTGCTATTGGCGTACGTCACGATTTCTAAGCGCTGCTATTGGCGTACGTAATGTTTACGCCACGATTATTAAGTATGTAAGGCGAACGGAACAGTTAAATTAACACTAAATTAACATTGTGAGTTACATTTTATAAACAATAGTGTCAATATTGTTTGTTTTCCCTCTATTTTGCTGACGAGAATTTCAAAATAAAGCCATACCAGAGTCTCAATGCAACAGACAGCGATTGAACCGAACCGTGAATTTTGTGAACCGTTACAAGCCTAGTCTTATATAATTATAAATTCAATTGATATAATATTTTACAATTTTACTGTTTGTTGTAGTATTTTTCGAAACTTGAAACGTGTGTGTCAGTTGGATTTTTAAATGTTTTTGAAATAAGTCTCTTATGCTCACCCAGCCTGCATTTATTTGATTTAAAATATAGTATAAACAACAGTAGCCTACTGTGATATATTATTACAATTTTAAATAAACAGTTTCTATTTGGACATATATTAAAAGTAGGCTATATATATATATATTTATATATATATATATATATATATATATTGGTCCTGATTTCTGTCCTGATATCTCATAGCTTTATTTATGCAATTGTAAATGCAGTGAAAATATATGAATGCCAGATCTGATGCCACTTCTGTGTCACCTATGCACTGCAAAGATGGATTTTCATTTAATGATTTAATTTGACTGGTAACAGTGGTATTGTGTAATTATTCTAATACAATTTAGTCTTTTCTCTGTTTTGCATGCGTCATCATAATCATTATTGTTATTATTATTTTATTGTATTATTTATTTATTTTATTTTTGGCTCTTGTCACAGTGTATTCTTAACCTGAATTAGCACTGTTCATAGAGGTAGCCTACGGTAGGCAACACCAATAGGTATTTATATCATGTAACACAAAATAAACGTTTTTTTTCTTCTTCATGATGCAGGGCATAATCTTCCCAGCCAACACACCCATGTGGGGCCCAAACGGGCTGCAAATGGGCTGATATCCGGGGCCCACCTGGGCTACCCAACTGGGAACCCAGATAATTTTGGCCGCGGTTTCCGTGGTGGCCCCACATGTGTTAGCCCAGATGGGTTGATGATGGGCTCCATATCGGGCCCATATGGGTAACCTAGGTAGCTCCCATTTAGGGCCTACATGAGTCTGCCCACATGGGTTGATGATGGGACCCAGATAGGTCATATCTAGGGCTCTTATGGGCCACAACGGGTATATATATGGGCTACCATATTTGTCTTTTTGGGTTACCTTATTTTACAGTAAACCCCTAAATACAAACATTATATGTAATCCACTAAACTATACTAAAATGTTAAAGGTATTCAATGGACAGAAACCAGTAGTTCACTTTTAAAGTTACTTTATTAAGCAAGTACAAGCATCACAAAACAAGAAAAGAAAAAAGTTAGATATATATATATATATATATGTGTGTGTATATAGCCGCTTTCCGACCGGAGGAACCTTTTCACAGTTCCTAGAACTATTGGCTAAAGTACCCGGATGTCGGCGTGTTCGCACCGCAGGAACTAGGAACGATTTTAGTTCTAGGAACTCCATTTGTAGGAACTAATTTGGGTCCTACTTCAGAGTAGGGTCTAAACCAGCACTATAGGAACTACCCGTGACGTTAGTGTACTCTGATTGACCGAACGCACGCGGAACACCAGCACCCGCCATTTTTAAAACAGCTAGAATGTAAACACACAGATTATAGCCTATATATTTACTCCATAAACTAACTATACAAACATGGAAAACAGTGGACACAGTGATAGATGGGTCTCTAAACCTTTATGCTGAAGAGAAAATCCAACGCAACTTTGAGGGGACCAAGCCAAACATGATTATGTTTATCTGCCCAGCTAGCAACACTGGACATCAACCACACGGCATAGGCTAATAACCTTTTTTCATATACTGTCTACTTTCTATAACAGTTCTATCTAATAAGATATTAAACAGTACTGTTAGACAGATCGCTAACTAATAAACACAGAGAATGCGAGCATTGTTCGCTCTGGCGTTCTCAGCGCCGCCAAAATAAAGGTGGGTCGCGCCGTCAAAATAAAAGTCACCGTGCTTGCGTCACTCCCTTACCCCTCCTACCAGTTCCTATGGCCACTTGGCCAGTGCGAACGCAAACAGCAAAACCGAGTTTGGGGGAGAGTAGCTCTTAGAACTGTTTAGAAGTGGACAGTTCCTAGAACTAAGTTCCTAGAACTACTTGGTCGGAAAGCGGCTTATATCTAAGTTATATATGCATATCTGAAAAATTAACTATTTCACAAACAAAACAATAACATTGCAGCTTCTCACTCCTCTGTTGTCGCTCTCCCAACGGCCCTTTGAAAAGAGAAAATAAATCAATCAACCATTATGCTACTTTTTAAATTCCTTTTCACAGTTCAAACAGATGTCAGGTTAGCCTTTTGGTGCCCCACATCAAGTGTATCTAGATAAGAGGTTTGCAAACCAGTCCTGGAACACCCCCTGCGCTGCACATATTGGAGGCAAAAAATGGAAATTTTTACCAACTTTTCCACTTTTGAAGTCATTTCTAGAAATTAGTGTTGTAGACAGTGGCGTGGCGTGGGGAAAATTTCTGAGGAAGCCAATTAAGACACAACCTCTAAGCTGTGTGTTTTAAGGGGTGGGGGCAGAAAATCATACGTTACCATTTATATGTTGCTATTTGGATGAACTATTAGAGCGCCCAGCATCATCTTACCGGGACTTACGCTTGTTACAATCCAACACTTTGAGCACGTAGATACCTAAAATATGTTGCGCATACAGCTCAACTAACGCGATTGTTATAAAGGTGTTTAAACAACAAAACACATCCTCTTGCACATATATCGGAATATCAGATATATCCTGCTATAGCTAATAAATTTGTGAAATTTTGAATAAAAAAAGGAAATAAAAGCTGATCATTCAGCGCTATTGTGCCTGCGGTGTGACAAGCAATGAAAGACGCGTCTCCATGGGAACCATAAAGTGATACTACGATAACGGTCGCCTTGAAAAACTCACGTGTGAAAAGGTTGTTTGTAAGGCTTACATTTAAATGTGTCTTTGTTTTGTTTTGAGTGTATGGTCAATAAATAAAGGAATTAAAAAGATGGCCACAAAACCACAAATCTTCCGCTATTTCATTCATTGACGATGATAACGTGATGTGATTGGCCTGATGCCAACAAGTTCATGGCTTCCCTTGACACTGTCCTGACCAATCACAGGGGAGCAGTGTCGTGACAATAGCGTCACCTGATTGGTTAATCATTCTTTTTTTTTTCTATCAAGGGATGCCAACTCAGCCTGGCCTCCTCACAGACACAGGGTGCAGTACCATGTTTTCAACGCTCATTCACCATGTCACTTTTATAGGGGCGCTGTTTTACACATCATAAAACACTCAGTAATGAATGAAGAGAGACGATGAGGAGATGACAGAAGGATTACGTAAACTGTGAAAACAAAAGTGTTTATTAAATGACGATTATATTCTGAAAAAGTGAGGAAGCCTGGCTTCCCTTGGCCTCCGCAAGAAAACGCCACTGGTTGTAGATCATTAAACCGTTAAGCTGCCTCATAAATCTGTCTGAAATCAGAATGGTTACTGCTCAAATAAATAAACTAAACTAAATCAGTTTTGTGAGGCACCTTAGTGTGTAAACGCTGCCTGCTAAGTCGTTGCCTGATAGGGCAGCGAGGCAATGGGTCAGCTGCCTAAGTTTTCAGATGCAGACTTTGTACGTTTCCCTCATCTAATACACCTGATTCATCACATTAGCTCATTTATAGAAACTGCCAGATCTGAAGTGGGTGTGCAGTACTGAGGGTTCCCAGGACAAGTTAGAAAATCAAACATTTGCCCATCATTCATCCAACTCAAATATTGCTTATCACTTGACATGTAAGTAGTAGCAACTTTACAAAGTCTGCTCGCTCTAATGTTGTTAAAGAACATATTTCTCCTGGTTTACAACATTTGCACTGGCTCTTAGTTAAATTTTAAGAACTAAACAAGTTGGCTCCTTTATATCTTCTTCATATACACTCCCTCCGCTACATCCTAAGATCGGCTTCTGCACTTACACTTGTTCTTCCACGCACTCGGACAACTTCCATGGGGTCACAAGCTTTTGGTTGTGCTGCTTCCGATGCCATCACTTCCTCTTCACTTCTTGCCCGCTGTCTGTACTATCCTGTATAAATAAAAGCAAGAAAACTCAATACAAAATAAGTCATGTACAAGATTTTAACTTTACAGTTCAATTAGAGTCGGATAGAAAACAAAGTATACAACACTATCCATTCTAAAACACATTTTATGTATTCAGATGTAAATTTACACAAGCCAATTCTTCAGAGCCCCAACGTGGAATTGTAAAAAATGTAATATATTACTCCCATGTGTCAGTTACGGTAACTATAATCATAAGGTCATGATTTCATCCTTAAAACAGATGAAGAAATCAACAAATTTTGGTGTTGAGCTGAGAGGGTTGTGGTCTGTTGCTCTTTGACATATCTTTTTCAATGCAGGTTTATATTGTTTCAACAATTTTTGCCTGCCCCCTGGGGGCTCCGTATATTTCTGATAATATTTGTGGAGAAACATTACACTGTTTTAATTCAGAATCATAACCATACATTGTAGCCTACTAATTAAAAGTAATTTAATAAATCAAGTAAAATAAAAAAATAACACAAAAGGCCAATGAATCCGTACCAGAAGTGATATTGCAATGTAGCAGCTAAAGAATAATCCTCCACCAAATTGCCAGTAATCAGCTGGATCCTTGGCGAATCTGAAGAGGGTAAAGAAATTATTCAATGAAAAGTCCTTAAAAAGCAGTATCTTTTTTTTTTACCATTCCTTTAAACAATCTTAAATTGTAAAAACGTTTACCATTATAACATTCACACAATATGAACTGAGTAATGTCATCTTTGAGACTGTTACTTATTACATGATTAAAAATGTAAACATACACTTAAAGCATGGCAATCCCATCAGAAATGTGTATCATAGCAAGGGAAGCACACAAAAAAAGCTATTTGGTACCAAAATCAAACCATCAAATAATTTTACCTGCAGTCGAATTTATCCTATGACACGTCTGATGGTCTTTCCCTTAATGGTTTCCAGTGATTAAAGAAAGGACTGATGAAGGTGACATGAATCCACTTTCAGTGCGCCACTTCAGCAGAAGAAAGACAAAAGGACAAAAAGTTACTCAGACTTTCTATCAGCAACATTAAATGTATTACTTTAAAGGTGAAAATCATACTTAATAGCCTACTATATATTAATCCCAGTGTAGGTTTTTGAACAGTGGGTAAAATTAACTTACTGTAACAGTTAGTTGGTGAATGGGTCTTTCTGTTGGGTGTTCTCCCCAGATAAAAATTATTCCAATGCTTGATCTAAAAAAAAAAAAATTGTAAACAAATATATTTTCAATATCGTTATCAGTGTTTGAAGAGGTTATGTAAACATACTTTTAACGAATAAATGACTGTTTTATCACTTTACTCATTCCCAGGCTTTTTTACCTCTCATGCGTTTTAAACTAACGTAGGCTGACAACATTAAACACATAACGTTACCAAAAACAAAACACAGCAATGTCAGATGGTACTAACTTACATTGGAATACGTGCTCGCAGCAGTACATAAACACACACAGAGATAACTTATTTAACGTTATCTTATGAGGTTGCAGTAAGACTGTTACCCGTGTCCCTAAACGTTAATTTAACTGACTGTTAAGGACTGAAAAATGTTTTCTTACCTGATATCGCCAGTATTTTTACAGACCACGTACGACCCCTTCCTCTGTTCACATTCCAGCTTTTGTTCTTCATTGACATATCAACTCAAATTCGCTCAAAATGTAAGAATTCAACAGGCAGATATAAAATATTCCAGGTCTGACCGAGTAATCAACGCAAGCAGCAGCTGCTCACCGACCGACAGTAACGGACGTATTTTCAAACTTAAAATAGGCGCTTAGAGCCGCGCACACTCTCATTGGACAGTTTCCTGGAAGACAGACAGATTAACCAATCATGCTCAAAGTAAAACGGTGAAACAACCAATAACAATAGTTTGCGCGAGTTAACATAGCGGTGTATTGAGTTTTATTTGCAGTCTGTATTATTATTTAATTAATTAGTCAAATGACATGACACTCAGTGTATGAATACAAATGTAATAATGCAATGTAAACTGTTAGGCAAGCAGACAGTTTTACCCTCTCTTGAGGGTAAAACTATTATTGTTAATAATGATACTTATATTTTAACCAAGCGGCAACCTCCCCCTCTCTCTTGAAACCAACACGGAAGTGAGTTAAACTGCAATTCATTGACTGGCCGCTTGGCCTGGCTGCAGAAGTGAGTCAAATCTGTATCTCCCTCATGTTAAAATTACCAACTTTACAGCAGAAAAAAATATGTTTACAGCCTGGATCTCTATGTGGCTTTGGTCTATACAGCTAATTTTTCCCTTCATAACAACTGTGAGGGGGGTGAATTATTTTATAACTCGTCCGTTTAGTTGATTAATATTTAAATTTAAGGGTGTGGCGTGGCCACTTGACTGACAGATGGATTGCCGCTGTCTGTCAGTGCTAGCCCGCCGTTTGTCTGCTGTTAGCCGTCACTTCACCTCAGTAAATGTTTGCTGCTGAACTTGCCATCTCTGCAGTGTTTGTGCTTTTTTTCGGGATTATTTCATACAATTTAATACTTGGGTACAAAGCCCACGTCTTTGGATTCCGTCGTTATCGTTCGAGAGAACAATCAGCGCTGTATTTCAGTTGTTTTCCTCTGTGAACATGCACTAATGGATGTCTGACCATTTAGTTGCTTTTTGGGGTTTTCAAATTTAAAACGTCAATAAATGCTCGTTCGCTCAGCTCTCACGGAACAGATGGATTATAATATGCTCATGTACCGTCAGATGAAATCATGCGGGCGTCGGCGCTTTCTCCGTCCGTGCAATAAATGCACATGAATGAGCGCGGATTTTCTAGCGCATTTACTTGCACTTCAAATGCAATATATCTGTGGTTTAACCCATTTGAGAGACGGCCAAAATCAGAATTTAAAATGGACTGAATAAGCTCTCTAAGAACTTGAGCGATGCCGCGCTGACCATGAAAGAGTGACGGACATGCACGTAAATCACTGTCACACACAAACACTCTCGAAGTAATACACAGTCTCACTTGTAGCCATGTCTTTGAACTATTATAATATTTCGAAGGGCAAAAATAGGAACGTTTAATTGGCTTTCGATCACGTCGAGCTAGGTCATTTCAGATAGCCAGGCTCCTCAGTCCACTCCACAGCTCCACGCACGCCCCGCCTGTTTGCCTATTTTCTGTTATCCGGGATTGATGCAAGGCCAAGATGGCGACGGCCGGCTCCGCCCACTTTAGGCTTCAAAAATGCTCTTCAGAAACCTACGGGTGACGTCACGGACACTACGTCCATATTTTTTTACAGTCTATGATTTTAACATATACACTGAAGAGCTGTTATGATAAAAAAAAATCATGAAATGCTAATTAATTATCACAATAATGTTAAAAGGCAGATATTTCTGTTGTATGTTGTTTCAACGTACAGATCTTGTAAAAATGTCAACATTGATTTAGAAGTGTTTTTGTTAATCTTTTTCAACAACAACTGACATTATTTCAACCATATTTCAACGTTGAAGGTTGGTCATGTGCCGGCTGGGATGTACTCATTTCCCATTAGCGAACCACCTAGGCCCCACAAAGGGAGCCCAACTGGGTTTGCCCATGTTGGACTTACTCAGTTGACCCATATGGGCCCCAGATAAGAAGCCCATTTTGAGCCCATGTCCGCTCTGTACCACTGTAGCCCATTTGTAACCCATATGGGCCCCAGATAAGAAGCCCATTTTGAGCCCATGTCCGCTCTGTACCCATGTAGCCCATTTGTAACCCATATGGGCCCCAGATAAGAAGCCCATTTTGAGCCCATGTCCGCTCTGTACCCATGTAGCCCATTTGTAACCCATATGGGCCCCAGATAAGAAGCCCATTTTGAGCCCATGCCCACTCTGTACCCCTGTTGCCCATTTGTAACCCATATGGGCCCCACATAAACGTGTTGAAAAAAAATCACCCACACCCTGCTCCATCTCTCCCTCCGTTCCTCTACCGTTCACTCTCTCTCACGGTACCACAACTCTTGGCTTCGCGTTTCAGGGTGGTGTTATCGCGGCAGCCGACACGCGATCCAGCTGCCCAGGAAAGGTGGCCTGTCCCAATGCGCCGAAGGTCCTGCCCATCCACTCTCACCTGGTCGGCACCACCTCCGGGACCTCGGCGGATTGCGCGCTCTGGAAGCGCATCTTGTCTCGAGAGCTCAGGCTGTACCAGCTTCGACACCACCGCAGGCTGTCAACAGGGGGCGCAGCAAAACTGCTGTCCCACATGCTGCATCCTTTCAAAGGCACCGAGCTGTGCGTCGCAGCCACCCTGTGCGGATGGGATGGGGGTGGCGTAAAAGATGAGAATTATGCAAAAAATATCCCAATCACTCCAATCACAGAAAGCGATTCAAGTAGCCAATCAGCTGCAGTTTGTAAATCTAAATCTCAACAGGTGGTCACAGCTCGTTCTGGGATGTGTGGCCCTCGGGTTGTGTATGTGTGCAGTGACGGGCTGCGCCTGCAGGGGGAGCTGTTCTCTGTGGGATCGGGCTCTCCGTACGCGTACTCGATCCTGGACAGCGGCGTGCACTGGGGTATGAGCGCGCAGGAGGCCGCGTGTGTCGCGCGCGAGGCCGTGTACAGAGCCACGCACAGAGATGCGTACTCGGGCAATAATGTGGATCTCTACCACGTGACCGCAGCAGGGTGGAGGCGCAGAGAGAGGGAGAACCTCAAAGAGGAGTATTACAGAGAGAAAGAGAGGGAGAGAAAGAGGGTGGCGGAGAGGAAAACTTAAAAGAAAAGAGTTTGAGAAGAAACATGAGGCAGATTTTTTGAAAACATTGAATTTGAAAGAAAGGTATTTTTCAATGATTTTTTTATAGCAAAGTAAAGAATAAAAAGATGCAAAGACAAACATGTGTTGATAATTCATTGTAGATGTATAGTTCTAGCTGTTTTACACTGTGAATGAGCTTTCTTCAGCCAAAACTGAATAGTGTTGTTGTAACTGTATGATTTGTCTTGTTCTGAGGAACACACAAGGAGATGTTTAGCAGAACTTCTGCATGAGTTGAATGAAATATTTTTTTGATACTTTGAACTTTTATTATTACATAATTTTGCTGAATGTCGAAAGCTCCATCAGCCCTCTTTCTTTGATTGTATCTTGGGCCTTAGGATAAAAATCTCCTTTTGTGTTTAAAAAAAAAAAAGAGGGAAAAATTAACCTATGGGTTTAGAATAATATAAATGATTACTCAGAAATTCTGAGTGAACAAACCACTTCTAATTCAATGACTGATGAAGATTATAAAGTTAATGAAGCTTATAAACTTTTTACTTGCCCTGCCAAATTGTGGTGCCACCACAAAAAAAGTTATAAATAAATAAATTAAATTATTATAAAAAATTGTTTTACCCATGCATGTTCCCTTGCTTGTATTCTAATAAATAAGGTTGCCATGACACCAACATTTTACACAAGTGAAAATTCAGAATTCCATAATTGATACCACAGCAAAAACGACTAGCCTAACTAATATAATTTCAAACATTATTAAATAAAATGTCATTAATAAGATAAAAAAAATCTAATAAACAAATGACAAGCAATAGCACAAATACACATAATGGAACACATATACAAAAGAATAAACAGTGCTTTAAGTTTTTCAGGTAATAGACATGTCTGTCAGAAAACAACATATATTTTTAAACAAATAACATTATACTGATGATGTAACACTTTAAGGCAGGGCTATTCAATTAGCTTCATTCGAGGGCCGGATTATCAAATCGAAAAGTTGAGGTGGGCCGGTGGTTTGGGGGTTTAGCTTATTTATTGAAACATAACAGTTTCAATAAATAAGTTAAAGTAACCCTAAAAAAGTATGGTATTTACTTGGAAATGTACCCAATTATGCAGATAAAACCATAATAAATAAAAACTTGATAATTTACAGCTGTGTACAACTATTTTTCTTGGAACAAATAAATAAATAATACAAACTCGTAGCTGTTGGTGAGAAATAATAATTATTTTATTTATAATTGTTATGCTAAATGAAAATATTCTGACAGTGAGACTTGATAACCACAGGCTACTCACACCCACTGTATAAAAAATGCCTAAACACAAGTTAAAAACTAAACGCACCTTTACAAAGAAACTGGCATAATTTCATAACAAACATTAATTGTATATTCCTCTACTATGGAGTGAAAACACTCTCAGAACCTTCCACAAATGCATGCGAGAGATCCACATGTGCGCGCACCAATCCACAAATGCACGGGAGAGATCCACACACACAAAGCAATCCACAGATCCACGCAAGAGATCCACACACTCAAATCAATCCACACAAATGCACACGACAGATCCACACACACCGCAATCCACAAATGCACGCGAGACTGCTGCGGCAACTGCACAACCTATGGCGATTAAGCAAGGACGCGCAATCCAATCAGAACGCTTGCCGCCTTGCTCGCCCTGAGCGCGCCAAAATAGGCGTGGCTAAAGGGTATAAATCTGAGAGAAATCGCCATATGGACAGGTCAAAATCGACTGAAGTAAAGTACCTGACACCAGCAAAATAGCACGGCTGGCAACGCAATACTCGTTCCCTTATCTCTCAGGGAACCGAGGTTACGTAAGTAACCGAGTACGTTCCCTTTAGAGAACGGTTCACTCGTATTGCCTTGCAAACGCTATGGGAACCCATTTTAAAACGCCGTGCTATTGGCAGATGGCTACTTTAAGATGTCCAGGGGAGCCCGGAACAGAAAATAGAATAGTCTGAGTCATCGCAGACCAGAAGTGTCGGGCCTTATGATGTTATACACTGCATATAGTAATTAGTACAGCGTGGGGGGCCCTCAGACATATAGGTCTGGACTCATAGGGGCCAGGGCCCTAAACGGAGAGGACTCGTGCCTGCAAGGCAGGAACCTCCAAGTTATAGAATTTCACAAATGTGGATGGAGCAGACCAGCCAGCCGCCGCACAAATGTCTTCTATAGGAACTCCACTGGACCATGCCCAAGAGGAAGCCTTGCCCCTTGTGGAGTGGGCTCTTACACTTATGGGGCACAGAAGGACCATAGAAGCGTAGGCCAGAGAGATAGCATCTACTATCCATCTTGATAGTCTATGTTTCATGACCGGAGAACCCTTGGTGTGGCCACCAAAACAGACAAAGAGCTATTCTGACTGCCTGAATGGGGCAGAACACTCTAGATAAATTCTCAAAGCCCTAACGGGGCAGAGCATGTGTGCATCACTATCGTCTTCTGAAGAGGGAAGAGCAGATAGGGAGATAACCTGGGCTCTAAACGGAGTTGAGAGCACTTTAGGTACATATCCATGTCTTGGTTTAAGGACGACTCTGGAGTCATTAGACCCGAACTCAAGACACAAAGCGCTCGTGGAGAGGGCTTGGAAGTCCCCAAGTCTCTTAACTGACGAACGGTTTTGATAGAGAGAGGTTTCAGATCGGCCGATTGGAGTGGCTCGAAGGGAGGTCCCTTGAGGCCTCGATGGGTGCCAAGCCGGTACCGAAGGTGGCCGAGGCGGGTTAAGCCTCCTGGCTCCTCTTAGGAAACGGACGATTAGGTCTTTTTTACCCAGGGAAGAGCCAGCCACCGGGGAGTGGAAAGCTGCTATAGCTGCCACATACACTTTGAGCGTGGAGGGGGCACGACCCGCGTCCGATAGCTCTTGGAGAAATGTAAGTACCATTGGTACGTCACAGTTATGTGGGTCTAGGTTCCGAGCTGAGCACCAGCTGGTGAACACTGACCATTTAAGATGGTAGCGGTGTCTAGTTGACGGCGTTCTAGCCTCCGTTATGGTATTCAGGACTCCCTCTGGGAGGTTCTGGGGTACCCGTTGAGGGGCCATGCGTGGAGGGCCCACAAGTCGGGACTCCCCGGCAGGAACCACTCATCGAGGCGGCTTCTAGAGGGCTCTTCTGGTGGAAGCCAGTCAAGACCCAGCTCGTCGAAAGCGCGAGTGATGACACAGAGAAGCTCAGCGTCGATACTCGCTCTGGGTCGACTCGACGTAGCGAGAGCGAGCCTGGAAGAACAGCCGCCTTTAGTGAGAGCTGCCTCAGGGAGAGCAAGGCGGCAATCGCTCTGATTGGATCGCGTGTCCTTGCTGAATCGCCAGGTTGTGCAGTTGCCGCAGCACAGCCAATCAGCATGCTTCAGCCAGCTATGATGTGCTCGCTGTGCAAAAATAAAGGCCTCAATATTCTCGAGAAAAGGAGTTTTCCCATAGCATTTGCAACGCAATACGAGTAAACCGTTCTCGAAGGCCATCCTTAAAAATATTCTTGTTTGCCGTAATCCGACTGACCCTGTCAATTTAGGACGACCCAATTATTATGATTTTTTTCCTTTTAGTCCGACTGACTTGCCGGTTGTAAATTTGCGTTAAGACCGACCGATTTCTTTTTACTCTTCAAACAACTAATACAAATGCAATAAAATAAAAGGGTAACACTTTATAATAACTGCACGCTATTAATCTTTAGTTAAGCATTAGAAAACAGTTAATTCATCATTTATAAAGCATTAATAGACATTAATAAGCAGTTTATAAATACAGCTATACATTATTTATTCTTGATTTAAAAGCATTTCTATAATGTGTTTAATAATTGTATTTTCATACTTTATTAATGATCAATTTATAATTTCTAAATGAAGTATTGCATTATTTACAAACCAGTTATTTAGGAGTTGTCAGTGGTTCATAAGATCACTTATGAAATAATATTAATTATATTTTAGTAAGTAATATTATTTTATTGTGACCACGTCTTTAACCAAGTCTTTAAATTACTATTGGGCAATTCCAGCGTTATGGACGTGACATTTGCAGTCAAAACTTGAAATATAAATTCTCAGAAAATGCATTTAATGCCAATATATTGAAACATCTGTTCCCCTTAATCACCCTTACAAACATTTGCCATGAATGTACTGTAGTAATTTGCCATGGGTTGGGCAGAAATGTGCAATATTTATATTGAATACTATGTAGTAATAAATAAATATAGTAAATATATATATACTTACTATAATATTATATAGTATAATAGTAAATATAGTGATTTATATTGCATTAGATTTATTAGTTGGGTAGAGGAATATATAATTAATTTTTGTTAGGAAATTATGTAAGTTTCTTTGTAAAGGTGCGAATAGTTTTTAACTTGTGTTTAGGCATTTTTTATACAGTGGGTGTGAGTAGCCTGTGGTTATCAAGTCTCACTGTCAGAATATTTTCATTTAAGCATAACAATTATAAATAAAATAATTATTATTTCTCACCAACAGCTAGGAGTTTGTATAATTAATTTATTTGTTCCAAGGAAAATAGTTGTACACAGCTGTAAATGATCAAGTTTTTATTTATTATGGTTTTATCTGCATACTGTTGGGTACCACATTTCCAAGTAAATACCATACTTTTTTAGGGTTACTTCAACTTATTTATTGAAACCGTTGTTTCAATAAATCAGCTAAACCCCCAAACCACCGGCCCAACTCAACTTTTCGATTTGATAATCCATTATCCGGCCCTCGAATGAAGCTAATTGAATAGCCCTGACGTACAGCCTATAGTTGGCTAACAGTTACAGAAATACTTTTAAAGACTTCAAAGCTCTCCTGTTATCCGAATGGTTTTCTTAAAGGCAGGGTAGGTAGAAATGGTCTAAAAATTTTATTTTTCAAATTTGTTTAAACTTTATGTACATATCAATACATAATTAAAATGTAAGTACTCTGAAAAAGAAAGTATCAAAATCGAGTGTCTGTAGACCTCTCACGACTGTTTTAAAGACATCTCATTATTTCCATTCACTCCACCCCCTCATTTCTGTGCTTCTTCCAAAGCCACGCCCCCAAAACACATGAACGCGCGACTCCGACCGCTGAGCTAGAGGACGCATTATTTACCTGAGACAAGCGGAGGGGAATGGGCATTTTTTTGCCTGGTTTGCCTTCACTAACTGCATATGCCGGTACTGTAAATTTAGATTGCTCTTTCTCTGCCATTGTTTTGGTATTCCTAGGTTCAGTGCCTTCTTCTTCTTCTTCGATAGATTTTATTGGCAGCTTGCAAACATAGTGCATTACCGCCATCTACTGGACGGAGGTGTGATCAGGTTCCGTGCCTCTCGCACTCCTCAAATCAAACGGTCGCGCGCAAGTGGGCAGGTGCTGTGTGGCAAAAGGGTGGTTGCCATGGTTGCGAGAGAGTGACAGTCGCCTAAGCCAATCCTTTGATTCGTCCCGAATCGAAATAATGAGCTGTGTTTAATACAGATTAAACGGTCTAGAGTCACTTGATTTTTATACTCTTTTTTTCAGAGTTCTTACATTTTAATTATGTATTGATATATATAGAAAGTTTTAACAAATTTGGATCTTTAATTTTTAATAAATCCTACCTACCCTGCCTTTAATAGGCTATATTTTCTGATTTCACGTTGAAGAATAAAAAAAAAGAGGTTTGGTTTTACTCTATATTTGCATTTCTGTATATGATATTTAGTGAAAAATGTTTAGACTTCAGTGGTCTCGCCAAGTTACAAAACGAAATGAATCCATCCCTTTGGAAGATTCAGCTCGAAAGCCGGTTAGCGCCCTCTGGAGGAAGACACCATATTGTAACAGGAACAGATAGGCTTGTAAATCAAGGCCGCGGAACGACAGTCTCAAAAGATTCCACAGATAAAAGCGCATATGCATGGGGCATTGTTAAGGCAGAACACCAATGCAAAAGATTTGCTGTGCATGAAATTCTGGTACAGATAAAGCATTTGTGGATTGTGAGCAAAGCAATGTGAGTAAGGACAATTGCATGATTGCCGTGTGTGTGTATCGCAGTGTGTGTGTGGATCTCTCGCGTACATTCGTGGATCGCTGTGTTTGTGGATCTGTCGCATGCACTTGTGGATTGATTTGTGTGTGTTGATCTCTCGCGGGCATTTGTGGATTGGCACATGCAGGATCTCTCGCGTGCATTTGTGGATTGGTGCGCGCGCATGTGAATCTCTCGCGTGCATTTGTGGATTGGTGCGCGCAAATGGATTTCTCGGTGCATTTGTGGAAGGTTTTGTATGAGGTGCCCTATGTTCGTGAGTGACTTTAGGTGTGACGTTGTGCATTTCATATGTATTAGTTTGAGCATTCAGCAGTATACATGTATGTGTGACTACTTAGTATGTGTATGCAAGCGTTTCATATATGTGTGCGTGAATGAAGTTTTATTTAATTATTTTACGGCGCCTCATATTTATTCAGCTAATGCGTGTCCTGTTTAAAATGTGCAATGCTCAAATGCAAAGACAGCGCATCACAAATAGAAGCCCCTTTTTCTGTGGGATTTAGTATCATATTTGGATATTGCAATAATAAATTAAGTGGCCTAAATGTACACACAATGTTCCTATATATAGGAATATAAGAAACCTATAGAAAAACAGTAAAAAACAACAACAACAACAACAACAACAACAACAATATATTGTTAGGGGTTTCTTAATTTTAGACTAGTTGACCAGCACACATTATGCAATACAATATAATGCGTGTCCCGTCCTGTCCCACTGATTACACTCAAAAAATAATTTCAAGGTTGGCAGGTCTGTATTTTGTCTCTCCAATTCACCTATCAAGTCAAGTCAAGTCAAGTCACCTTTATTTATATAGCCTAGCACTTTTTACAAAGATTGTATCAAAGCAGCTTCACATTGATAACATGAAAATAATACAACAAAATTTGTTTCTAGAAGAAAATTGCATCATCGTCCACCCTTAATAAGGCAGATCAATAATATTGTTGAATATTAAATGTCCCCAACTAAGCAAGCCAAAAGCCAAGGCAACAGTGGCAAGGAACCAAAACTCCATCAGATGACAGAATGGAGAAAAAAACCTTGGGAGAACCCAGGCTCAGTCAGGGGCCAGTTCTCCTCTGGCCAATGAGCGAACAGTGTATGATTATGATCCAGACAGCGTTACAGGTCAGAAGTCAGATTGGTCGTGTCGATGAGGCCTTCACAGGGCTGATGAGGCTGGCACTTCAGGATACGTCATGGTTAGGTCCAGGTGCAGATCCACCATCTGATCTGGATACGGCCGGGGTCAAGGGCCGGCGCGTCCATATAGGCGAACTAGGCAATTGTCTAGAGCGGCACTTTTGTAAGGGCGGCAAAATGTGTGCCAATCGGGAATGAACAATTCACAAAATAGGCTATATGATTTACTGAGCTGCCGCTGCCCCGCCCCGCCCCCTGCTCTCACGAGTCATTAGTGAGTGATGGGAAGTTCGGAGCATTTTACTGACTCTCTTGGTCGATCTCGTTCATCAAAATGAACGAATCTTTATTTGAGTCATTTCGTTCATTTAAGTGGCTTTAAATGTTATACTTCTAACAGCCAAATTCCTCGATCACATCCACCTACGCATACAGTATAGTGTATATGTATTTGCTTCCTCTTGGCCTACTAAAGTGTTCCTGCGGACATAGCCAGCTTTTTAAAATTGTTGTTAAAACTAAACATTTAGACTATTTTAGTACAAATTATGAGCTTATTGACGATTTTTTATAATTCTTGACAAAATTAGAATTCTTTTTTTTTTTTTCAACGACGCAACGATGACCATTTACTAGCCTACTTTTAAAAAATGCGGGTCGGGTACAATATTTTCTTTTTCTTTTTTTGCGGTCCGAGTTGCGGGCGGGTTAGTTGAAAACGTCGGTCGGGTGCGGGTTGTTTATACATTGACCCGCGCATCACTGGTGTCTAATGATTCGGATCACAACGTCAAAAATAGAATTAATAATATACAACGCCACAGCAAGAAAAACAAACACCCTGTACCTGTTAAAAATGAACTGGGCAAAAAACAGCTATCTGTTATGCCGAGTTCTGTAAAAGAACATTGTAATTAACGTAATTTCGCATTGTTTGTAATTTCTTGTTGTTGACTCAATAATAAACCGCAATTTCAGAGTTGGATCTGTTTGTTTGTGTTTCATATTAATATTACATTATGTAAAACGTCCAACTGTTTACGAATCAAAATCCGGACATACTGTGATGCATGTATGAATTATCATGTTAGACTAAGTTAGTAATGTAATAGCCTCTATAGAGCCCGAATTTGCTTTTATATAAGTAACCTTGTTTACGTTACTTTACGACCTGCAACATCATGACTGCACACATATAACGTTACTTTACTGTAAATCAAAGATTTGACGATGGATAATGAAGCCTTAGTACCTCTGACCGTGGCGATTATATTAAAAAACTTACTCTCAGCAATGGTGAGATCTTGCCGGATCCCTATACAATAATACCTGACGATCTTTGGATTGTGGATGACAAGAAGTGGCCAGCAATTGTATGGCCTGATATATATAATTATCTAATTCAGACACCAAGTGTGTATACAAGAGAAATGATTAGAGCGTACAAATCCCTTGATGCATACAACTACGTGCTATGTGGTCATGTGCAGCTCGTCAAATACTTTGATGCTGCACCAGATTTTTGCGTGTTGAGGTCAGATGTACTCCGGTACGAACTAAGAGCACGGGTCTTTTGCCCCCTGGTTGCGTGGGCTTAACTGGGGCCAGACTGGGGCTACACAGATTTTTGACGGGGCTTTAGCGCCCCCTAGCCCCGGTGTAGCGCCGTGCTTGGCTGCGTTGCTTTGACATTGTGGAAAATAGAATAATAGAAGCTAAATGTATTAGCCTTTTTACCCGTTATTATCAATCTAAATTAATCTCGTTTTTAATTTAACTTAATTTCATTTTTCTTTATTTAAATTTCGTATTTTCTTTATTTAAATTTTGTTTTTTCTTTATTTAAATTTTGTTTTTCTTTATCTAAATTTTGTTTTTCTTTATTTAAATCTACCCTTTACTGTGTCAGTAATTTGTTAGTCAGAAAAATATTAGACTACCTTAAAAGTATTGCTTAAGTTAACAGACCTATGTGTGTGCGTTTAATATCAGTGTCCGTTCGCGGAGCATATATACCCTGCCCGCACGAGGTGCAAAGTGTACTCATTCTGAATGTGTCGCGTCTCTATATTGCACCAAATGCGACACTGCACTCCCTTGTGAAGTCGATTGGATGAACGGTTCTCGAAATAATCAAAATGCAAACGAACAGACAGACACAGAGAGAATACTGCCTTTATTAGAGAGAAGAATAGGTTCAGCCCCCTCTCTCCGAAGCTTCGAATATTCGATATTCATTACAACCAAAGCTTCAAAGCTCAAAAAATGGTATTCGGACCAGCCCTAGGGGCGGCACAATTGTTTTTCGCCTAGAGCGGCAGAAGTGCACTCGCCGGCCCTGCCGGGGTCCACCTCACTTCAGTAAACGGAGAGACTGGTTGACACTTCAGTACTGCGTTGTCGTTGCGTCCAGGCGCAGGTCCTTCATCGAATCTGGATACGGCCTGGATCCGGCGTAAGAGGAGAGACTAGTTGACACTTCAGGACTGCGTTGTCATCGCGTCCAGGCGCAGGTCCTTCATCGAATCTGGATACGGCCTGGATCCGGCGTAAGAGGAGAGACTAGTTGACACTTCAGGACTGCGTTGTCGTCGCATCCAGGTGCTGGTCCTTCATCAGATCTGGATCCGGCGGACTGCGGTAAACCTTGGTATAAACAGAGAGACTAATATTAGCGTAGACGCCATTCTTCTTCTGATGTAATGAGTACATCAGGATTTATGGGAAGTGTTCCCGGTTCCGGCTGGCCTAAACTATGCAGCCTAACATTGAATTATAGAAGTCTATAATGTGTTATGTGTATGTTAGGTCAAAGAGATGTGTTTTTAGTCTAGCTTTGAACTGATAGAGTGTGTCTGCTTCCCGGACAATGTTAGAAGGACTGTTCCAAAGTTTTGGTGCTAAATAGGAGAAGGATCTACTGCCAGCAGTCGATTTTGATATTCTAGGTATTTTCAACTGGCCGGAATTTTGAGATCGCAATAGACGTGAAGGACTATAATGTGTTAAGAGCTCACTCAAGTACTGCGGAGCTAAACCATTTAATGCTTTGTAAGTAATCAGCAGTATTTTACAATTTATACGATGTTTAATAGGGAGCCAATGCAGTTTTGACAGAACAGGGCTAATATGGTCATACTTCCTGGTTCTGGTAAGAACTCGAGTTGCTGCGTTTTGGACCAGCTGTAGTTTGTTTATTAAGCGTGCAGGGCAACCACCCATTAGAGCATTACAATAATCTAGCCTTGAGGTCATGAACGCATAAACTAATTGTTCCGCATTTGTCAATGAGAGCATATGACGTAATTTAGATATATTTTTAAGATGGAAAAATGCGGTTTTACAGATACTAGACACGTGACTTTCAAATGAAAGATTGGTATCTAAGAGCACACCCAGGTTCCTAACCGACGACGAAGACTTGACAGAGCAGCCATCAAGTGTTAGACAGTATTCTAGGTGATAACTAAATAAATAAACTGATAACGGTCAGATAAGTATAATTTAAACCATGCTAATGCAATTCCACTAATGCCAACATAATTTTTGAGTCTATTTAAAAGAATGTTGTGGTCGATAGTGTCAAATGCAGCACTAAGATCGAGTAACACTAATAGCGAGATACAACCACGATCGGATGATAGGAGCAAATAATTTGTGACTCTAATGAGAGCTGTCTCAGTACTATGGTACGGTCTAAATCCTGACTGGAAATCCTCGCAGATATCATTTCTTTCTAAAAAGGAACATAGTTGTGAGGATACTGCCTTTTCTAGTATCTTTGACAGAAAAGGTAGATTCGAGATCGGCCTGTAATTGACTAATTCTGTAGGATCAAGTTGCGTTTTTTTAACAAGCGGTTTAATCATAGCCAGCTTAAAGCTGCATCAGAGAATGTCTAATATGGCGAGAAGTTTCACTCTCACTACACTTCCGGCTTCTGAACTGGTTGCAGTTCCACTCTGATTCCATATGAGGGCGCTCACAGGACGAGTGCAGAATGAATGGAGGTCAATGGCGGTATACCCCTCAAAATCCACTTTTCTCAGGATATAATTTTTTGTCTAGTAATTTGAATATTGTATTCGAAAGGAGATGCAAAGACATTACACATTGCTGGGTGTTAGATTTTTTAGAGTCACTTATTTGCTTTAAAAAAGTCTTTCAAAATGTCAATGACGTCAGAATGCTGACGTCATTAGCAGAATGCTAGCGTGTTATGGGCAACAACAACTCAACCTGTAAGAAATCAAAACGACATAAGTACACGTTCATTCAACTTTCGACCTAAAACCCATGTTGAACTTGCAAAATCTACAATCACATCTGAGATTTCTCAACGGCAATCGGGTGAAAGAGACAAATTTAGCCGTCTAGCCCCATTGACTCCCATTCATTTTGCACTCATGGCGAGCGCCCCCAGTGGAACTCTGGTGGTACTACAACCAAAATTCGGTACAATAGGGCTTAATAGGGAGTGGACAGGCTCTCCGTAGACGGGCTCTGGCTGCATTCAGTAACTTCGGGATTTCTTCGCTGTATTCTCGCTTTTTGCTCGTAGGTTTCTCTCTAGAGCTCCCCCACAGCTTCGGAATAGATATTTGACAACACTGTTGTAAAAACTCGTTGGCTATTCTCAGACACCAGAGGCTAGCAGATCAACGACATAAAAGCAGATGGGATATTCTTTAAAACGTCTTCTTCATTCGGGTTCGAACAGCGTGAGGGAGCGCAATGACGGCATTTTAGCAGATTTATTTTGGCCGTAAAGCAATTGTTTACATCGCGAGACCTGATATCACGCGAGACTTCCTGACGCGGCGGCCGGCGGCCCGCCGCCCCAAAGTTGCAAGTGCGTATTTTTTTCGCTCACGGGCACCAGGGGGGTGCGAAACGACCACCAGTCAACCCGAAATAAGTAATATAACCATTCCAATGACTCCGAAGCTGTTCAGTTAAGGTAAAAAAAGTTACTTAGTTCACCTTTAAACGTTTTTGGTACATATCCTAGAGACAAAGATGAATTAATGATATTAAGAAGAGGATCTGTGACCTCTGGAAGCTTAGTCGGTATAGGGTCTAACAGATTTAGATGATTTAACGAGTTTAGTAAATTCTTCCTCTCCTATAGCAACGAATGAATCAAATTTTTCTTCAAGGAGACTACAATGCTATGCCTGTTGCGATACTGTAGGAGACGGTTGCATAGTTATAATTTTCTGCCTGATATTATCAGTCTTGTTAGTAAAGAAGTTCATAAAGTCATTTACTGCTGTGCTGCTTGGAAACATCTGGGGTTGAAGATTTATTTTTCGTTAGTTTAGCCACTATTTCAAATAAACACATAGGGTTTCGTTTATTTTCTTCTAACAGGTTTGAAAAATAAGCAGATCTAGCAGCTTTTAAGGCCTCTCTATGCAATCGAGCTCTCTTTCCATGAAATGCGAAATACCTCTAGTTTTGTTTTCTTCCAGTTGCGCTCCATTTTTCTGGCTGCTCTCTTAAGGGCCTGAGTGTGCTCGTTGTACCACGGTGTTGGACTATTTTCTTTAATTTTCTTTAAGCGCAAAGGAGCAACTGTGTCTAAAGTGCTGGAAAAGAGAGAGTTAAAGGTTTCTGTCGCAATATCTAGTTCTTCTAAGCTATCTGAGATGATGAAACTGATCAGGAAGATCATTAATAAAGCAATCTTTAGTGGCAGAAGTGATGGGTCTAACATATTTGTAACACGGAGTCGGCTTTGCAACCTTGGCTAAATTAAGTTTACACGAGACTAGATAATGATCTGAGATGTCATCGCTCTGCTGCAGAATTTCAATGGCATTGTTTTGGAAAATTCAGCATTTCTTATAATCATTCGTTTCCAAACTGTTTAATCATATGTTTCTGTGAGGTTTTCTAGCAGCTGAGGAGGGACAGGGAAGCGAGAGGCAATTTAGGTCATAGATGAAGGCCTTTGGGTGTCTCAGGGACAAAGAACAGTGTGACCTGCACCGGGGGGGTAGAAACCAGTCCGAACTAGCAGGAGATAGGGGGTATCTTTCTGGAAATTTACAAGAAACCTGGAAGGAGGAGTTTTTGCCAAGAAACTGTATAAGATCTGTATGTTTTATTATGTCTAGTAGGTATTCTATTTCAAAGCTGGGTGGCTGCGGCTTTTGTGAAAGGAAACCTCATTGAAATAAACCTTTTCTCTTTATTACAGTTCTGTCTCGTGAAAGTTTTCTTACACCTCTGATGCTGTTTGATATTAACTTTTGAAAATTGCCACTACAACTTGGTGTCAGACGTGGGGTCCTGTGCGGATCTTCTTCTCCTGGTCCTGAAGAACGGTTTTGACGGAAGTGTAGGCCTACAATCCCGGCGGCATCAGGCAGCCGTCTCATACCCCGACGGTTTGAGATAGTGACTCAACAGGTTAAGGGAGAGAGAGAGACAATTCCGGCGTTCAGGACCAAGGGAGGAACTCCCACCAGGATCAGAAAGAATCCGCGGCAATTACAGAAAAGAGAAAGCATCTCTGGGTAAGAAACGGCAGAATTGTTTTATTGATGTTAAGTGTGATTTGATAATTGTGAGTGAACGTGAACCATATTGGCTGAATTTGCCTTGGGTACGGGCGAGAGGTGATTTAGGGAATCACAATTTTTGAGGGAGAAACTGATCTGACAGATTCAGACCGGTTTCTGCCACACTTAGCTCGTTAGTGGACGAAAGTACCACTGGTGATTCAGATAATCACAGGTGCTGGTTAATTGGTTTTGCTCGAAGTCTCTGTAACCCGAAGAAGTCTTGCAAGGGTGGACGGAAGAGCCACGCCAGATTAATTAGGTGAACAGAAGATTTTGAGTAAAACATAATTACAAAAGCACAGCATATTTGCTGAAACCCGACCGATTTTGGGTGAAATAAGATCGGGTCTGTTGAAGACGTTTGACAGATACTGCAAGACACGTGTCGAAAGTGAAATCCAGAGGGGAAATTCAGCCAAAAATGGGGTCATCTAACAGTAAATTAGATCATTTACACCAATTTTCTGTCAAATGAGAAATAATTATGGTGGTAAATGTATGGTTGACATACAGAAACTGATCAAACATCACGATTTTCCCGAAGCGGGGACCTTGAGTAAAATAAGACTAAATGTAGTAAAAGAGTCAGTAGAAAAGAACGAGGGAAAACAGAGTAGCTGCTGTGTGTGTGTCAAACATGTGTGTAAGAAATGTGAACCGACTATAATGTGTTGGGTAGAAGAAGCTGACAGGCGAGAACGAGAGCAAATACAAAAAGAATTGGCATGTAATGTTGAGAATGTTGTGTGCGTAAAAACAGTTCCACTGGAACAGAATGCTACTAATGAACCGAATGTATGTGCTTTTCCACATGTGACTGAGGTGGCAACGGCTCCGCCGCCTGCCTACAATACAGCTCACTACCCAGTAGCAGAGATACCGGCCCTCAGGCTGGACCTCGATCTGGACCGCCTTCCACCAGCCCCGAGAACAGCCCAAGAAGCACGACTTGCAGAAGCACGAGCACAAATTGAACTGGCAGAGGCAGCCCAAAGAGCAGCGCAGGCAGAGACAGATGCAAGAGAAGCGCGAGAGGGGGCAGAGGCCGCAGAGCGAGTGGCACACAGACTAACAGCGCAGTTTCATGCACAGTTACACGGGCGTTTGAGTGCAACGCTGTGGCACGCTACTCACGCTGAAGAGGACAGAAAGGAGAAGAAAAAACCCCTCACAATGGTGGTTATGCAACAACGACGACCTAAACAACCACACAAACCTGCATCTTCCTGCTCAAACCCTGCTGGTCGAAAAGGACAGAAAGGAAGAGCTGCTGGAGGAAAATGGAGCTGTTATGTTTGTGCCACAAATGCCCACTCGCTCCGAGACTGTACAAAATGTAGAGTGTGCAAGAAGGACGGACACTGGAGCAGAGCGTGTCCCACCATGAAGTCGGATTGAACCGAGGGGGCTGGAGAGCGGTACGGAAAGAGTCCGGTTCTGGGAGGCCAATCTCTGGCTACAGCAAAGGGAAGTGAAAATATTTTTACTAACACACACACACACGACGCACACACAAACACATACACTGATCTTCTTTCTGCTGTCTGCAATGAAAAAACTGCTTGCAAATCTTTTTGTGTGTCTGATGAAACCTTGAGCAAAGCTATGACTGATACTTTGAGCAGTGTTGTGAATGACGAATGTATGAGATTGTACAAAAGTACAGGGTTTCCTGAAATGCCAATTTACCCGTTATTAGTCAAAGGGGTAATTATTGAATTTTTGGTCGATTCTGGTATCAGTCTGTCCACGTTACGACCATGTGATTTACCATGTTTTCTACGGGAAAGTGTAAATTAAATTTGTCCCTCTGTGCTGATTCTTATGGAATTAGCATTGAGGAGGCACCACAAATTACTTGTTCTAAATTTGAGCCGAAGTGGGCTTGTGTCTGGCAGGTAACAGATATTGATTGGGCAGAAAAGATTTTGAAATTGGCAAAAGATCGTACAGACCCAGTCAATACAGAGTTTATGACAAATGACAAAATGCATTGTACATCACATGTCGTAACAGAGCGAGATTCAGACTTTGAAAAGATGTGGTTTAATTCTGTGAAGAATGAAAGTGTGAAGTTTGACCAGATTTTCTGGACAGAGAGTGTGTGTGCGCATTGGCTGCAGTGTTGACAGAAAGTCAGAAAGCTTGTTATATTATGTCAGAGAACACCGCCTGCCACTTATCTGTCTCCAAGGCCATAAGCCAGCAGTGGAGAGATGCAGGCCTTTTTGTGAGAGAGTGTCTATCGGCCACAGACTGGGTGAGAGTTGACACACATACAGCAGAGAGTCAGAGTATGGGGGCATTTAAATCAAAATGTGACAGGACAGGGAGAGGGGGATATTTCTGCCTCAGAAATTGATATTTCTTTGGCACAAATATCACCAAACTTGTGGGCGAAAAACAAATATGATGTGGGGCTGATTAAAGGATGTGAGCCAGTTGTAATCACACCAAAATCTGATTTCAGACCATGTAAGGCACAATATCCACTGAAACGTGAAGCAATAGAGGGCATAAAACCAGTGTTTGACGCTCTGTTGAAAGAGGGTGTAATTAGGCCTTGTGATGGTTCACAAGTTAGAACCGAAATTAACTGAACTCCTTTCTTATGTTGATGACCTTTTGATCTGTTCAGAAAGTGAGTCTATTTGCAGGGCTGACACTGTGACTCTCCTGAAGCATCTTGAAAGGGAGGGGCACCAGGTCAGCCTTTCAAAGCTGCAGTTTGTGAAACAGGAAGTGACATTCCTGGGGCATGTTATCAAACAAAACAGCAAAACATTGTCACAGAAAAGGGTGCAGGGCATAAAAGAAGCCCCAAAGCCTGTAACAAAAAACAGTTGCTGTCATTTTTGGGGATGTGTGCTTACTGTCGTACATTCATTCCCAATTATGCCATTTTAGAACAGCCTTTACGAGCCCTGACAACAGGGAAAGGGTTGAAGTCATGTGACAGACTTGTTTGGACAAGTGAAGCTGAGACAGCATTTGATAACATGAAAGCACAATGAGATATCTCGATTGTTAGGCCTTCTGGTTGTAGACCATCCATTGTTTAGATGGTTGATGAAAAGCATGACCTTATGACTTCTGTTCTCCTGTAGACGCATGGTGACCGATGAGACACATAGCCTATTTTCAACAAAACTCGACCCCGTGGCAGCGGGATTGCCACACTGTCTCCGGGCGGTGGTGGTAGCTGAACTGGCCCTCGATGGCCTCAAGAGAGTTTGTAGGCTATGCTGATCTGACTTTAGGGGTCTCACATTTGGTGTCTTTGATTTTGCAGGAGCAGAGAACGTCACATTTGTCTACAGCTCGATTGAGGTATCATAAAATTTTGTTTGACATGCCAAATGTCACTGTTAAAAGGTGTGCACACCGCGTCCAGATTTGTTGGACGTTCCGCTTGATAATTGTGACAATGTCCTTTTTGTGGATGGATCTGCGTCGAAGAATCCACAAACAGGACAGAATAACGTAGGTTATGCCGTGACGACTGAATTTGAAACTGTAAAATCTGGCAAATTACCATGTCATTACTCTGCACAGGCAGCTGAACTAGTCGCTTTGACTGAAGCATGTAAACTGATGACTGACAAATGTGTAACGATTTACACAGACTCGCGTTATGCTTTTGGGGTCACGCATGACTTTGGTGCTCTGTGGAAGCACAGAAAATTTTTAAAGTCAGACGGACGACCAATACTGAACGCTACGTTAGTATCTGACCTTTTGGAGGCCATTATGCTGCCAGACAAGATTGCAGTTTGTAAATGCGCAGCGCATATTAATGATAAAAGTTTCGTATCAACAGGCAACGCCAGAGCTGATATGGCTGCGAAGGCAGCGGCAACAAACCCAAACTGGAGCTGATAACAGTGGCGCCACTTGCGTACAACTTGACAATAACCTTAACAATGACATTTCTCCTTGTTTAGAGAGCATGCAGTCTTTTTCCACAGGAGCTGAGAAAAACAAATGGAAGGCTGCAGCCTTGTTGATGGTGTATGGAGATCTGTTGGTGGACAGCCATGTCTGCCCAGCCATTTTTTTTTTCCCACATTAGGCTAAATTAATGCATGGGTGGGACCATGCATTAAAAGAGGGGATGATTATGCAAATGAAAGAATTGTGGTTTACCAAAGGTTTCACAATATATGCTGAGAATTTTTGCAAAAGATGTGTGATTTGCACCGCATATAACGTTGCACGGGGTATTAAAACACCGCTGGCAAGCCAGCCAGCCCCAGAGGGGCCATTTGAATATTTAATGATTGATTTCATTGAACTAACCCCGTGCGGAAATAAGAAATATTGTTTGGTTATGGTGGATATGTTTTCAAAATGGATTGAGACGTTTCCCACCTCGAAACAAGATGCGGCGGCAGTTGCAAAGGCACTGCTGACCGAAATTGTACCCCGTTGGGGCGTCCCAAGGAAGATCAGCAGTGATAACGGGCGACATTTTGTCAATGAGGCAATCAAACAGGTGGGCAAGTTCTTAGGGATTGATATGAGAACACATTGTGCCTATCACGCTGCCAGCGGGGGCGCTGTTGAGCGTGAAAACCAGACGGTAAAGAACAAATTGGCAAAATGCTGTGAAGAAACAGGGCTCTCGTGGGTGAAAGCACTCCCCATTGTGTTAATGTACATGAGAATGAGAAAGAGAGTCAAAACAAATTTGAGCCCATTTGAAATTCTCTTTGGTAGACCACCATTCATGGGTATAACAGGGGAAAGGAGGAGGCTTCCATCGACAGATGTGTGTGAGAATGAAATGTTGAATTACTGCAAAGAGATGTCGTGTTTGTGATCTAACAGTTCTGTGCAGGTGAAAGAAATACCAGGGGCAAAGTAGCAGAGACGTTCCTGCACAAAACCAGACCGGGTGATTACGTGGGTGAATGCCAATCACTGCAGGAGAGTTCCACCCATATCAGGAGAGCAACAGGAGGAGGAACCCGAACAAACAACAACAACAACGGCGAAACCTATCGTGCTGCCAGGGCCACCCGAGATCGAACGGGCCTCTGGAGAGGAGCTGGCCTGGATGAGAGACGAGGGGACAAGCAAAGGTCAGACTGAGACAATTGAAAACTGGGTGGTCAGACTGCAGAAGTAAAACCAACCACGAAGAAATTAACTTTAAGTGCCCATTCAACAAGCCGAGCGAAAGCTCACCAGCCGCAGTGTGGGTTTGTGGTGATAGAGCGTATCACAGGTTGCCAAAAAGGGACTGGTCAGGGTGCTGTTACCCAGCTTTAATGAATGTGGGAACTTCTGTGTATTTGCCAAGCAAAGTGGGTAAGAGAGAGAAACGAGATGTTAAGATTTTGCCTGAAGCTTTGCCAAATAGCTATGCAGGGTATACATTGACAGACCCGTGGACGACGCCAGGGGCAAATATAGGTTGGTCAATTTTCCTGGGGGTGGGTACGACGGTAGCAATCAACAAAATTAATGGTTTAGCATGGACAGTATTAGCGATAGCCAACAGCACAGAAAATGCTTTTACATTAATAAACGATGAGATGAAACAAGTTCGCGAGGCGCTCGTTCAGAATAGATTAGTTTTGGACATGTTGACGGCAGAGAGGGGTGGAGTTTGTAAAATGTTGGGGGTATCATGTTGTTTTAATATTCCTGATTACAGTGACAACATAACCAATATCATCGAGCACATGAGGAAAGCTGTGAAAGAGCCGCCTAAAACTACTGATAGTGAGTGGGTGGGGTGGCTGATGTCTGCATGGTCAGGGTGGTTTTATAGAATAATTCAAACTGTCTTGCCAATTGTGGGTATGGGATTACTGATTCTGTTTTGTTTCCCATGCATTATGAAGTGCCTTTCCAGCTTAGTGCAGAGATTGATCAGGGGAGGGACGGTTAGCACGTCAGTCCAAGCAGTGAAACTGACTCTGTACCCAATAACTGATGGAGAGCAATGTGATGATTATGACAGCGATGACGTGTATACAGACATGAGTTAAATGTGTTTTCCTTCTTTTTGTTTGCCTTCCTGGGACCAGGAAAGGGATTTTCTAAACTTCGATTGTTTAGGTTTTGATGTCAATGATTGACTGTTCTATTCACTGTTTTTATTATTATTATTGTTTTCATTATTTTTATTTCTTTTTCCATTGTAAGAATGATGATATGTTCAGAAGGTTAAAAACAGCGGTCATCCGTGAATACAGAGAACTGCTTATCAGTGGCTCTGTTTACGTTCCTGTCTAGAGGATTTTCATAACAAGTTACGAGGTGACGTACAAGTGGAAGGGTTTGAACTGAGGGATTTTTATGTATACTATTTCTTTGCATCTTTTTTTATGAATTGATATGTTTTTTTCCATACTAATGTGATCTATACTATTTCTTGTTTATACTGGGGTGACTGAGGGTCCGATCTAAGTGTCGGGGATGCAATAACAGTGCTTATTCATCTAGCCTGGTTTCAGAATAAATCTTTACTTGCTTGCTATAACATGGGGGGCCTATCCCGACAAAAACAGCCTAAGCTTTTTCATTCTAAATTTTAATGAAGGTTCAAGTAAAATGATCAGGTATATAAAAGTCAGACATGAAGAGTATAACTGTGATGTAAAGACTTGAATCAATTCTGTTCTTGAAATGTAATGATGTAATGATTTTGAGAAAATTAGAAGACAAGGGTAAATTTTCCTTTTAATACGTTTATCAGAGAATGATAAAGAGGAGGAATTGTTTTGGAAAATTCAGCATTTCTTATAATCATTCGTTTCCAAACTGTTTAATCATATGTTTCTGTGAGGTTTTCTAGCAGCTGAGGAGGGACAGGGAAGCGAGAGGCAATTTAGGTCATAGATGAAGGCCTTTGGGTGTCTCAGGGACAAAGAACAGTGTGACCTGCACCGGGGGGGTAGAAACCAGTCCGAACTAGCAGGAGATAGGGGGTATCTTTCTGGAAATTTACAAGAAACCTGGAAGGAGGAGTTTTTGCCAAGAAACTGTATAAGATCTGTATGTTTTATTATGTCTAGTAGGTATTCTATTTCAAAGCTGGGTGGCTGCGGCTTTTGTGAAAGGAAACCTCATTGAAATAAACCTTTTCTCTTTATTACAGTTCTGTCTCGTGAAAGTTTTCTTACACCTCTGATGCTGTTTGATATTAACTTTTGAAAATTGCCACTACAGCATCAACACTGATTCCATGTGATAATATTAGATCTAGAGTATGATTACGAGAATGAGTAGGTCCTGACATGTGTTGTCTAACTCCAAGTTCAGAATGTCTTTAAATGCCAATCCCAATGCATCTTTTTCGTTATCTACATGTATATTAAAATCACCAACAATTAGTACTTTATCTGCAGCCAATCTGATAGAAAATCAGCAAATTCTTTGATAAAGTCTTTATGGTGCCCTGGTGGCCTGTATACAGTAGCCAGCACAGATGTTAAACCTGATTTATCATTTACACTAGAAAGTGTTACATTTAGCAACAACACTTCAAAAGAATTATATTTAAAACAAGACTTCTCAGTAATTCTGAAGATATTACTATAAATTACAGCAACACCTCCCCCTTTGCCTTTCAGACGAGGTTCATGTTTATAACAGTAATCTTGCGGGGTGGACTCATTTAAAGTAATATAATTGTCTGGTTTTAGCCAGGTTTCTGTCAAACACAGCACATCTAGATTATAGTCTGTAATCATATCATTAACAATGAGTGCTTTTGAAGTAAGGGATCGAATATTCAGCAACCCCAAGCTTTATCATTTGTTCATCCGTATTATATCTGTTTTTTATTTGTTGAACATCAATACAAATTTTAACCTAAGATGGGTTGAAACGTTTTTTTGGATTTCTAAATTCGGGGAACAGACTTCATCAGACTATGTGATGACAGCTATGTGAAAGAGTCTCTATGTGATGGGATTTATCTGACCTTGGTGACGTGAGACAGCTAGCAGACGGTCGGTTAAGCCAGTCTGTCTGCTTCCTGACCTGAGCCCCAGGGGCCGGTTTCACAAAGCTATTTTAGACCGGTCTATAGTGTTAGACGAGTCTAAAATTTGCTCATAGACTAGTCTAATGCAAGTTAGACTGTTTCACAAAAATAAAGACTGACTTAATTTAGACCAAAGAAATGTGACACCTTACCCCCAGGCTAACTTAGGTCTAAAGGGGGTCGCACACCAGACGAGAAGCGCCACGCCGTGTCTAGGACAACTCGAGGTATCGCACACCGGACGCGCATTTTCTCAGTTTATGGCCAACAATATTGTTATGTTTAAAGGGATAGTTCACCCAAAAATGAAAATTCTGTCATCATTTACTCACCCTCAAGTTGTTCCAAACCTATATGAGTTTCTTTGTTCTGCTGAACACAAAGGAAGATATTTGGAAGAATGTTTTAATCAAACAGATCTCGGTCCCCATTGACTTCCATAGTAGGAAAAAATATATACTATAGTAGTCAATGGGGACCGAGATCTGTTTGGTTACAAACATTCTTCCAAATATCTTCCTTTGTGTTCAGCAGAACAAAGAAACTCATACAGGTTTGAGGGTGAGTAATTTGGGTGAACTATCCCTTTAAAGACATTATGGAATTAAGATAATGTCTGTACTATGTTATGATTGTGAAGTCAGTATACATTAACGACGATTTGAGACAAATAAGGGACAAAAATGTAAATGGCGCTCTGTGGCGCGGCAGGACTTTGAGGAGGTCCTGAGCCGTTGATGGGCGCCGCGGACAGACGGCGAATGGAGCGCGCAGGTTTGCACTGCGTTGAGATTTTATGCAACAGGAACTTTTCTGAATGCTGTTGGTGACACAGTGGGTCTCAGCAAAGCTTCTGTGTCACGGGTGGTATGCAGGGTATCTTTTACCATGTTTTTGTATCTTTTCCGTACGTCTTTAACGCTCCGCTCAACGATCGGATTAACGCTGTTAACTGTCGAAGCAATCTTTTTCCAAATTAAACATTTCTTCTTGTTACTACATTCTCCGCTAAATTTTCCTAGTAAAATGTCCTTGTAACTGTTATACTCCTCCAACAAACACATATGTTCCGCTGGGGTAAACTGCACTGAGCGGTTGAATGCGCTTACTCGATCCGCCATGTTTTTTGTTTGGAAAATGTCTTATTTTACCCAGAATGCATTGCAGTGTAGTCCTGTATACATATACACATATATACTTCCTTTCCTGTCGTGGAGGAGGATCTTTTCCATATTAATCCGCTTGGCTGGATCCCTTTCCATGCATGAAGAGATCAGATCCCTGCATTCTGTGAAGAGGGGAGAGATGTCCAGTTATTATTGTAAGTGTTATAGTTTGTGTAACTGATCATATTATTTTAAGCAGTAATAAAAGTTTCTGTATGACCCGTCCACATGCTCTCACCTTTGGAAATGTCTTCTGTGTACCAGGGCTCACCAAACATCTGAGGGAGGTTCCTGCCAGGATACTTCCCAGACAGCATCTTGAACATCAGTACGCCTGAAGAATACACCGTTGCAGGCTTGCCATGAAAGCCACATAACTGGCAAGAAGTATTTGAGGGTGGGGTTTGGGGGGTTACTTACGTTTTGTTGTCAGTTTACTTTTGGATTAAAGTTTGTTGAACGTTTGCCCGGTTCCTGCCTCCTCCTTTCTTGAGCCTTACATATTGCTCAAATATAATTATAAATACTTTTAAAAGAAGCATGCAACATGTAAAAGCTGCTTTGAATTATATAACAGGTAATTATAAATAAAAATAAATATTTTTAGATAAATATTTTTTTCTTCATTTGCATGTGCATGTAAGCTGTGCTTTAACCTGTAATTGCATCTATGGATATATACACATAGATACTTCCTTTCCTTACCTTTTTTCTTTTAGGCACATACGTTTTTTTTTTTTTTTACCTACTCTCTGGGTTTCTTTTGTTTCTCGTTCTTCCTCTCATGACGGTATCTTATTTCCAAACATTTTTAGGTGAGGATCGATACCTGGAACCAGTCGTGGAGGAGGATCTTTTCCATATTAATCCGCTTGGCTGGATCCCTTTCCATGCATGAAGACATCAGATCCCTGCATTCTGTGAAGAGGGGAGAGATGTCCAGTTATTATTGTAAGTGTTATAATTTGTGTAACTGATCATATTATTTTAAGCAGTAATAAAAGTTCCTGTATGACCCGTCCACATGCTCTCACCTTTGGAAATGTCTTCTGTGTACCAGGGCTCACCAAACATCTGAGGGAGGTTACCACGAGGATACTTCCCAGACAGCATCTTGAACATCAGTACGCCTAAAGAATACACCGTTGCAGGCTTGCCATGAAAGTTTTGATGGTCGACCCACTCAGGGGGAGCATAAACTCTTGTGCCTGGAAGAAAGAACAAGATTTCGTCCATTGCAATGAATTTGTATTTCCATAGGTTTTTTTCCATTTATTCACCATAGATTTGTGGAATAATACGTACCACTGAATTTCGAATAAGAAGACTTCTTCAAGCGTTCGCTACAACCGAAGTCTATCAATTTGACCTGCAAGGTGTTTGGGTTGATGAGCAGGTTTTCCATCTTGATGTCGCTGTGGAAGACGCCCCTCTCACTGCATATTCTTGCAGCAGTGACAACCTGACGCATCACAGCTCGTGCCGTCGATTCCTTCAGTATGCCACCATTTTGCAGTAAAAACTGCCTCATATCTTCACATGGCATGGGCCGCTCTAAGACCAGGATATATTCCTCTGGTGTCTCGTACCAGTCCAGCAGCTTTATAATTTGAGGAACACTGGGACCTTTGTTCATAAGAGCCATCATAGCGACCTCATTTGGAAGGGATTTGCCAAATAGACCCTACAGGAGAGATAATAGTTATACAAAAGTGAGATAATTAGGGGACATGGTTAAATTTAAACGAATTACTAAAAAAATATGTCCTGCATTTGGTTAAGTATAGGTTTGAAGAGTTAAGTCATTGAAATACTGGAAATAGTTACTAAAGTTTCGGTCACATTTACTGTCGAATTTTGTCATTTTAATGGGAACTAGTGCAAAATGCCCGTGCAAAAATAAGTTTTTGTGTGTGTTTTTAGTAATTGTTGGTTTCTTGGTAAAGAAAAGACATTTTTACTCAAATTAATCAAAATGGATTTATCACGTTTTGGAACCAAACTGTAATATTCAGAAGTAACCAGTGAAGCTGACAGAGTGTTTTGTTTAAATGTCCTATTATTAATGTGACTGTGTACTCTAAGAGTAATAAAATGAAGAGAGGAATTGCTTACTTACAATACGGACATTTTCCATGGCTTCTGTCTTCGGCGCATATTTGATTGCCACCTGTTCTCCAAGGGAAAGAAAAAATAAGATTTTTTGTTTTACAATTAATTAACTATATATGCAGAGGTCACATGATTCCAGTAATTAACCTTGATGTAACTTTTAATGAATTTAAAGTCCAACTTCCAAGAGTGCAAAAAAAAATAACCTTTTGTGAATCAGACAAACGGATCCCTTCGTAGACACATCCATATGATCCTCTACCCAGTTTTTTCATCGTTTCATAGTGCTGCGAGATGTCCCCTGTTAAAAAAAAGAGGGACATACATTTACAGTATAAACCACAAAAAAATCTAATAAAATGCAGACTAAAGATAGCTGTAGAATGGACACATTATTGTGGCGCCTCACACAACCAAAATCCATCCTCAGTTCACATTTTCATTTGGATAATAAAGACAATGTCCAGAAAAAGATGTTAAAACGGAGGTACTTTTTGCACATTTTATGAGTCATGTTGGGGCTTGTTATATAAACTGACCTGTCTTTCCCTTTGAACTTATATGGATAATTTCATCCTCATTCTTCCAAGAATTGTCATCCGATGTCGAAGCTGAGTTGTTGTTCTCCTCAGCCAGAGAAGGATTGCTATTGTGTGCGCTGATACACCTTTGCTCAATGTCTTTATCGTCATCTGGCACTCTGGTGAGAGACGACACACAGCTGTGCTTGCTGTGAACTGAGTTGATGTTCTCCTCTGTCACAGATGGCACAGTCAGAGAAGGACCACTGTTTTGTGTGCTGATGTCCCTTTGCTCTTGCCTGGAAATGTCTTGATCATCATCTGGCACACTGGTCAGAGAAGGCACACAGCTATGCTTGCTGTACACTGAATTGTGTTCAGTGTTGCTGTTCTGTTCAGCTTCCCCATCAGAGCATCTCTCAGGCTGTTGGCTGCTGCACTGACTCTGTTGGGCTTCAGTGGAAGTTTTCTTGGATTTCCGAGAGAAACCCCATCTAAAGCACTTCCCTTTCTTCTTCTTCTCTACTTTCTCTGGGACTGGCCTTGGCGACACAGATGCAGCAGCATCTTCCTTTACAATGTAACTACCAGATTTGCACTGACCCATGTTGCTCCAGATGTTTCTCTGATGTTCTGTCACTAACTTATCACAAGTCCACTGAACGTAAATAGCACGGATCGAACGAATGAAATACAAAAAAATCACGAGATAAAACACAGATCGAGAGATATAAAACAATTTGAGCAATTTTTCACCACACATGTAACAGCAAAGCTAGTCAGATCGCTTGTACTGTTAAAAAACAACTGAACTACTCTAAAACCCGAGAAGAGTCTGTGACGTCAAAGTAGTGAAGCCAAGCCATGGGCGACTCTGTCTGTGACGTCACAAGTAGTGACGCGCGTTCGGCAAGGTTATTTTTTGAATGTTTTTGTCAGCGCAGAAACTTGCAAAGAATATGACAATTCACCATGACGTCACAACAGTAATAGACGTTCTTCCGGGTGGCAAAAGCCGAAGCGTTCCTATGGCAACGCTAGTAAATTGCTTGGAAGGGAGGCCCACGTTGACAGTAAAAATGTAATAAAAATAAAAAATTGAATTAAAAATAATGCATTTTTTTTTTATCATAATAACAACTGTGTTTAATGATATAAGTAAAAAATATAATAATTATGTAATATAGTAGGCCAACACATAATTAGCAAAATACTCTCTATAGCTCTTTTTTCTAGCCAAAATAACGTGCTATACACGGGTTTTTCGATCTTGTATACAAACAATACCGGATGCGCAAAGTACGTGCAAAACTAAAGTAGCCCAAATTCACCTTTATTTTTATGTATCTGTCAGTCTGAGAAGACTGTGAAATTGCCACGCGGATCGAGCAGATCTGCAGACTCGCGGGTGTCTATCATCAAGTGGCTTTCGCATGGTGCTACTCGCATCCAGTGTAAACACGGAATATATTTTTAATAATAATATCAAATACATACACTGATGGCTCATTGTTCGTAGTTGATCTGCATGCAATTTGACAAGCATTAAAACCATTGTTGCATTTTTCCCCTTACCAGTACATGTGAAAACAAAACTTTAAGAGATTTTGCATTGGTTAATGGCAGTTTCACTGATCCATTTTGTCTTACTACATAAATATTTACGAGGGACACTTGCTTCTTTTTTTTTTCTTTCTTTCAGTAAAGAATAAAATATAAGCATGACATAAATTGATTTATTTAAATAATGCTTTCAATGATTTTACTCTCACTGGATACAAATGTCTGAATATATAAATACAAATAATGTAAAAAAAAAAAAAAAAACAGGAACACTTTCTGGAACCCATCATGCAGGCTTTACATCTGTTTGTTTGATTGATTCCTCAGTAGAAAAAGAAATACAGGCAAAAAATGCCAGACAAGTTGTACATTTGAGGTAAACCTCCTTGCAAGTCAACTGGAAAGTCTACCTGCTGATTAAAGCACTGGTAAAGAAAACCCTTGTAGATGTACGAGGAAGAAGCCTTAGGAGGAAACAATATACAAATGTTCATTTGATTCATATTACCTCACAGATTTAATGCCATTTACTTTCCAACTTTAAAACCATCTTTAAATATATTTAAAAAAAATTAAGGACAGAATTTAATGTAGTAACTGCTGAGAGCATAAAGGTGAATAAAGTCACAAATAAGGTCCAGTAACGACTCTGGCTTTCGCTGATGACCTGGTGCTGATTGGAGGATCTTGGAGCAATATGACCCACAATTTACTCCTGCTGGACGAGTTCTGTCAGAACACCTACACGAAATTTCCCTTCCCTAGGAAGTGTTGTAGCTACCATAATACCGGGTCTAAAAGATTATAATGAGCTTTAATAGAACAATCTAAAACATTTGCAATGAACAAGGAACAGATCATGCATGGCAGACAGTGGTCTGGAATACATATTTATTATTTTATTGCATATTTCATGAAACATTGATGGCCAGCTGGGTGTGGGAATGAAGGTGGACTAGAGGTAGATCCGTGCATCTGAGGATCAACTATCTCCTAAGCTGTTTGGTAGAGAAAAGAAAATGAAAAAGATGTTAGAGCATTCTATAAGGAAAGTTACTGTGGGTTAAAGGTATAGCGGAGGATTTTTTACTTCCGGGTGGATCGCCTATACTATTGGTCCTCCTAATTGTCAATCATTCTGGTGAATCAATCAAACTTATTCAAAAAGTGGAGAGGGCGGGTCTTATCTAAAATTCGGAAAGATCCTCCTCTATACCTTTAAAATACTTATTTCTCACAAACAATATTGGAAAGTGAACACCATGTAAAATGTAGAAACATGAACACAATACTGTCAACAACCACCTCAATAGATACTAAACAGCTGTGGCATTGAAATCAGATTGAACATGATTCTCACAGTATTTAATTTAAAAATTAAAGGTGCTCTAAGCGATGTCACGCGTTTTTAAAGCCAAAACACGTCACATACAGCAAACATCTCCTCACTATCTGCTAGCTGCCTGTCCCCTGAACACACTATTAGAAACACGGTCTCTGTAGACAGCCCAGGCTCCACAAACGCTCGGCAAGCTCCAAGCACTCTCTATGAAATGGATAATTACACAATCAAATTCATGAATATTACACCATTTTTTTTTACATTATTAAAAATACATACAGAGTAGGGGTGGAACGGTACATGTATTCGTACTGAACCGAAACGGTACGGGCGTCACAGTTTGGTGCATGAATATACACTGAGAATACACAGTATAAAAATAAATAAAACAAATGAATGAAATGTGGAACTACTGTTAGATACGCGGGTTCTTTAGGGACACCTGATCTGTAGCTCCACTTTAGCTCTGAAGCTCCGTGGCATGAACAGGCTGCGATGTCAAGATTGCAATGCTGGAATGTGTGTGTGTGTGTGTGTGTGTGTGTGTGTGTGTGTGTGTACTCCGTCTTTTTGTTCATTCAGGACTAGGGATGCAAATTATCGATTAATTCATGAATCATTAGTTGACTGACCTTATCGATCGATTAACGATTAACTGATAAGCGGCTATTTTCCTGAGAATGTACATTTCTCACGGTATCAATAGTGTCTTTAACATAAAAAGCTAAATATTGCTCATATACTGAAAAACAAATTCATGTTATATTGCTCAATTTATGTTTTATTGTTTAACAGTTGGGATACGGTACAGATAATGGCATTTATGTAGTTTAACAAAATAAATTATGCACAGAAAATTAAAATAGGCTACATAAAAAATTATTGTGCACTGGCTCACCTGTTGCATGTGAAACATTAAGCAACATAAAATACATTTTAAATAAAAATCTATATGGGTAGGCTTAGCCTACACTATATTAAGCCTACATATAATAATCTATCTGGTAAACTACTTGTATGAAAAACTTGAAACATTAGCAGCAGCACTTATAATCCCCTCACCATCAGTGGTGCTAACTGGCATCATATCTTTTTCGATAATGCCGCAAATTCTCTGAGTAACGCCCTCCGCTTTCCTGTGGTCACATACTCGCCTTCCCACCACAGCAGCGATTGTAGGTTTTGAAGGCGACAGACTTCCTCCCAGCAACACGGCTGCATGCAGTTTATGAAGGTGGTATCTTAGCGAACTCCTAGAGCTGTTGTACTTAAAGTCCAACTGAAATCAAAATTGACCCTATTTACTTTGTTAGCGCATATTACTAGTCTTGTGGTGAAAAATTAATCTGTGCAAGTTAAATGGTTAGTTCACCCAAAAATGAAAGTTCTGTCAGTAATTACTCACCCTCATGTTGTTCCAACCGCGTAAGACCTTCGTTCATCTTCGGAACACAAATTAAGCTATTTTTGATGAAATCTGAGCCATGTCTCACTCCTCCATAGGCTTCTATGTGACCGAAACTTGCTGGCCCAGAAAAGTTATTAAAGAGATCGATAATATAGTCCAAGTGACTCCAGTGGCTCAATCTTAAGTATATCAAGCGACGAGAATACTTTTTGTGCGCAAAAACAAACAAAAATAACGACTTTATTCCACTTTTCATTTCCTTCTCTCTGGGCCTCGTAGTGTTTTTGCGCTGCGCGTCTGTGTTGCACGTCATCACGCATCACACACATGACCGGCGTCGGCCAATAGTGAGCCTACGTGGTGACGTGTAACACAGACGCGCTGCGCAAAAACACTACGCGAACCAACTAGAGGTCCAGAGAGAAGGAAATGAATAGTGGAATAAAGTCGTTATTTTTGTTTGTTTTTGCGCACAAAAAGTATTCTCGTCGCTTGATATACTTAAGATTGAGCCACTGGAGTCACTTGGACTATATTAACGATCTCTTTAATAACTTTTCTGGGCCAGCAAGTTTCGGTCACATAGAAGCCTATGGAGGAGTAAGACATGGCTCAGATTTCATCAAAAATAGCTTAATTTGTGTTCCGAAGATGAACGAAGGTCTTACGCGGTTGGAACAACATGAGGGTGAGTAATTACTGACAGAATTTTAATTTTTGGGTGAACTAACCCTTTAATACACAGAAAAAATTTTTTTGTTTGCCATCGTAATCTTTAATCAAAGTCTGAAAAGTTACTTCCGGTCTGGAATTCCCTCAAACCGTTAGTCTGCTATGAGAGAGAGATGGAGAGGAGGAGCGCTAGAGTAAAACCCTGCCCTCTGTTCAATATTCCCTTTCACTGGGAAATACGTCACAACACTGGAGAAAAGTCGTTTGCAACTTCCGGTTCACGCGGACTTGAATCGTAGTGCCGCAGAGTTCACTCCGTTTTGACCGCCTCTTGTTTGGTTTCTTTTTTGTCACCTCACACACACACACACACACACACACACACACACACACACACACACACTCACACACAGTTTAAAAGCCAAAAATATTTATCCAACCCCATTTAAAAACAGTCTGTGGGTGCCATATTTTGGACATTCATCATATTGCATTTGGTTTTCATTTCATTTGGTCCTAAAACGGAGCACTAATTTCTTTATTTTTAAGTCACACGTTCTACATTGATTAAAAAAGAAAATCAAATGTGTTTTTAATGGTAGTATTATTTTATACAGAAATACATTTATAATTCAGATGAGAATAAAGTTAGTGTTAATTAAAATGAAGGAAAACAAATATATTGATCTGAAATATAGCAAATTCATTCGAGTACAATTACCAAACATATCTCAAGGTCTTTTTCGTCTTTTTAATAATTGAATTAATTAACTAATTATATAAAACTATTGTCAATGCACTACAAATAAACTGGTTTTATGCCTTTACTTTATTAATAAACTTATTTAAAAAATACAAAGCTTAAGACATTTATTTTCCTTTGGTGGTCCAGCCTGAGACATGTAGCCTGGTAATACCATAGACAGTAAAAGAAATGGACACAGCGACCCCATTGGAACTCAATTGAGACAAGTGAAGCCCATTTTTAGCGATTTCTTAGCACTTCCTTTCCTGACGCGCAGACTCAAACCGGGCAAAGCGTTACACGGACCACGTGAGCAACCCGTCTGTCTTCTAGTAGCTGTGCCAAGAGAAATCTGAATCATTCCCTTCCGAATCTTGCAGAGACGGAGAGTGTGAGTAGGAGCTGTCCATGAGCTTGGAGCAGGAGCAACTTTTGCTAGGTATTCTGATTAATTATATTGTAATTTTGCCTCCACGTCCCCGCGATTGCCCGCGAGCTTCTCCTCCTGTCCATACGGTAATCTCTCTACTGTGCGACAGAGAGTCGCGTGGTTATGACGCAATCGTTAGCCTACTTTTACAAAAACTGCTTCTACGGGGCCATAACGTAAGCTACAAGGTAATGGAGCATTTTATACATTGTCGTGTTTCTTTAGAAATAAATAATGGACAAATGGAGTCTTTAAACGCCTCAGATGTAAAGTTATTCGCTGTCAAAGTGAAGCCAAAATGAATGGGAGTCAATGGGATGCTAACTGCAGGTGAAGTTCTGCTACAAGATGGCGGCACGCGGCCGACTTCAACTTCCGGTCGACTTCCTTCCCCCCTGGGTAATACCAAACTCTGCTACTTCGCTTTGCTTCGTAGACAGAGTCTGGAATGGCATAATAGAGAAGTGTTTTCTCTCTCGCGGGGGGCGCTTGTCTGAAGTTTAAAATCATTGGTTACCCGTAAGCCAATCACATAACGTTTGGTTATGGCGTGTGTTATGCGCATGCTCAGCCGCATCTAACTTCCACTGTAAACACATGTATCCAACCATCGAGCGAAATACCGGAGTGAACATGGCTGTGAACGACTTTTGCAGATTATGTGAAGTAAAAATCAACGCATCCACGGTACAATCAGTGTCTACGTCACGGCTCTCAGCCCGCCCTCTGTTCGTTGATTGGCCCGGCTGTTTTCAGGCCGGAGGCAAACGGAAAGCTATTATGCTGTATCAGACTGACTACAGAAGCGAAATTAAATTGAGCGGAAGTAAGAAGTCTGATGTAGTCAGGCTATGAGACATGCACAATAAAACAAAATTGCCTTCTACATTTTTGTTTTGCTTTTCCCTCCATTGTACCGAACTCGTACCGAACTCTGATGTCTGTGTACCGTTCCACCCCTAACACAGAGTTACTGAAACAATTGTTGTCAGAATACACTTGTCTGTTAACAAACAGTTTGAACGTTCTTGTTCACTTTAAGATCTGAGGGGAGTTGCTTTCAGTACGGCTATAAAAGACAAACAAAATGATGTTCAAACTCACACAGACGCTTTTAACATTAAATAAAGCACATATACAGTTACTATACCTGAAATGATCATACTTTCTGTTGTTCCAGTGTCGCAGTGATAGTCTGGCTAGGACACGGTGTTACACATTCACTCATCTGAAAGAAGTAAATTAACTTAGTCATTGTATTACATGTAACAATCATGGTAATTACATGTATACCCCCTTTACAGTTACAGATCAAATACATGTAGAATATTAAACCTACATTTCAAATAAATATTTGAGCAAAACTTATGTTTTAGTCTGAATTACTGCACTCCCATCAACACACAACCATCAAATGTAAGTTATACACTGGAGAAACACGTCTCAAGCAGGCACGGATTTATGGGTTTGACCGGTGGCCCACCCGATCAGATTAATAAAAACAATTTCAATTTTCAATTTTAATCAGATATATGTACAATAGGGTGGTCCTTATTTTTAAAGTATCCAATTGTCATGCTCTTAACCCTTCAAATTGTTCCTTTATATAAGAAAATACAGCATGCCAATTTTTATGGCAGTAACATAATTACTGGCAGCTCAATAGCTCTAAACTTTCTGAGATTTTGATGATTTTCGTAAAAACAGATCATTTGAACTGGTATTGTACCTGGCTAGTAAAATCCCCAAAAAATCTCCATAAAAGCATCTAATGCACCATATATTCCTAAATATGTATTTTAGATACATATCTCAGTTTACTTATTGTAGAAACTAAATCCAAATTAATCCATCCATGACCCGGTTTAGCAGATTTACCTTTCCTGGTGGAATCAATACATATTTCTATTGATGATCACCTTGGTTATTTTTTGGGTTTAGAGCACATTTTTTGGTTTAAAAAATTACATTACGTTCCTTGAAACTGACCCGGAACTTTGGCCGAATCAAGCAGGTTATCAGGAGGCACAGGCAACCATGCAATGAAAGTACACTCAAAAAAATGATTTTAGCTCTTTGTTCAATTTCATACGACACAACTTTATACGACACAACCCTTCATAGAAATGATTCCAGCTTAATTTCATTAAATGTAAATTTTTTTTAATTGAGTCAACATGAATATTTTTTGTTCGTCTTAACCGGAATGATCACGCCGAGAGAGGAGTGGCTCTGATTCGAGAATACAATGGCTATCTCACACACTCTGAAGAACAATTGCAGTTTCTCCTTCACGTGGTGGAAGATCACCGACGGATCTCTCCAGACTGCAAAAAGTCAACACTGGCTGCTGAGCATCAGAAATGAGGGATTGGTGAAAACTTTGTGCTTTTTTTGAGATTGTTATCATTGTTGTCATGTCAGTGTTGCTCTGATTTCAATAAAATGTAGTTCATTTGCAGCAACATTAATTATTACTTGCATATCACAATAATGCTTAACATAGGCAATCTTCCACATGATTGAGCTACCTCTAAATATAATTTTTTTGTCAACATTTTTGCCTATTTCTAATTAAGAAGTTAAAAGGAACAGTTTAAGAGGTTAAGACACTAACATTTTGCACAAAAAATAAAAATTGGACTTGATAAGGACCACCCTAATGTACAATAACTAAATAACTGTATTTATTGATAAATCAGATATACAATAACATTACGATGTCCAGCAAACAATTTAAATAGTAGGCTAGATGGGGTTTAATTTGTCATTTAATGAGATGTAGCCTAATATATGTTGTCAGTGCGAGAATTTCCGTGTGAATAAATACAGATCCGCCTATTTGACCAACGTGCATTTTAAACGTACAATATGTAATTTTTTCCCCGCTAGGGGTCGCTAACCTCTTACAATAACAAAGGCGTAGTTTGATGACGCAACATTTGCTAAGAATTATGGATCTTGTCGTCAACGTCAAGCCGACCGATCTAATAATGTTTATGGATGAGTGAATACATCGATGCTTTTATCATGACTGTGATATGAAGCAGTTCGGGATTGCTAAGAGACAGCTATCAGCTCCACACGCGACGCGAGTCCCGCGGATATAAAAGGAATATGGACATTTCATTCTACCGAACTACACGCAAGTGCAGAATTACGACTCACAGGTCAGTTTATTAGACAAATTAAACTTGTGAGGTAACGCAGCGCTGTTTCACTTGGTCTAACATAACACTATCACACTAAACTGCATTTGAATGTGTTGAAATGTATGTGTTAGTTTGTCTGTATGAGACTAGCAGTGAGTTAGATCAACATTAGAATAACATACAGATCATATTCTAACATTTTATCATTGTTGAACTATATAACATTGATTAGTTTTATGTAAATGTGCTCACCTGTTTAATAAAGTACATGTAGGAGCGGTCGAAGTCTCGGACGTGGAGCTCTAGGCATCTCGAAAACACCGCGCTGATATTGATTCTCGTTTTAGTTTTCCTTTTTTATCCAAAGTCTGCTTGCCATGGTCCATAATGTTTGAACGAAACAACAACAGCGTGCAGATAGACATTACGAACGACACAGTTGTCCAAGTCTGTCGCCTTGGTTACTAACAGAGGGCTCTGGTTACTATGGCAGTACGAGCGGAAACCAGGGAGAACGCGGATATGACGCCATTGACGGCGACAAAACGGAAATAAAGAAACGGTCCGTGTCTTCGAATTAAATTACAAATTTCTCCTGGTTTGAAAGTTGTTGGAAACAGTCGGGATAATGTAAGTACACAACTAAAAAAATATATATAACATAGATATAGTGATTTTTGCTATTTTTAAAGCAAAAAAAACTCCATACTGTACCTTTAATGGTCCAGTGGTAGAACTTTCGCCAAGCGTGTGAGAGGTTCTGGGTTCTAATCCGCACTCGTATGGTTTTTTTTTTTTTCTCGTAGTTTTTTCTCTCATCAAAACCAATTATGTCCATCAGTGGATATCAAGCAGGGACACGTTTGTGTGCATTATGTTTTGTGATTTCACCAGAACAAATAGAGAGTATCCGCAACGGATTAAAGTGCACGTCCGAGTGAAGACATAGCGAGCCACACGAGAAAACACGATCCACGTTAGGGCTGGGTGATAGATTGATATAAAGAATGAATGCGATATGGAATTAGACCATATCCAGTGGTGGACAGTAACGAAGTAAATGTAATTCGTTACTGTACTTAAGTAGCTTTTTTGTGTATCTATTTGGGGAGACTTTTACTTTAACTCCACTACATTTCAAAGTCAAATATCTTACTTTTTACTCTACTACATTTTCAAAATCAGTCGTTCCTTTTTATTTATGAGTGGATAAAAACTTAACTGGTCAAACGAGCCACCAAATGCACAAGACTGAGAGTTCTCTAGACCCTCTTCAATTTGCGTACAGAAATAAGCGAGGCGTAGAGGATGCTGTCGCAACTCTTACATTTAGTATTTCAGCATTTAGAGAAGCCGAAAACTTTTGTTAAATTACTTTTTATCGATTTTTCATCTGCCTTCAATACCATTCAGCCACATATTTTAATTGACAAACTCATTGAAGAATTTGGGTTGGATTTTTATTTGGTAGGTTGGATTTTAGATTTCCTTGTGCAGAGAACACAGAGAGTCAAAGTAATCGACTGTTATTCTGAATGGTTGGTGTCATCGACTGGGTCACCTCAAGGGTGCGTCCTCTCTCCCTTATTATTTATTTTGTACACTAATGCGTGTAAGAGTAGTTCATCAGCACATCTTAAAATTTGCTGACGACTCTGTAATCGTTAGCTTATTGAGTGAGGAGGATTCTACGCATGGTCCTGTGGTTGAGGATTTTACTGTTTGGTGTCAGAATGCTTTTTTAAAACTTAATGTTCTGAAAACTAAAGAGATGACTATTGATTACAGATTGAGGGGGAAATCAATTGATGATAAGCAAATAAGTATTAATGGAGCGGGTATCCAGAGTGTTGAACAGTACAAGTATTTGGGTACTGTATTAGATTGTAAATTGACGTTTTCCGCAAATACTGATGATTTGTGTAAGAAGGGGCAGCAAAGATTGTATTGCTTACGGAAACTGAGGTCATTTAATGTGGATAAAACATTGATGCGCATGTTTTATAGATCCTATATTGAGTCGTTTTTATCCTTTTCATTGTTGTGCTGGTTTCAACTCTCTGAATGTGAAAAATAAAAACCGTATTGAGAGGATGGTAAATCAGGGAAACAAAATAACAGGGAGGAAGCAGATGACTATGGCTCAGTTATACCATAGACAGGCTTTGGGTAAAGCCGAGAACATTTTGTTAGATTATTCTCACCCCTTGTATTCTGAGGTCCATCTTCTCCCGTCTGGTAGCCGGTACAGAACTCCGCTTAGTAAAACTAATCGGTTTAAAATTTCATTTGTCCCCTCAGCTGTAAAGTTTTTTAATTCTAGGTAGATGTATTTATTGGGTACCTTTTTTTTCCTCCTATTTTCGTGTATGTGTGTGTGACACTGTTTTATGTGTATGCTTGTTTGCCGCAATCAAATTGCCTTCGGGAAATGAATAAAGATGAACTGAACTGAAATCACAGTACAGTTTTGTTTTGAACTTGTTTTGTTTGCCCCTGTTAGCGCTAGGGCTGGGTATCGTTCAAAAAATTTTTCGATACCAATACCTTGATTTCGATACCGGTTCCAAACAATACTTTTTTCGATACCAATTTTATGAAATCCATTTTAACAAGATTACATAACACATTACCTCAGAAAAAATTTGGTTTTCTTTTTTCAGTTTGACTCATGCTCCTTAGCCAGTGCACAAGGAACACATTTCTTTTTATAAAGAGCTCATGCTCACCAAAGCTGAATTTGTTTGATACAGTAAAACTTGTAACATTGTGAAATAGTATTACAATTTAAAATATTATTTGAATATATTTCAAAATGTAATGTGATGTCAAAGTTGAATTTTCAAAATCATTACTTTTTTAAACAGTAACAGAACAGTCTGCTGCTTAATATTTTGGAAACTATGATACATTTTTTTTCATTGATGAATAAAAATTTCAAAAGAACAGCATTTATTTGAAACAGAAATCTTTTGTAACATTAAACATGTTTTAAGGTCATTTGATCACTTTAATGCATCCAATACTCAAAAAAAATTCTAACTAACCAACACATTTTTGAACGGCAGTGGACATTCAGTAGGTTATTATTGCAATATAAACACAGTCAGAGTGATCAACAAGGTATTTCTTCATTTACCAGTCGAAGGCGAAGCAACTTTCTGCTCTTATGTTTACTCCTTGCACTGTCAAGGTCTTCATCATATTTGTCGTGGTACCGGTCTTTGCAGCAATTCATTTACCGCAAATACTGCATCGCGCTGTTGGCATCGAGCCTGGAGAAATGTACCCACACTTTTGATCGACTTTTCCACATCTTTAGGGTATTTTGTGTGTGTGTGCTCGCGTCTCAATTGCGTGTGTGCGCGAGTTTGTGTGTGTTCTCGCGTCTCATATGAGTATGTGCGTGGAGAGTTCCGCGAGTCTCGTGTGTGTAGAGTTGTTTGCGTGTATGTGCGTGAGCGACTTTAGGTGTGTCGTTGTGCATTTCATATGTATTTGTTTGAGCACTGGCGTTGACGAGTTAACCCCTTAGGTATCAAAATCTGGTACCGAAAAACAAGTCATTTTTCGATCCTCGATAGTATCGAGGCAATTCGGTCGGTACCTAAAAAGTATCGAACTCAGTACCCAGCTCTAGTTAGCGCCTTGGCGGTATCTAGCGCGAACATAAGGTTCAACGTGACATCACATCAGTGCAACAGCATAACATTTTGAGTGCCAATGTCTTAATAAATGATGAAAGAAACTACTGACTCTAACTTGCCACAACTCCCATGGCCTTAGTTACGCGATTTTTTTGAAGTAACGTTAGTTGAAAAGAAGAACGAGTCCTTCATTTTTTAAGTGCCTTAATTCTAGGGCTGGGGTAAACGATTATTAATTAAACGATTAGTCGGGCGATTATTTTATCGATTAGTCGACTAATCTAACGGCTAATTGGAATTAAATATCCTGTCTGTTATTCGCATATCTGTCGAACCGTTACTCCGATGGATTTCAAACTCGACAGCTGTCTGGGCACGAGTAAGTGCAGTGCCAAGTTTGACGTTGTTTGAATGAGAAATGCAAAATATATCGGTAAAAGAAGCACTTAGAAGGTTGTGGTTTAAAAATAAACATTCTGACATAAACACTCTGTCAGCTACAGTGTTTACTTCTGAATAATATAGTATAAACGTGATAAATCCATTTTGATTAATTTGAGTAAAAAATTTGTTTTCTTTACCAAGAAAGTGGCAAGATGAAAACCACTATTTTCTGTTTCAAACTTTCACATAGCATCTCTAGGTTATAATAACATAAATAATTCATATCCAGATTTAGATTTTCAAAGATTTATTATAAAAACTGATTATTTTTCCCCAAAAATGCAATAAATTCATGACACTTTTTTTTTTTTAAATGCAATTAATCCATTGAATCAATATAAAAGTTATTTTTCATATTTAAACTGTTGAAAATACACAACAAAGTAAGTTGTTCCACATATGACAGCCTCTGAACTCGGTCAATACTAATCTTATATAGCCTACAGGCACGTACTGGACTAAACACAGGCTACAGCATTCAATCAGCCATCGCTAAGAAATACCTCCTGAACTTTTTTGACGGCGATCAGCTGTAAAATGGTCCTGCTCGGTCCTGCTCGGTTTTCGTTGACTTTGAGTACAAGAATTGAACGTTTTCTAAAAGATCCCCTGGGGTCAGCGTGACAGAAGTTTGATGTTGTCGCGTGAGAACAAGCAACAGTCGGCATTTTTCCTCCTCCCGCGTGCCTCATCTTCTTAATCTCCTCACGTAAATTAGATTTCGATGGCTTACGTTTCTTCCCTACGGCAGAAACCACCACAGGTTCATCAATGCCGTCAAATGTATACATTTTTTTGTTTGTTTGTTGATCAAAAAGTACAAAGTAGATAAGGAAAACTAGGATGCCGGGTGTATTCAAAGCGCCGCCGTTACTGTTTACAATGCGTGGAATGGTGCGCTGTGATTGGTTGAGCGGATTTATAGCATTCTGCAGAGAAAGGAGACTGGCGTTTGTCGCGGTTTGGAAAGAAAGGGAGAAAACATGACAGAATAACACGGTGGGCGGTGTGTGTGTGGCGAGCTGTACCTCTGGGAATGGTGAAAAAAATAAAAAAATAAAGAAGCGTCGACGTAATTTTGACGTCATCGACGCACCGCTACAGCAAGGTCAAGGGTCAAGGTCAAGTTTATTTCTATAGCACCTTAAAACAACACGAATGTTGACCAAAGTGCTTTACAATCTCAGCACAGATGCACATACAATTAAAACATAGCATATCAAATAATTCAAACCAAAAACACATAAAAGAGCCTAGTAACGACACAAAAAAAGTGCAATTACATGATCATTTCAAAAATGCATACAGCATTTAGACGCATTTTAATATGCTTGTGCAAAAAGGTATGTTTTAATCGATGTTTTAAAAACTTTTAATGTAGGGGAAGCTCTAATTGACAGTGGAAGTGTATTCCATAGTTTTGGAGCGTAAACTGAGAAAGACCCTTTGTTTTCAGACGGGTTTTTGGGACGTTTAATAATAACTTAGATGACGATCTAAGTGATCTCTGAGGAGAATATGAACTTAAAAGTTCAGATATATAACTAGGGGCGAGTCCATTTAGAGCTTTAAACACAAGTTAAAACCTTAAAGTCAATTCTCTGTTTCACAGGGAGCCAATGGAGAGAGGCCTGGATAGGTGCAATATGTTCCCTCTTTTTTGTCCCAATAAGGAACCGAGCTGCAGCGTTTTGGACAATCTGCAATCGTGAAATCGATGATTGGCTAATTCCAGCATATAGGGCATTGCACTACTTAATTCTCTGCCTGCCTCGGCCCTGTACATATTTATTCTTACAATAATTATCCTTCTAATCTGGAAACACTTAGAGGTAAGCCATTTTCATTTCACTCATTTTTTTAAAATGAGAAATCTAACAGTATAGCTTGCAGAAAACTAGGGATGCACCGATCCACATTTTTTCACTTCCGATCCGATCCCGATACCTGAATTTGGATATCGGCCGATACCGATACTATTCCGATACCAGAGCTGTGTTTGCTTTAATATTATTATTATCATTATTGTTTATTTTATATGATTCTGAAATAAACTTCTCTCAACAGGCAAGTATGAATGATATGTTATGTACGTATGTATGCATGCATGCATGTATGTCCCAAAAGGCAACTTGAGGTAAGTATAAGCTCAGAAAAGTAAGTCAGAAAAACAGGAAATCCTGTTAACAGGAAAAATCCCATTCTGAAAACAAATATGCAACTGTAATGGTTTCAAATTGATTGTCACGTCAATATTTATTACATTCCCAAAATGTCAAATACTTGCGTCTTGAAGTGCAAGTGTAAACATCTTACACACACTATCTGAAGGGTGATCCTCGCTCCGATGCAGTAAATGCTCGATCAACATCAGCATCGTGCAAACAGACAAGCAGATTTCGCCTCAGACGCACGTCAATTTTTCTCTGGACGCGCGAATGGATTCAAAATATTCAAGTGTCCATCTAGACGCGGTAGACGCGAATTTGACGCGCTATTCGCGTTTGGTGTGAACGCACAGTAACGTGGTGCTTTTTTAAATGTTTGATTGCGTTCGTTGTGTTGTACGACGCGAGGTAACTTCAAAGGGCTCTGAATTACAGCTTTGCAAACATAGCATTTTGCTGTCTTGCTCTGCGGTGTTTCCAGTGTGTATATCCACACACAGCGGACGTTGTTGGCTAGCCGCAAACTGCGGAATGGATTTCCTGAGCGGGGCGTGTCTCATAACTCTGTGTCTCATTGAGCCGCGCCTCCGTTCAGGAAATCCATTCCACAGTTTGCAGCCAGCAAGCAGACTCGCCGGCGGGAATCACTTTTGGAGTCATTTCAGCAAACGTTAAATTGAGCGCAGACATGACTCATGGATATCGGATATCTCGGCAGGTTGGATCGGGAAAATCCGATACGTGAATTACGCTGGTATCGGGTCCCGATACCGATACTGGATCGGATCGGCCCCATCCCTAAAAACTGTTTCATTGTGCATGTTAAAATATAGACTATGTGACGTTACCATGAACATTATATACGTCGTCAGCTAAGTTAACTTAACTGTTTCACCGTATTTTTTAGTTCATAGTATTTTTATTTTAAACTTTTTAAGCTGAGTGCTCTGTGAATATCGTGAGATGGCAATCAATCAATGTTAACATTTTATGTTGGAATATAAATTCTATTTTGACTTGTTTTACATGCAGCGTATTCAATTCACATTTATTTGTATTAGCGTTTTTCACAATACATATAGTTTCAAAGCAGCTTTACAGAACAAAGTATGTGTCTACATTACAATTTAGTGGGATATGTTATCAGAGACTGTCCAAGTTATCTATGTCAGAAATGTACAGTTCTAAGATAATACAAAGCATGCTGTTATTAGCTAACATCACATATTAATTTAAAGAAGGAAACAATTAGCTAATTAAAGTAATTATTACAAGTTGGGAACATAATGATTACATTATAAGAAAATGTTGCATTGGTGCATGTATGATGCTAAAACAGTTGACTGGTGGAGTTGAGTGGTCCTTATTAACAGAGATAGTTATTACCAAAAGTTCAGCTGTGATCTAACTAAGCTTATGCTGAAAATAATGTCATTTAAATTAATAGATTGGTGTGCCAAAAGTGACAGAGTCCTCACGTAGACTGAGTTAAGCAAAAGTCTTATGACAAAAATGCTAATAGGACATTATTATAGCCAAAAAAAAAAAAAAATCATAGTAGGCCTACTTGGATACTTGAGTACATTTGAAGGCAAATACTTTTGTACTTTTACTCAAGTGAATGTTTAAAAGCATTTCTTTTACTTTTACTTGAGTAATATTTTACCTTGGGTATCTCTACTTTAACTCAAGTACATGGTATGTGTACTTCGTCCACCACTGACCATATCGCATATATCGATATAGTTCAAGTTTGCGCTGTGATCCTTGCCCCAAGCAAGCTGCTGACCCGGAGCTCTCTGCGCTGCTCACCGCGCCACCGCCCCTGCTTTTCCACTCTGCGTGCGTGTTTAGAGCATGCATGTTATGTTATGAGAGGCGAATCATGACTACTTCAGAAAACCCAGGACAATAGGAACTACCAGGCAGTGACATAAGTGTACGCTGAAATAAAGCCTTTCACCTCAGAAAAACAAACTTTCTTGTCCTGTCAGCCGTTATACTGTAGGCTACTCTATAGCGCACACATCAATTGCACACGCAAATGCGGCGGCGCGCGCTGTGTATCGCTACATCGCTATCTAACCCTGTATATAAAGTAGCCTACAAAATAAACTACGAGCATGCAACACCGTTACGTTGTAAATTAAACGAAATAAAAGTAATGCAGGGATGATTTTCATTCTATTCACCAGGAGCAGTTTCCATGTTTCATATATAAAAATATATCAATCAAAGATGGCCGAACTGCCGGTGCCAGGGTGTAACGCTTGACAAACAAAAGCTTAAACTTGAAGACTGACTACTGCTTGTGGACTCAGATAAAGTGTATTAAGTTCTGAACTTTCAAGTTATCATTTAAAAAAAAAAAAGAGTGCCTAAATATGCCAAGACCAAATCAAAGACGAGGCGAGTTGTTGGATATTGTGCCAGGAAACCAAACCTGCCGGGAGGGAACGGGCGATGGTAACGCCGATAATACTTCAGAAATACTGAAGGAACTCAAATTATTTCGAACTGAAACGGCTGAAAATTTTGGTGTGCTGAGGAAGGAGGTGAGCGAAATTAAACTGAACTTTGAAGAATTGAAAACAAGGGTGAATGACGCCGAACAGAGGATTGCGGACAATGAGGATCGTAACATGGATCTGACTAAGGTGCTGTTTCATTTGATGTGTAAACAAAAGTACCTTGAGGAGAAGTGTGAGGGCCTGGAAGGCCGTTCACGGAGAAATAATTTAAGAATTTACTCTGTACCGGAGAAAACAGAAGGAAGTAATATGATTGAGTTTATAGAAAAGCTTATTCGTGAGCAGCTTAATATCCGGGAAGAGATTTACATTGAAAGGGCGCATCGCGCCGCAGCAACAGGTGTCTCCACGGGACGTGCCGCGGACTTCACCAGATCAATCATCGGATGTTTCCGTAGTTTTAAGGAGAAACAACGAGTGCTATATGCTGCATGGTCTCTAAAGGACATTCGGATCAAGGATCAACGGATATATTTTGATGAGGATTACACCACCGATGTTTTTAAGGAGCGTGCAAAATACAGGAGTGCAAGGAAACAACTCCAGGAGAGGAAAATCAAGTCTCGCATTCTCTACCCCGCAAAACTCATGCTGTTTCTGCAGGATGGAAAGACTAAAAAATTTGAAAACCCTCGAAAAGCAGCTGAGGGATTAAAGGACTTTGGCGTAACGATGGAAGTTCCAAGAAAAGAGCCGGATTGGGACTCAGCGCTGCGGGCTGTAGGATGGCAGTCCCCCCACAGTAGGAGCAAACATGCTCCTGCTGGGGAAATAACAACCAGCGTTGAATCACTTCGACTTTCATTGGTCAGTTATGAAAACGAAAAGACAAATACTGAATAAGGTATGTGGAGATTACATTGTGGCAAGCGCTAATTTGTATAAATGAGTGCAATGTCCGCAGTGTGTGAACATATCCCTACACAAGCTGAAAATTCAGAAGGATGTGTCTATGACTATGATGAACTGGACTCGGAGTCTAATTTATTTCCAAACAGAAATGATACATGTAAATATTACACAGACGCAGAATTTATTAGTAATATAGAAACGGCTGGTTCATTTTCTCTTATTCATTTGAATTGTAGAAGCCTGTATTCAAATTTTGGTCAAATACATGATTATTTGAACACATTACAAAATAAATTTACTGTTATAGCTTTGTCTGAGACTTGGTTAACGGATGAGAAAGGTGTGGAATTTCATTTTGAGGGTTATGAATTATTTTATGTTAATCGGATTAATAAGAGAGGAGGGGGGGTTGCTCTATATGTTAGTAGTGATCTGAAATGCAAAACAATTGAGTGTATGACTACTGCAACAGAAGATTTAATGGAATGTTTAACTGTTGAGATCGAAATGAAGAAACAGAGGAATATTGTTGTCACATGTATATATAGAACTCCAGGATCTAGTATTACAGCATTTAATAACAAGCTGGAGCAATTATTATTTGGGTTGAATGAAAATAAAGTGTCTATAATTTGTGGGGATTTCAATATAAATCTTTTGAATGTGTCAAATCATACTAGTTTAGATTTTCTAGATTTAATGTACAGTAGAGGCCTTTATCCTACTATTACTAAGCCTAGCCGAATAACTTCCAGTTGTGCCACGTTAATTGATAATATTTTTGTAAATATATTTGAAAAAACGGTCAAAAGTGGTCTTTTGATAAATGATACAACGGATCATTTACCGATATTTGTAACTCACTTCTGTGAAGTAAAAACAAATAAAGAAAAGTATAGTAAAGTTATTAGGTTAAGAACTGAGGAAAGATTAAATAGATTTAGGGATGATCTAATGAAAGAACACTGGGACAATGTTTATAGTACAAATAATGTAAATAAGGCATATGAATTATTTTTGAAAAAGTATTTATGGTTATATAATAATAATTGCCCAATAAAAATATTGAATGATAAAGCAAGAAATAATAATAAACCTTGGTTAACGAAAGGTATATTGAAATCGTGTAAAAAGAAGAATAAGCTTTATCGGGATTTTGTAAAATATCGGACGGTAAATGTAGAAAATAAATATAAAGCTTACAAAAATAAGTTGACTACTATAATGAGACGTGCAAAGAAAGATTATTATATAAACTTGTTGATGGAAAACAAAAGTAATATCAAAAATATGTGGAAAGTTTTAAGGGAGGTTATAGGCAGTAAAATGAATTATAGTCAGCCATTATATTTAATGAATGAACAGAATGTCGAGATATGTGGTGAAAAAATGGCTGATGAATTTAATTCATTTTTTGTTAATGTTGGTCCAAATCTTGCCAAAACTATACCATTACATAATAAAAGCTGGATAGGTGAAAGCAGAGTCATGCAATCCATTTTTTTTGACGAAGTTAGTGAGAGTGAAATTATTTCCACTGTCTCTAAATTAAAAAGTAAAAATTCGTGTGATAGTGATGGCTTAGATATGTATATTGTCAAAGAAACTCTACGTTGCATTATTAGACCATTAAAATATATAATTAATTTGTCTTTTAATACAGGTTTTTTTCCCAGATAAAATGAAGGTGGCTAAAATTATTCCTTGTTTTAAAACTGGTGATAGGCATAGTCTTACAAATTATAGGCCTATATCTTTGCTTTCCCAATTTTCAAAAATTCTGGAGAAGCTTTTTGTTAAAAAATTGGATTATTTTCTTGAAAAACATTCTTTGATAAACGATAATCAGTTTGGGTTTCGTAGCACCCGCTCAACAGCTATGGCTTTGATGAAAATCACAGAGGATATTACTACAGAATTGGAGAATAAAAATCACACAGTTGGAGTTTTTATTGACCTTAAAAAGGCCTTTGACACTCTCGATCATGGAATATTGATATCTAAATTACAGACATATGGAATTAGAGGTGTAGTATTAAATTGGATTATTAGTTATTTAGAAAATAGACAACAATATGTAGAGTATTTAGGCCATGAATCTAAGTTGGAAACAATACAGTGTGGAGTCCCTCAAGGCTCTGTGTTGGGGCCTAAATTATTTATTTTATACATTAATGATCTCTGTGATGAATCAAAGATTTTATGTTTTGTTCTTTTTGCGGACGATACAAATTTTTTTGTATCGGGGAAGAACTTAAAAATCTTAATCAAAACTATTGAACAAGAATTGGTCCTACTTCAGAAATGGTTTAACAAAAATAAACTGTCGTTAAATTTAAGTAAAACTAAATTTATGTTGTTTACGAATCAAAAATGTTCTGATAATGTTTGTTTGAATCTAAATGGAATAACTATTGAGAGAGTGTCAGAATTTAGGTTTTTAGGAGTACTCATTGATGAAAAATTTAAATGGAAATCACATATAGCCTACGTAAGAAATAAAATGTGTAAAAATATTGCTGTTTTGAGTAAAGTAAAGTTTATGTTAAATTATAAAGCAATGAGAATCCTTTATTGTTCCTTTATTTTGCCCTATTTGATGTATTGTTTGGAGGTATGGGGTAATTCATATTTTACTAATTTAATGCCCTTATTTATTTTGCAAAAAAGGGCAATAAGGATAATTAATGGAGTTGCTCCAAGAGAACATACTACAGGACTGTTTCTGAGGTCAGGACTACTTAAATTGAAGGACTTGGTTTCTTTACAAACTTTATTAGTTGTTCATAAAGCAAAACATTGCTTGTTACCACATGGACTGCAAACCCTTTTTACAATAAATAGTGAGACAAGTAGAAGAAATAATGATTTTAAACAACCTTTTGCTGGAAATACCCTCAAACAAATGTGTGTTTCAATTTCTGGTGTGAAAAGATGGAATTGTCTAGAGAATGATTTAAAATGTTGTTCAAATATAGTTCGATTTAAATATAAGTATAAAGAGAAGATACTGAACTTGTATAAAGATGATGGTGAAAATTCTTAAAACTATAATATGAATGATCATGGTCTCGTCATTGTCTTTGATGCCAGAGTTGTCATTATTGCATTAATGTTGTTTTTGTTCGTTTAGTGTTGTGTAAGCAGAATTAATAGTAAAACAAACAAAAAAAAATTAAGGAAAATTGTTAAAAATGAAAGTAGATTACATCTGGTCTGCGTTATTTTTCATGTATTTTTTTTGTCGTTGTTATTTTTTTATTTTTTTTTCTTCATGTCGGTTAGGCCATCTAATTTGTAACTTTCTTATTATAAGAATGGGGTAGGAGTTTATAAGATTTTTTTTTCTTCATCCTACTCCTGTTCTTCTTGTCATGGAATGTATTTTTGTTGTGTTTGTGTGGATTGTTGTTGTGGCATTTCGTGTTGCATTACCATGAAAAGAGAATAAATAAATGAAATGAAAATTAACAGTTCTTGTTAGTATTGTGTATTCACCATGGCAACTGTTGTTTCCATATTAACCCAAAATGCCACTTTATTTTTCTTTGTGTTATTTTTTATATTTTTAAATGACTGTATATATGCATTATATTAACGAAAACTAGTTTGGGACTGCTATTTAATAGCTTTAGCATAGGCCTAATGTTTATTTATTAGTACTAGTCTTTACTATTAGTCATAATCTTACAATTTATGTGTATGTTAAGTAAAGGGGGACAGTACGTGTGTTAAATTTTGTGTAAACATGTGCTCTCTCTCTCTCTCTCTCTCTCTCTCTATATATATCAAATTATAACACGTTGACAATTTTTTTTACATATATTTTCAATGTAAATTTTGATAATCATAATTAATAAATCGCAGTTTGGTTGCATGAACAAAGGCACTCACTCTCTTGTAACCTAGCAACGTAGGGGGTGACATGCTAACACCGTGTCCTAACTGCACGCGACGCCGCGACACGCGATAAAAGGTTATTTTCCATGTAGGGCTGGGACGGTTACCGCATTACCGCAATACCGCGGTCACGTGACGCCTACCGCGGGTCTGAGCTCGTCACCGTCATCACCGAAAAAAAAAAAAAAAATGAAACACTGGCCTTCACATGTGTTCACGTTGTGTCTAATGACATGGATTCATTGATTCTAATGACATGGATTGTGTCTAATAACATTGTGTCTTACATGGATTCAAGGTTTTCTAAACAAAACTTATCATCAAAAGATGGAACAAATCCGACCTTTCGCAAGTTCGCAAGTTGTTTCATGACACATAATAACATTCCATTCGTAGGCTATTGACTATAACCCCTTATTTACACTCTGTGGCGTGTTACGGCTGCGACGCGGCTACCGGAGCTGATCGCGCCCACTCTATGGCGCTCGCTTTGTGTCATTTCTTTCCTAACCAAGCTTAAAGACGTGTTAACGTGCGTGTGGAGAACGTCTACACGTCTGCCCGTCTGCACGTCTGCCCGTCTTAACGTCTGCACGTCTGCCCGTCTGCACGTCTTAACGTCTGCACGTCTGCCCGTCTTAACGTCTGCCCGTCTGCACGTCTGAAGCAAAATGTGCCTTGGCTAATTTAAAAATAGCGCACGTACTTTTATGCAGCTACTTGTATGACGGATTAATAAATGACTAACTTACTATAGCTGTATTTTTCTATGTACATTTCTGAAATGCATTTTCTGTAAAGCTGTTTTGAAACAATATTGTGAAAAGCGCTAGGCTACAGCTAAATTTTAATTGAATAGACTTATCTTATTTGAGACACTGTTCGAACAGTGTGGGCTAGAAGACTTGATCATTTAGCTATTAAAGCTATTATTAAATTAGATGAAGTAATTTTCAGCAGAGAAAATCACATTAATAGCTATTTAACATAGGCCTAGCTTTTAACATCCTCGAAGAATATTAAGAAAATACTATTTAGGTTTGGATACATAAAAAAACGAATCTCAACAGTAAAAAGCTTTGAATGTAGGCCTATTTTGCAATATCAATTATGCACGAGCATGTGGGAATATGAAATAGGCTATAGGCTACAATAATAATAATAATAAAGCTCTATAGTAGAGTGGATGCATTACTTAATTATATTCTTAAATTCTATGTTATAAAAAAATCGTTCTATGAACTTCTAGCAAGCTCATTTAAACCGAGTTGTAAATGCCGAAATGAACGGAGGCTAAATAAATATTAAACTACTAAATATCAAAATAAAATTGCCGGTAGATGGCGCCATGGCCCTGTTCTATTGAGATTACTGGTTGATGTTCAACCTATTCTTTCAAAAATACAAATATATATTTTAACACCCACACAACTACTCCTTTTAGACAATTGTTCTGCTGTGGTGCTGTTTGGAACTGTATTTTTATTGACTTTTGTGTGAAATGCCAGTCATTAATATATTGTTTATTTACAGGCATTCTGGTTTTCTAAAAACTGCTCATTACAGAAACATTCAAATAAATATTTACAAATTTGTGTTTTACTTGGTATTTTTTTATATTCTTGGCATGTTGGCAATTCATTTTCATTATATATATATATATATTTCATTATATTTCTGTTACTCAGATGTGAAACATTATGTGAATTTAAAGTGGCTGCGTTATAAATAGAAATATGGGTATAGCCTAATAGGACAAATGCCTTTCAACTTATGTGTGCAAAATTCAGAATTAAATTAATGTGCAGCAATTTGTACAAATAGAGAGTCTAGGTATACTATAAGTGTTGTAGCCATTAAGCTCATTTAGTTTAATATTTGTTAAAATATTTTAATGTTATTTTTTTATTTATGTTGATTATGAAAAGTGAACAGCACAAGTAAGATAGGATGCACAATATCGAGAGACATGGAGCGGGTCAGACATGATTTTGACCACTTAATTAAGTTTTGTTTTGTAGAAAGACTTTTCTGAAGTGAATTTCGTTTTGTATAAATTGTATCTTAATTTTAATAATTTTTTTTATCAACCGATTGCCTGGAAATAAAGCAGACGATAGGCCTAATCATGCAGGCGCCCGCGCGGTCACTTGCATTGCTCGTGAACTGGAGCGCATCTCATCCTAATTTAACGAAACTCAGCATAGGCCTCACAGACATGAAATATATCTTAAGAAAGCTTGAAATGTCTTTTTAACAATTTAAAACTAAAAGAAATATAGGCTACGCTCTGATTAATGTAATCCATGATGTGCATTTCCCTCTATAGGCGCGTTCACTATGGAGATGGATCGTCAACTTCATCTTTACAGCTGTTGTTGCTGTTAATAAACTAAAAATAATAGGCCTATAATTTTATTAAACAATAAATTAAATGAAATTGTAATTGTATTAAAAAAGTAACAAAAAAAATCCTGTTTAAGTTTTTTTTTTTTTTTTTTACCTATGCTAATTACGCATTAAATTCAGGTTGGCTACTGCGTCGCTGTCCTCAGTGCCCAGAAAAGCGCTGAAACGGAGATGAAGGGGAAACCGTTCTTATTTATTTGTTGGCTTATTTTAACTGGCCCATCCAGTTTTCTGGAGGCCCACCTAATCAAAATCCTGGCGCCGCTAGTGCTTCAGCGGTCTGATATCAAGAAATAACAGACCGCATTCCACATTGGAGTTCAACCAAGCCATGTAGCCTAATAATGTTTAATAACTTTAAAACGGTAGAGCCTGTTCCTTTATAACATAGCCAAAGGTCGGTGTATTTTTGCTTTATACATTTTAGGCTTATTCTCAAATTCAGATTGTGTTAGGGGGCGGGATTATTAGGCAATTTTAATCGGACAATTTGACCGGAGAGATTTAATTTTGTCGGACATTTCAACGGAATTACAACGGAAACCCTGATGTGTACGTATGTCATTGTGATATAAAGAATATAAATATAAATCGTATATATAAACCATATAGTTTAAATCTGAAAATACTGAACACAAAATACTGAGCATATTGTATAACATGTACTTCATTAACTGCAAAATTGTTAAGTGAATGCTTTTTACTGTAATTCTTATTTATGTAACAAACTTTATTTCCCAGGATTTAAAGATTTAGTGTAGCATTTATGATTATTGTGTGTGCTTAAGAGCAGAGTAAAGGTATGGGTATTTCATGTGCTAGACAGGAATAGGACCAGCATGCAGACAATACCATAGAATAAAGCAGTCATACTCTGACTATTTAAGTCTATTATTCTGTTATTAAAAAATGCTACAAATGACATTACAAACTCTTCGTTTTGACATAAAAATCCATTTAAAAAAATCATTCAGTCATACATTTTACTTAATATTTATCTTGTGGAATAACTTCCAAAGATGCATGCAGAACCCATACAAATCTGTAAGACATTTAAAGCACTGGAAATATTTTACAAAAGCAAATGTATACAATAGCGAACATTGCTCCTTTCAGAAATTGTTAATGCATTGAGCCCTTAATGTACAGGAATAAATGACCCAAGACTTACTGAAACTTCTTACAAGTATATCAAGGAGTGGACATGGCTAATGAGCAGATAAGTGTCCCTCTGCTGCCACCTACTGACATTAGTGGTCATTTACTGTCATTTTTGTTTTAAGTGTTTGTTTTTCCTGCAGGTGAAAACAAGATGCATTAAGCCTTTTACTTTATTTATCAGGGCTGTCAATTGTTTTGCCTGAGTTGGGTGATATATTTGTATGCTCTTAACATAGTAGCAAAAAAATTTGCAGTATGACTAGGTTACATTTAATAGAGTGCTAGGCTTTATAAAAACTGTAGTGTAGCTCTATTAAATAGTATATTTATGTTAAACTATTTTAAATTGAATGATTAATGACCTGTTCAGAATAAGTATAGCAGTAACCAGCAATCAGAAGTATGATAATTAATTTAAGTTTAAAATCCAATACGTTTTAAAGTGGTTTCAGATGGTTAATTAATAGCCTACTAAATGCAGCATCTATGAATGAACTTGAGGCATGCAGACCGGCTGCTGCAGCGCTTTAACAAATCTTAAACAAACAAATATATGAACCACTTTTTCTGAATTTTACTAGCCCATTTTATTTGTCTCTCATCGTATACATGACAATATACTTTTATCTATCATTGGGATACAAAATGCATACTTAACAGACATTCATCATTATATAAATAAATAAATCCAATGTAGCCCTATGTAAACTGCCAAAATAAGATTATCTATAATGTCTATAACAGTAGCCTAAATGTAGCCTATGAGAAAATAAGGAAAATAAGGCGGGCAGACGTGCAGACGTGCAGACGTTAAGACGTGCAGACGTACAGACGTTAAGACGTGCAGACGTGCAGACGTACAGACGTTAAGACGTGCAGACGGGCAGACGGGCAGACGTTCAGACGTGCAGACGGGCAGACGTTAAGACGGGCAGACGTGCAGACGTAATCCACACGTTAAATTCTAACGTGATGCCGCCGTCACGTCTGTAAAGATCAACAGCTACACGTTATTGACGTGTCTACGTGACGTGATATTTGCGTGTACGTCTCCATATAAAACAAATGGAGACGTACACGCACGTATACACGTGTGTTATCTGTCGTGCTAGTCAGTCTCGTCGCCGAACGGAACATTTCGAGCGCCATACACTCTAGTCAATGCTTGTGTTTACAACAGCCACGACGCGGCGCGTTTCAGAAGCGTCTCTCAGCGCCGCTTCGATAAAGATAGACGCCTAGTCTATTTTCGACGGACGCCGCGTCCAAGCCGCACCGTAAATAAATAAAAAAAGTAAAAGCAGGACCTCAGCTTTTAATTGCACGTGCTTATTTAACAGAATTCTCTCACGTGAAGACCGCATTTGTCAACCCTCGCGGAGTCGCGGCAAGTGCACACTCACAGCACCAGAGAGTAATCTTGACGGCACTTGCAATAAAATGGATAAGTAGCTACATAGGCTAATCAAATTCACAAATATTACACCATTTAAACATTATTAAAAATACATAGGCTACTGAGTTACTAAAACAATATTTGTCAAAGAATACACTTGTATGTTCACAGTTTGAACGTTCTTGTTTCCATTTGTTTAATTTCAAGATCTGAGGTGAATTATCCATTGTTGCTTTTACAGCTACAAAGCTGGAGCACTAAACAATATTCAAAGTCACATTGCATGCTTTTAACATAGCAAAAATAGTGGATTCAAATGTTTATTACATTTGTTGATGGGGATTGAGTCAGTTTAAATTAATTACGTTTATGGCATGATGTTTATTTGTCTCATTAGGCTACTCTGAATTGAAGTCTGCTTACCACCTATAGGCTGTTTCTTATTCCTATGCCCTCCCCTCAATTAATCAGATCCAGTCTGACTAAACAGAAAAAAATATTTTCTGATATTTTCATATAAAATGCTTCATTATCCATTTTAAATGTGTAATTAAACCCACTTCCAATTCTTGCATGTTACGCAATCATGTTTTTAGGTATCTTGCTTTGAATTGAAAAAAATGATCTTTGCTTTTTCAGGCAGTGACCAACATGATGAGGAGGACAAGCCAGTTTTGGTGATTGAACCCCAAGCTATTTGTCTGGCGAACATGAATAGGGAACACCAGCACCAACACCATGCTGGAAGTCCAGATGTGAAACTGAAAATCAGTTTCTCTTGCAACTGCAAGTATTTCAATTAAATGGGGAAAAGTGTTCTTTATTTTTCAAGGAGGGAGAGTTGCTGTCACTCAGGATTTTATTTTGCATCTAGACAATTTTAGAATGTGTACAAAGTTTGAGACTGACCTGTTAAAGGGATAGTTCACCCAAAAATGATTTACTCATACTCACCCTCATGTTATTCTGATCCTATAAGTTTCTTGCTTCTGTTAATAATAAGATATTTTAAAGAATGTTGATAACCAGACAGTTGGCGGCACCTATGGAAGTCAATGGGTGCCGTCAACTGTCTCATTACCAACATTCTTTAAAGGGGTGGTTTACTGCCTTTTTTTCTTTGCTTGATTGTGTTTATGGGCTGCAATATAACATGTCTTCGTGTTTCGTTTGTTAAAAAATGCCTTATTTTTCATAAATTTCACCTTTATTGTAAGCCGCTTCCTCCTCTGTCATTTGAACGACCGGTTGACTTCCTGAGTCTATGAAACCACTCCCTCAGAAAGAGGCAATGAGCTCAGATTGGTTAGTTCGGCTGGTGTGTTGTAATTGGCTAAACTGCGTCCGGAATCTTCACGCCCATAACCTTTACGGGCGACAGTTACATGTGCTCCTGGCCCGGTCAAATGTAATGGTGTCAATATTGCCTCATCAGTTTGAGCCAGAATCAGACCCAGAGAGCGGTGATGAAGAGAGTCAAGCAGAACCTCCGCAAACACGGCTCTTACTAAACGTTTCTGAATGGTAATTTTTTTTTAATTATTATTTTCTCAAAGAATTTCCACACGCTGATACTTGAAAATGCTACTGCTGTTTGTTAGCTTTTGAGATACGCTTTCCCCCTGATTAAACATTTAATATAACTGAATACATGACTGAGTAATACCGTTTTTTAAACATAATTGTTTTATTGATAGAATGAACAACCGTTTAACTATTCACAAAACTTACCGGTAGTTTACTCAGTTTGTCGTTTTCTTTAGGTGTACATGTGATAACAGCAGCTGAAGTTCGCTGTTGCGATAATTTTTTTAAGTTTGCACACGTTTCTTATACACACAAAATAACATCGAACTAACTAGCTACTATAACCAAACAGCTTTGGCATTGGTTTGCGTTCTTGATCAAATAAAAAAATTACGTCATAAAGTAGCTATACATGGAAAATACGTTTACAAAATTTGTACATATTACAAATTCGGGTCCAAAATGTTTATACGCATCTGTCATATACTAAAGCCAGCGGTGGCATTTTTTTACATCCTTGATAAAACTAAAACATTACGTCTTAAATTATACAGGCAAATACATTTAAAATGATTAAATCTTACTTGCAGGTTGTGGCCTCTGGTTTTATAGCTGTAACTGCTTCATGTTGGAGTAATAGTTTCTTGTTGAATCCGACATTGAACTCGTGTAGATTCTGGAAGCTGTCTTCCGTAAAATGCGCAGCACAGAGAGCTAAACTACGATTGTAATTGTCAGGAACATAATCAAACTTAAATTTTAACCATTGTTGACGAACTACAGCGTCTGTAGGAAGCCTGAACACAGAAGACCTGACAGCTACAGCTCTCTCCACTATAACTCCTCCTCTTCGACAGCAGAACATGTTCCGGAGGGAGGGTTGATGTAAATGTATGGGTTAGTTACGTATAAAACCCGGGAAGTATCTCGTTGTAGTCCCATTCGAGTCGTTTTTGTAGGCATTAAACTTCCTGATTTTTAAAAGACGATATCTCCGCTTACGTTGAACTTTCAGCGCAGCAACTTTGCAGATACTGTTCATGCACCAACAGCAACATTACACAGTATTTAAAATGAAAAAAGTGAAATAGCAATCAACCACCCCTTTAAAATATCTTATTATTAACAGAAGCAAGAAACTTACTGTATACAGGATCAGAATAACATGAGGGTGAGTATGAGTAAATCATTTTTGGGTGAACTATCCCTAGAAAAATTTTTTTTTTTTTTTTTTTACTCAATTACACCGTGGGCCAGTAAGAGAATGATAATTTCAGAGAATGAGAAATGTTATGTTATTTAATTTATATATTATTGACATTTCACTGATATTACATTTTACTAATAAAGTTATACAAATCATTCCACTGAATTGACATGGTAATTGTTGCTACGATCAAGCTCTTGTAGTACCCCCATTCGTTTCAATGTGTTTATGCTTTTAGCTTTTTGGACATGCACATCATAATAAATAGACCTGTTTTACAAAACTTTAAGAATTTTTCCACTGATGTGTCATATATCACTAAAAAGGGGAGAATCTCAGCTTTAATGTGTTATAAGGCACATATGCAGGATAACTATGGATCAATTGTGTTGCAGTTTTAACAAATAACTTTTTTTTAAATTGGAATTTCTCAAAAATATGATTTTCTGAGCCCGAACTTTAGCAAATCTTTGACATGGCCTTACTCAGTCAATATTAAAGATATCAAGGTTATATTTTCACAGAATGTTCTTTACATTATGTAGGATGATTTTATGTAGAAAACATTGAATCACAAAAAAATGACTTTAGCTGGGTTTTCACAGGCAGGGTCACATATTTCCCCGTGCTGGACTCTCATCAATGAGCTGGAAAGGAGGTTTTCCGGAGAGTCCATGGAGCTTGCACGTGACTGTGCCGCAGTTTTGACATGCGACGAAAATGGAATTGATCCTCTATTACAAAAATACACTCCTCTGGCACTAAAAGTTAACCCCCTTCTTGTTGCAGCCGAGATGAAGCTAACGCACCAATTTCAATTGAGCATCTTAAAAAAGCTCTATAAACTTTTACAGTTATCGCTCACTCTGCCGATTGGATCATCTACCTCTGAGAGGAGCTTCTCTGCGATGAGGAGGATAAGGAACTGGCTGCGGTTGACGATGGGAGCAGACAGGTTTTCTTCTCTTGCGATCCTTCACATCGAAAGCGACTTTACGGCCAAGCTCTCACCTGAGACCATTATCGACACATATGCAGGACGCAAAAAACGAAAATGACTGTTGCACTAGTCTGGACAATGTCTAGGTCTGTAAGTTTTATTTCTCTGCCAAATAACTGCTTAAGCTGGAGAAACTCAACACACTGCTTTCAATATGCTGTTCAATATGTTTCAAAAGTGGAGAGTATTGTGTGACTGTTCATTTTTCCCGTGTCTCAAAATGTTTTAAATGTTTCATGAAGTACAACAAAATGCGAAATATAACTTGTTTTTTAATCACTCTCATTGCCACAATGTGTTTTGAAAAAAGGAAAGAAAAACTTTAAAAATCTTTTCGTTTTGGTTGAAGATAACATTTTATCAGTGGTCCACATTTCATTGATCCTAATTGTGTCCGAACGAAGATGCGATGCGAAGTCAAGTGGCTGTTTATGCGAAGTTCTACCTGTTTACAAATATGATTGTATTGTTGTACTTTTTCTTGGGTAAAAAAGAATTATGTGTTTATTTAACATGTTTGTTTTGTCCATATGTGCTAGTGCTGAGTTCCCCAATTGATAGGCCATGCAGGTCCCAGCTGCTACAATGAGTTTTATTTTTTTGCCCCTCCGGCTCGAATGTCAAACTCCGCCTATGATCAGTGTTTATATTTGACTTTTATCCCAGTACTTCTATGATAATTTGAACTATTGTATCACAGAAATAATGGTACTATGAGGTTGAAAAGGCTTTTCAATGCATTCAATCTCACGTCGCGATGTCCCCTAAATGAGACTGGGCTGGTCTGACAGGGTGGGGGGCGTGGCATCATGATGGTGGCTCTCCATCGTGATGTCGGTCAGCCATCACCGTCCATCGGCACAACCCTATTCCACGCTTCCACTTGAAAGGGATATTACGTCACTCAACACTAAAAGATAACGACACATTTCATCCTCTGTTGAAACAAAAGTGGCTAACTTCTGTCAACCTCATCTATAAGCAAGGACAAAAATAAAACAATTTTATTTAATTCTGTACTAAGCAATATATTAAAATTAAGCAAAATTAATAAACGCTCTAATCATGAGCACATTGGATTTCCTGTATCTAGCTCAGAATAAATAAAAAAATAAAAAAAATAAATTGAATGAATGTCACGTGACCTTAGGCTATATATATACACACACACACGATGACCGTTATAATTTGCATCAGATGACCTTATTATTTCATCAGTCTACACTACCCTCAACATTTTGATCAATTTTCCCACAATAATAACCTGTAATTAGCAATTAACTGTATAATTATATACTTATAAAATATATTTTGTATCTGTTCATTCGTCATACGTGTTTTTACTACTGTTGTTTTATTCATTCATTATTAGCGGATTTAAGCTTGTTTGTAGTTTGTCGTCATAGAGCTCGGGCGTAGACGTTATGGAATGGTGCATTGTGGGTAACGGCGGCCATTTTAGAGGCAACGCAAAAGCCGGTTTGGAATAAGGTAATAGCGTAGCCGGCCAGTCTCCACCAGCACCGAGAAAGAAAGAGAAAGAGTTATGGACCCTGACAAAAAAAAGTTGGCTACATATACTATAATATAATATAACATATATACACATACATATTCATATATACACATATATATATAGTATACTGATAAACTTAATAAGGAAGCCAAACAACGCTACTTAAAAAGAAAAAAAGAGAGATTATAGGCGGAATCGATCCCTATGAGTTTGATGAAAGTTTACCAAGCCTCAGTTTCCCTGATATTTTCTCCTACCTGGTCTGTGGAGTGAGCGCTTACACCTCCGATCCAGGGCCAGATTAACAATTTCCTGTGCCCTGGGCAACAACATTCAAGACCACCCTCCTGTTGTTGTTTTTTTCATAGACAGTATGGTTTTTTTCCTTTCCTCACAAAACAGCTGTGAGTGACGACAACACTGAGCGGGGGAAAAAAGCTGCTCTGATTGGTTTAGACCAGGGCGTCCAAACTCGGCCCTAAAAGGCCGCTGTCTCGTAGAGTTTAGCTCCAACTTGCCTCAACACAGCTAATAAAAGCTTTAATTGGGGTTGGAGCTGATTTTTTCAGGACAAAGGCTCAACAGGAGCAAGATTGGACGCCTCTGGTTAGACGATGAGAAAAGTTAACGTACAAATGTGAAGCGCTGTTCTACTCAACACTGGTTTCCGAAACCTTAGTGGACGTTATCGAGTGTAACGTACAATCACTCCCATATTGCACACTCAACGACTGTCCGAAATCGCTTACTCGTTTTCATTCACTCCTTCGAATTAACTGTGTTAAGTGAGCCGTCCCATGCAGTGGAAACGCGCCATTAGTGGCCCAATGTAGGGACGATGTGTGCACGAGGGGGAGAGCGGCCCAGATAACCCAAGCGTGCACGGATTAAGTTACACAAGCACTAAAAATATATGATGGTCATTATGCAAGACACACTATTGGTTAACAGGTCGTGTTACTAGTGATGTTACATATGACACTGAAGCTTCGATGCGCGTATCACATAAGCGACACAATTTGTAGTGAAGCCCCGTATCGAGGCGTGTATTGGTTTGCTAAAGTCACGTGATCGATGACAAACGATGCCTCACTTTCTGTCTAGTCACGTGCGCGTTTCGCTTTGGTTGTCAGAAGGCTCGAACTTCAGATCGTATTTAACGAGTCATTGTTGCCTCAGTCGGTCTGGTTGATATTTACAATTATTGACATTTAATAACAGATGATCCTATCAGACAATGTCCTTATTCATTTTGTGTGTGTGTGTGTGTGTGTGTGTGTGTGTGTGTGTAGAGAGAGAGAGAGAGAGAGAGAGAGAGAGAGAGAGAGAGAGAGAGAGAGAGAGAGAGAGAGAGAGAGAGAGAGTAGGCCTACATTAAATCTTATTGAATCATATAAGCTACTATATTTTATTGTCACACTTTAATGGGAAAATGAATTTATTTAATGAACAAATCAAACACAAACATGTAAGGCTTTTATTTGTACACATAACATTGAAACTATGGAGTGTGTTGTGGTTGCTTCATCTGCCAGAGCTTCTAACACAGGCTTCTGGCTGCTTTATTTTAAATAACCACCAGATGGCGCTGTTCTCAGCGCTGTTCTCGACACTCTCGAAGCTTTGAATCTTTTCCCGGAACAGTCAGGGGAAAGCCTCAGTGATTCATGAGGCTGTTTTATGTGTATACGTTATGTGTGAATATTCCCAAACTATCTAACAGTGCGATCTCTATGGGTTATGCAATTTAATTTTTATAAAAAATAAATAAATAAAAACACGTATGTCTGTATTAAAGAAAAAAAATATTGATAAACATGTATTTGGAATGGAATTAAATAACAAGTACTTTGGGTGTCTTGTTCATTTTATTTATTTTCATATAAAAGCAACATAAATTGAATTACATCCAGTTTATTAGCAACACTGTGCACGAGCGTGAATCCCGCGATATCCATCTTTGATCTCGCAGGTGTCAGATCCACTACGAGAAGAGAGATCTGTCCGGCTTGCCTGCGCTTTTTTCACTCCTCCCCTCACTGCAGCCGCCTACTCTCGACTACATTTCAGGCGAGGCAAGGCGCATCTCAAACAAGCCTATTGTTAGGCCTAAGTTACGTTAAGTTGAGGTCTTATTTATGAAAGTTTGGGTTTTTAAACACATATTTAGTGTAGATAACAGTTTTTGATAGTTTTGCTGGTAATTTGTCAATGGGAAGTAAGATAATTTATTTAGGCTAACCTAAAAGAATGCACTGTATTGTTAACTTAATCAGTGACGTCACTTACCAATATTGCTAAAATGTGATTTCAGAATAGCGAGAGAAAAAATAAAAATCTACAACAAGGGGTGAGTTATTGTTTAATCATGATGATAATTCCATATGCATTTATTTCACAATATATTATCTTAAGATTTGTATATATTTATCTTTTATGCATTTCACCTCTGTTCTAGCTTGGTTCCTTGTAATAAACCGATCACATGTAATATTTTTGGCTCTGTAACAAACAGCATGTTATGTTCCTAGATCATCATGCTGTGATGGCCTGCTGCACTCCCTGTCCAAGAAAATCTGAACATATGACTAAGCAAAACCACCTCAAACCTACAGTGCACTGCTGTTCAAATGTTTGGGGTCTGTAAGATTTATGCTTTTGAAATAAGTCTCACATTTTAAAATCATTAACCCCAAGTTTTTTCAGTGAGATTGTCCTTGAGAAGCCTGTAAGCTAAATAATCAGCTAAATAATAGGCGACTAATACAATATTATAATGGTCATAGTTATAATAATTCATTTAACTATTATGATAACATGATATCCTGATGATTACTATATTTTATTTTATTTCTTTAGGTCTGTTTTGAATTATGTTGGCCAATGAGACTGACACCATACTGTCCAACTCAAAGGTATTTATGTATTTTTTTTATTGATCAATACTGAAATTCTTTGTACTTTTAAATGCGGTTCAGGGGGTCGACAACTTTAGGCAGTTATTTTTCACAGATTTATTTATTTAATGTTTATTTGACAGGGACAAATGCATAGAACATTGCTTTATAAAAAATACAAAGTAGATGCCATGCATACAGGTTTATAGCCATGACTAATTTGCAACCCCTTAATATCTTGGGCAGCTGTGGCTCATACTCTTAGCCTTTAAAAATGTTTGAATTGATATCCCCAATGCAATATCAGGGGGTAAATATATCAGTAGAGTTCTTAAAGTTATGGCTTTGCTCTTGTTACCAGATGAGATAAAATCCCTATTGTTTGGCCCTGTATTCTTCAGGACAAGACCTTGATGCCATCCACAGTCAGTAGATGAAGAAGGTGAGTTTAGCCGAATTCAGTTCTCTTTCCCTTTTTTTTACAGACACGTGCACGCAAAATGAAGTCAAAATGGCGAGTTTCCTCTTGTCTTGTGTTTTAAACAGAAAGAAAACGGATGCGTGTCATTTATGGGTGATTCTTAGACTATGGGCACTTTTATGTACTTTGGTCATATTTTTAAAAATACATACAATTTTGGACAAAATCCTCTTTCTTTTTCAAACTAACAATAAAACCTCCTTAAAAACTTTTTACTACCTTTCTATTATGATTTCTTCATACTTTTCAACCTCCTTTTAGGTGTCAAAATCACTGTTTTCTCCTTGTCGCACACCCAGACTTTTTAACTTCAACAATGAAAATACAGTTTAAAAGTATGACTTATCTGGTAACTATTAATATACTTAAATTAAGCACTAGTAAAATAATTAAAATACATTATAGTATTTAATGTGAGAGCACCATCAATATTACTTTTTATACAAAATATAGCTGTCGCACAGTATTGGTGTCATTTCCACCACAACACTGTAATGTCCCTTTAAAAAGTTTGTGTGAAAGATTGTTTAGGTGGTTTCTATGGAAATGTTCAGAGACATCAGAGCACATGTTGGACATGGAGGCAATTTTAAATTTTCATCAAGAACAAATAAGAAAAATCAAGGTAAATATTGCTTGATCAGTTAATATATTTATTCTACGTCATTTCCAAACATGCTGTACCTTAAAGGGTGTTTTTAAAAAGTTAAAAATTTTAAGTTAAATAAGAGTATTTTACATACATGAAATGCTAAGTATTAATTCAAAGCTAATCAGTGCAGCTATCTTCCATTTTTTCACAAAAAACTACAGAAATGTCATTTCCACCACAGTCATTTCCACCACACTGCCCTCTGCGGTGGAAATGACAGCATGTGGTGGAAACATGCTGTACCTTCAAGGGTGTTTTTAAAAAGTAAAAAAAAATTAAGTTAAATAAGAGTATTTTGCATGCATGAAATGCTGAGTATTAATTCAAAGCTATCAGTGAAGCTATCTTCCCTTTTTTCACAAAAAAACTACAGAAATGTCATTTCCACCACACTGCCCTCTGTGGTGGAAATGACAGCATGTGGTGGAAATGACATTTATGATTACAAAGTACAATTGATATGGATTGCAAGAGTAGATTGACGTTGTGAATTGAGTTTACTGAGTGTGATGAGTTTAAGAGTTTTCAAAATATATTTTTCAAATAAATATTTCTCTAAATATTACTGTTTCTCTACATTCACGTTAATTCATTGTCATTTCCACCACCACCCTGTCATTTCCATCACCACACACATTTTTTAAAAACATTTTAAAAGTTCTCATCACACATTAAAAATGTATCCACAATTTACGAGATCATGCTGTACTTAATATAAAAATTCAAGTTATTTATTTTCTAATAAGCTCTTGCCCTAACCAAAATTAAATTTCAGAGTGTGACAGGTGTACAGTTCACCATTTGGTCCTTAGGGCAGTTAATTTATCTCATTGACAAATGTATAATTTTTGTACATTGTGGAAAAACTGATAAAACTAGTTACAAAAATGATCTTAGACCATTCTTGAGTGGCATAAGTTATTCTGTTTTTAAATAACAGCTGTATATTGAGATGTGGTGGAAATGACATTTGTTCATTGCAGGTCGGAAAAAATGTAAAATATTAACAATTTCTCTTGTAATCTAAGTTTGTCCTCTTACAGACCTTAAAACTAGACAAATTATTTAAACTTATGAGACTGTGTTACGTGACTTTTGAACAAGTTTTTTTTATTCAACTTCACAAGCCTAAAAGTGCCCGTAGTTGAAGAAACGCCCTTATATTAGTTCTGCGCATTCGTCTTAAAGGGACAGCAGCCTAACGTACCCGCAGCTGTTTGTGTTGCCAATGGTGATCAAACATCAAAAGAGAAAATGACTTGTAGCTTTAGCAAAGATACATTAATTTTATAGTTATTTTATTTTTACACTGAAGACTTATTTTACATTTTGATAAATCAATTTCTGTACCTGATAAGTTAGATTTAACTGAAAAACATAATGCACTGCTTATTTCAACTGTATTTTTCTTCTATTGTATTTATCTATGCTTGTTATCTATTGTAATTTTCTATGCAGGTTCACTCCTCTACAAAATCTCCCCAATAGGGGTTATGCGGAGCGCCCAGCGGTTGAACCGGAAAGAGGTCTAAGCATTTCCGCTTTTCACTTCCGTACACATCTGCAGCGGTAGGTGATCTCTGAGTTTACTGTTAATTTTTGCTTATTATACTAAAATTCTTACTTCTGTTTTAATTAAAATGTCACGAAGGCTAAAATATCAGAAAAGGGAACATCCGAACAGCAGTTTTTGTTGTGTGCCGGTCTGCTCTATGTCGGGGAAAATGAGTAGTACAAATAGGTTCTGTACTCATAAAGTGACGTCAACATCAGCAGTAGCATTCGCCGTCAGGCAAGTGTTATTTAAATAAACTCCTGATGTACTTACAAACTTTCCAATGCCTCGTTTAATGAGTACAGAACCTATTTGTACTACTGTAGTAGTTTGGTACCATTCTGGGCATTATTAGTGGGGTAATTTACCAGATACAAACCTGGAGCCGTTAGCGCATGCACTAAACCATACGGCTGATATCTCTAAATAAACTCTAAATTTTTCAATATCGTGCAGCACTAATATTGAGCATATCTTAAAGTGAACCTGGAATGATAATTTGTGATACCAGATGAGATGTATGTATGATAGATTTTGAACTGTACTATTTTTTTTATTTCAGGTTCCAGCGGAAGGCATCAAGGCATCAGACGTTGGCCTGGACAGATGCACCTACTACACCGACCTTTGCTTTTGCATGGATGGCTGATTATTACCATGTTCTGTGAGGGTATCATTATAGCAAAACTGAGCACCTGTGACAGTGGAATTTGTAGGTGTAAAGTCACAGAGATTAAAAAAAAAAATTGATAGCAGTTTCAAACTTTTTTTCACTTTCTTTCTCATAAACAACACAGCAGTTACAGGTTTTCAAATTCTTCATTGGAGGTGAGACTTATACATAAAAGGTAGAGCGAATTCGCAGGTCAGAGTTCACTAGACTTAAATATTATTTTCTCTGTTTTTTATTTGACTTCAGAGAGAGAGGCTTAATGGGTACCCCTATATAAAACATTCCTTTTTTGATTTGTAGTCTGAAATAATAAATAGTGCAATATAAATAAATGCAATGTAGTGTTTTGAAATATATGAATTTTTCTATACACATTGATGCTGACATATCTGAATAAATACATGATACCAGCAGCGCTCGTGCTCTCATATCTCCTACAGCTTGTGACACACAATCCCACCTCACTCTTTTCATTTGCTCCAGATGAATATTAATGCCATTACAGGGCTTGAATTTTGGCATGGGATTGTGTGTCCATGTAACACGTTGTCTTTTTATTTTCTTGTTAAATTTGCAGATGGTGTTGGGAGTTTAAATGTTTTGAGCGGTGTGAAGATTGGCACATTCATGTATATTGTATATAAATAAGTACTTTTTCAACTTTTTAGCCAAAGTTATAGGCTACAGTTTGCAAAAGATAGTTTTAATTAAAATGTTTGTGCAGTTTTATTTATTGAAATATTTTCATGTTTGAAATATTAAATGTAAATTACTGTTCCTGAATACATTTTGCTAACGCTGTTTTTAATGACTTATTTTAGGTTGATAATTAAACAATGAATCAACAAAAACATGGATTGTGTGCTGATTTATTTATTTAATACAAACTGATTGATTTACTTATTAATGATAGTTTCTGTAAATTCAATTTATTGTAATAATATATTCATAGGATTCTTAAGTGTTTGAACAATAAACAATGTAGAATATGTTTGTAGACCTATAATTTGTGTATAGGCATATCAGGATGTGTAGACGTTAGGAGAACGTTCTGGGAACCTTTCGGCAACGTTCCGGGAACGTTCCCCTAACCTTCCGGGAACGTTACGAGAACCTTGCGGGAACCTTTCGGGAACGTTCTGGGAACCTTTCGGCAACGTTCCGGGAACGTTCCCCTAACCTATAGGGAACGTTCTATTAACGTAAAGAAAACTTTCCTGGCTAACCAATAGGGAACGTTCTTGGGAACGTTCTGGGAACCAAAAACTAACGTTCCCAGAACGTTAAATTGTTAGCTGGGATTGTCTCTCAGCGAATAGATTTTTTCATATCCACAAATAGCAGTCCGGAGGTATCTGCATCTCTTTTTTGGGAGGCCCTGAAGGCATTTCTTAGGGGGGAAATAATTTCATATACTTGCCATAAGGCAAGGTTAAACAAAAAGAGGCGTTCTGAGATAACGCAGAAAATAACTAAATTAGATCATATGCTAGGGCTGGTCCGAATACCATTTTTTGAGCTTCGAAGCTTCGGTAGTAATGAACATCGAATATTCGAAGCTTCAGAGAGAGGGTGCTGAACATATTCTTCTCTCTAATAAAGGCAGGAATCTCTATGTGTCTGTCCGGTTGCATTTTGATTATTTCGAGAACCGTTCATCCAATCGACTTCACAAGGGAGTGCAGTGTCGCATTTGGTGCAATATAGATGGACACGCGAGACGCAACACATTCAGAATGAATAAACTTTTAGTAAACTACAGAACAGCGCGAGCGGGAAGCGGCACCTCACGCGGGGAGGGCTTATGCTCTGAGAATGGACACTGCACTATAGTGATATAAAACACACACACACACAGGTCTGTTAAATTAAGCTAAACTTTTTAAGGTAGTCTAATATTTTTCTGACTAACAAATTACTGACACAGTAAAGGGTAGATTTAAATTGAAATAAAGAAAAACGAAATTAAAGATGAGATTAATTTAGATTGATAATAACGGGTAAAAAGGGCAAGGCTAATACATTTTGTTTCTATTATTCTATTTTCCACAATGTCAAAGCAACAGCAGCTTAACCCAAAACACAAGCTCAGGCATGCACTTCTGTCCACACACACTCCGCTGTTCTGCGCTCTAGCCAGAGAACACTCCCGTAGTCCCGTTGCAGGAACACTAAAGCTACGTTCACACTACACGCGACCAAGCGACGCAATACCATTCATTTTCAATGGGGAGCGGGCGACTTCCGGTGACACGCGCAGTCGCGACCGTTGGCGACTGGATGGGGCGTGTCTGGCGACGCGACAAAGTTGAGAAATGTTTAACTTTATGCAAATGAAGAGCGACTTTCGGGAGCGACAACCAATAGGAGTGAAGTCAGTGGAGCACACGTGATCCGTCACTCTTCAGTGCTGCGTCAGACCGAGGCAAGATGAATGAGAAGTTTATTTTAGCAGTCCGAAACTGTCCAATAATGTATGATATGCCTCCGTGTACATACAGTGGTACTCGCTGTGCTGACTCCGAGCCTGAATGGTTTCGTGAACTCAGAAAGACCAGTATTTGCCCATTTGCTGCAGTTAAATAGCCGCGATAGCACAGGGCACTCGCTGTTTCTCATTCATCTTTAATATTATGCATTTAATGTACTGATTCCATTTATATTTAGACTTTTCCTTCCAAAATGTTAGCTTGTAGAGGCAAGAAAATAGATTTGTTGTCTACAACATGGAGTAACATCCATGAATGTCACTCACAAACATTACTAGGCAACCAGTAGTGGGAACGCCCACTAACGACCTCACCGCCAGCCACTGGCGACATGCAGCGACAAAGTCGCTTGTAGTGTGAACGGGGCTTCACGGTTCTATTTCTAGCATGAACGCGTTTTCCGCGTGGCTCGAGCCGCGCCTGAGACGAGTGTCTCACCCAGGCAGTGTGCAAACTCCAACCTGTTAACATGGGAGCAGAAAAAAAACGGACAAGCCACACAGCTGAGACGCTCACACCACGCAGCCAGTGTGTCCCCGGCCTTATTCAAGCGCGAATGAGAACAGTTTCGCGGGGGATCCCAGGTGTGCAAAAAAAAACAACAACAAAAAAAAACAACATGAATATTCGAATGTCAAATTTTCAAATCGAATACCAACCCACCGAACGAATAAACGAATATTCGGGTCCAGCCCTAATATATGCTGTTACCCCATCTCCAGATATTTATAAGGAACGCCAATCATTACAGGCAGAATTCGATATACTCTCAAGTTATGTAGAGAATTTACTGCTCAGAACTAGGTCTAGGTATTATGAAGAGGGAGACAAAGCAGGTCGGCTGCTGGCTCTCCAACTGCGGCAGGAATCAATTTCCCTTATTCCCCAAATTAAAACACCTTCAGGGACAACAACAGATCCCATATTAATTAACAATCATTTTAAAGATTATTATACTTCCCTTTATACATCTGAGCAAACTGCCAACCTCTCTGACTTTGATAATTTTTTTAGTACCCTCAGTATCCCTACAGTGGATTCTGATTTTGTTGATCAGATAGAAGTACCCATCACTATAGATGAACTCGCTAAAGCCGCTTCCTCTATGCAAAGTGGCAAATGCCCTGGACCGGATGGGTATCCAGTAGAATTTTATAAGAAATTTTTGAACAAATTGGCTCCCATATTATTAGACATGTACAACGAGTCATTCAATTTATCAAAACTCCCTCAAACACTTAATCAGGCCTCAATCTCCCTGATCCTAAAAAGAGATAAAGATCCTTTGGACTGCTCTTCATATCGTCCTATTAGTTTACTTAACAGGGCTCGCAAAATCGCCTGCCCGACGTCCCAGGGCTATTGTGTTTTCCAGTCGGGCTACCAAAATGCATAACCAGCCTGCCCGACGGGCTATCTGAAATAGTGTTCGCTTCAGTCTTGTTATCATCAGATTCAGCGCGTTCTTCATCTTCAATCCGAAGATTTCAAAGAAATTGATTGCAAAATTTTGGAAGAAACCGTACAGCACCTTAAAACATCAAACTGCGCTCTTGACACACTTCCCACATCTTTTTTCAAAAGTGTGTTAAACAGTTTAGAAGCAGATCTTCTAGAAGTGGTAAATGCCTCACTTCTCTCTGGGAGTTTTCCAAACTCCCTTAAAACTGCAGTTGTCAAGACCCTCCTGAAAAAGAGCAATCTGGATAAGACCATATTAGGCAACTATAGACCGATCTCAAATCTTCCTTTCATAGGCAAAATCATTGAAAAGTTGTCTTCAATCAGCTGAACAAACTCTTAAGCTTGAATGGATACTTTGACAATTTTCAATCTGGTTTCCGACCGCACCACAGCACAGAGACAGCGCTCATAAAGATAATAAATGATATTCGCTTAAATACTGATACAGGCAAATTATCAGTGCTGGTACTACTCGACCTCAGTGCTGCATTTGACACTGTCGATCACAACATACTTTCTTGACAGGCTGGAAAACTGGGTGGGACTTTCAGGGATAGTCCTAAAATGGTCCAGGTCATACTTAGGAGGGAGAGGTTATTATGTGAGTATAGGAGACCATAAGTCTGAGTGGACATCCATGACATGTGGAGTCCCTCAAGGCTCAATTCTTGCGCCACTCCTGTTCAACCTGTGTATGCTCTCAATGAGCCAAATATTGAAAAAGAACCAAATTGCTTACCACAGCTATGCAGACGACACACAGATCTACTTAGCCCTAACGATTACAGCCCCATTGACTCCCTGTGCCAATGCATTGATGAAGTCAACAGTTGGATGTACCAAAACTTTCTTCAGTTAAACAAAGACAAAACTGAAGCCATTGCGTTTGGAAACAAAGATGAAGTTCTCAAGGTGAACGCATACCTTCACTCTAAGGGTCAAACAACTCAAATCAAGTCAGGAATCTTGGTGTGTCACTAGAGTCAGACCTTAATTATGACCGCCGCTAGCGTAGCTAGCGAAAGCGGTCATATAGGGATTGTCAAAGTTTTTTTTTTTTTTTTTTTTCGTCACCTTACTGAATTTTTCGTCAACGATACCAGGGACACCGAAGCACCGGGGAACATGAAATTTGGTGGGCATGTAGCCCCACTAGACTTCTAAGGAAAAATTTCGTTTGGTCCCCGGGGGCCACCCCCCCCCCCCCCCCGCGCTGGGCCCCCCCAAACCCAAAAAAATGCAGTTTTTCCTAAATAACTACCTGAACCGTGGCACCGTGGATGAAGAAATTTTTATGGTATGTTGGTCTACTAGACTTTTACGGAAAAATTTCGTTTGGTCCCCGGGGGCCACTTCCCCCCCCGCGCTGGGGCCCCCTTAAATTTTTCGTCAACGATACCAGGGACACCGAAACACCGGGGAACATGAAATTTGGTGGGCATGTAGCCCCACTAGACTTCTAAGGAAAAATTTTGTTTGGTCCCCGGGGGCCACTCCCCCCCCGCGCTGGGCCCCCCCAAACCCAAAAAAATGCAGTTTTTCCTAAATAACTACCTGAACCGTGGCACCGAGGATGAAGAAATTTTTGTGGTATGTTGGTCTACTAGACTTTTACGGAAAAATTTCATTTGGTCCCCGGGGGCCACTTCCCCCCCCCGCGCTGGGGCCCCCGTAAATTTTTCGTCAACCATACCAGGGACACCGAAACACCGGGGAACATGAAATTTGGTGGGCATGTAGCCCCACTAGACTTCTACGGAAAAATTTCGTTTGGTCCCCGGGGGCCACATTTCCCCCCCGCGCTGGGCCCCCCCAAACCCCAAAAAATGCAGTTTTTCCTAAATAACTACCTGAACCGTGGCACCGAGGATGAAGAAATTTTCATGGTATGTTCGTCTACTAGACTTTTACGAAAAAATTTCGTTTGGTCCCCTGGGGCCACTCCCCCCCCCGCGCTGGGCCCCCCCAAAACCAACAAAATGCAGTTTTTCCTAAATAACTACCTGAACCGTGGCACCGAGGATGAAGAAATTTTTATGGTATGTTGGACTACTAGACTTTTACGGAAAAATTTCGTTTGGTCCACGGGGGCCACTTCCCCCCCCGCGCTGGGGCCCCTGTAAATTTTTCGTCAACGATACCAGGGACACCGAAACACCGGGGAACATGAAATTTGGTGGGCATGTAGCCCCACTAGACTTCTACGGAAAAATTTCGTTTGGTCCCCGGGGGCCACTCCCCCCCCCGCGCTGGGCCCCCCCAAACCCCAAAAAATTTTTTTCCTAAATAACTACCTGAACCGTGGCACCGAGGATGAAGAAATGTTTATGGTATGTTGCTCATAAGGGCCCACATCAACCTAGCCCATAATCACTCATTTGTGATTTGCGCCCCTCCCATAAAAAATGAAAATGCAATATTATTCTGCTTTAATCGCCCCTATCTTCAGTGGAGATGTTCAGAACTGCACCATATTTCATGTGTATGATTAACTTGACATCCTCTGGGGGTATCCTCTGCTAAGTTTTGTAGAATTTCATCCATGGGGGGGTATAAAATAAATTCATTTATGTGCACATTTAGTGACTGTACACTCATCGGCCTGTAGATGGTGCTGTTGAGCGAAGGGTTGCTGGTTTAGGATGATACTGTCACACACACACATGCAGGAATACAAACAAACGCAAGCATGCACACACACTGACATCCACACGCACAGACACACACCCATACACACACATACAAATCCACATGTACAGACACACACACACAAACACACACACACGCGCACACATGTACGCACACATACATACACGCACAGACACACACACACACACACAGACACACACATACACAAACACACACACATACACACACAGACAGACATGCACATACTATTACTTTTTTTAGGTATATACATAAACACGCAATACAGCCAAATTACTCCACGTCATTTCTTTTTGTGGAAAGCCAGTGCAGGCCTGAGCGGCGGTCATATTTTGTACCGCGATGCAGTACATCTAGTTTGCCTTTGGCTTGCTCAGTTGGGGATATTTTGGGGATATTTAATTTTATCAATCAATAAATTCCACTAGAAACAAACCTTGTTGTATTATTTTAATTTAATACTGTGAAGCTGCTTTGATACAATCTGTATTGTGAAAAGCGCTATACAAATATACTTGACTTGACTTAATTTCAGTAGTCATGTCAAAGCAATAACTAAATCAGCATACTATCATTCTGAAAAATATTGCAAGGATTAGATGCTTTGTTTCCAGACAAGACTTAGAGAAACTTGTGCATGCTTTCATCACCAGCAGGGTGGATTATTGTAATGGACTCCTCACTGGCCTTCCCAAAAAGACCATAAGACAGTTGCAGCTCATACAGAACGCTGCTGCCAGGATTCTGAGCAGAACCAGAAAATATGAACATATCACACCAGTCCTCAGGTCTTTACACTGGCTCCCAGTTACATTTAGGATTGATTTTATAGTATTATTACTGGTATATATTAATCACTCAATGGCCTAGGGCCTCAATACACTGCAGATATGCTCACTGAATATAAACCCAACAGATCACTCAGATCATTAGGATCACATCAGCTAGAAATACCAAGGGTTAACTCTGAGCATGGCGAGTCCGCTTTTAGCTATTATGCCAGCCGCAGCTGGAACCAGCATCCAGAAGAGATCAGATGTGCTCCTACAGTAGTCACATTCAAATCCAGACTCAAAACACATCTGTTTAGCTGTGCATTTAATGAATGAGCACTGTGCAACTGTTCGTCCGACTGTTTGTACTGTACTGTATTTTATTTTATTTTTCTAAACTGTATTCTTATTTCCTTTTATTATTTTAATTTCTTCTATGTAAAGCATTTTGAATTGCCATTGTGTATGAAATGTGCTATATAAATAAACTTGCCTTGCCTTGCCTAATAAGCAGAGTGTACCACGTTATCATTCAGACCAGCATGCCCATGGGCGCACAGATTGGGCGCAAATGCATTATTTAAACAACGTGGCGCACGACGTTGATATGATAACTGCGTCGGACTGAAACTAGCAAAACACAGTTGCGTCGCATTACGCCGGGTGTGTGATAGGGCCCTTAGTTGTTTGACCTCTAGAGTGAAGGTATCTGTTCACCTTGACAACTTCATCTTTTAATTCCAAACACAATGACTTCAGTTTTGTCTTTGTTTAACTGAAGAAAGTTTTGGCACATCCAACTGTTAATTTCATCAATGCATTTGCACAGGGAGTCAATGGGGCTGTAGTCTTTAGGCTATAGGGCTAAGTAAATCTCGATGTCATCTGCATAGCTGTGGTAAGCAATTTGGTTCTTTCTCATTATTTGGCTCAGTGGGAGCATATACAGGTTGAACAGGAGCGGTGTGAGAATTGAGCCTTGAGGGACTCCACATGTCATGGTTGTCCACTCAGACTTATAGTCACCTATATTCACATAATAACCTCTCCCTTCTAAACCATTTTAGGACTATCCCAGAAAGCCTGACACAGTTTTCGAGCCTGCCAAGAAGTACGTTGTAATCAACAGTGTCAAATGCAGCACTGAGGTCGAGTAGTACCAGCACTGATATTTTGAATATCATTTATTATCTTTATGAGCGATGTCTCTGTGCTGTTATGCGGTCGGAACCAAATTGAAAATTGTCAAAGTATCCATTCGAGCTTCGGAATTTGTTCAGCTGATTGAAAACAACTTTTTCAATGATCTTGCCTAAAGGAAGAGTTGTGATTGGTCTGTAGTTGCTCAATATGGTGTTTATCCAGATTGCTCTTTTTCAGGAGGGGCTTAACAACTGCAGTTCTCTTACGAGAGTTCTCTCGTACTGCGTCTTAGCTAAGACGCTGCGGGAAAAGTCTCTTTTCACGAATATTGAAGCAAAAAATTATCCTTAATTTTAATATTTGTAAAACGCATTTGCAGCAGTATGCAGCCATAGGCAAGACGGCTCGTTTGCTCATTGGCTGTTCTACTAGCAAATGCATAAGCCTATCGAGCGCAGGCTGATGCAACATCAGACCAATGAGGCCACTTCCCGCCGACGCGGGCGTGGCCTAGCCCTATAAAGGTAGCTCGAAAAGGCTGACTCACTTGATTTTTCATCTCTTCAGCGAACCTCTCACATCGCTGGATCTCGGATAGGAGCAAGCGTCGTCTGAGTGCAAGCACCTCAGCGGGACGAGCCATCTGAAGTCGCTGGCCTTCGCCGCCTTCCACTGCCGTACCTGCTGCGCTTTCCGGCGCTCATATCCTTTTCTGTTCCTCTGTGTGTGTGTGTGTTCGCCCCGCGACACACACTCGTAAAAGAGCTCGCGTCTTTTTAAAGATGCCTTCCTGCGGCTCGTGCCGAGCCCCACTCAGCGAGGGAGACCGTCATGTCATCTGTGTCTCCTGCCTGGGTGAAGATCATGCAGCGCTCGCGCTCGCTGACGGCGGCTGCCCTCACTGCGAGCTTATGCCTATGGTGACTCTGAGGACTCGCCTGGCAGTATTCTCCGAGCCTGCACTCCCCGCCGCGTTGCCGCGCCGTAAAAAGCGCCGCTCCCAGCGGATTCCGGAGCCCTCTACAGCCCGACCGAGCTCGCCGGAGCGCCCGCTCGCTTCGCCGGCCTCGCCTGAATCACTTCCTGATGCTCAGCGCCCGCAGTCTGCCGCCGCTTCATCAGAGGAAGTCGATTTCAAAGCCGCGTCGGGGGATGAGGACACGTGCTCTCTGTTAGCTTCGGGTAGCGGCGATTGGTCGAGCTCTGAGGATCTCGCGCTCGCTGCTCGTAAGCCTAGCAGACGAGCTAACATCGAGAAGGAGTTGATGCGAGTGCTCTCGCTGGCCGCGACGAGTCTCTGCCTCGAGTGGTCTGCACCAGCACCTCCCTCTCGTACCCGGCTGGATGGTAGCTTCCTTCCCGGTGAGCATGCTTCTCCTGAGTCTAAGCCCGCCCCCTTTCTTCCTGAGCTTCATGAAGAAGTGGCAAAGGCCTGGAACGCTCCCTTCTCAGCACGAACTCGTTCGTCTGTTTCTCCAGCATTCTCCGCCCTGGACGATGCTAAAAACAGAGGCTACCAGTCACTTCCGCCGGTGGAACAGGCGATAGCGACGCACCTTTGCCCGCCCTCTGCTGGACGGCGGACGAAACCAGTGTTGCCATCCAAAGCCTGCCGCACGACGTCATCGCTGCTCGCGCGAATCTTTTCCGCTGCTGGGCAGGCTGCGTCTGCACTACACACCATGGCCACGCTGCAGATTTTCCAGGGAGATCTCCTCCGTAAACTGGACGAGATGGGACCTGATGCAATCTGCCTCGCGGATTTGAGAAGCGCTTCGGATCTCACCCTTCGCGCTACTAAGTCTGCCGCTCAAGCTATGGGACGTGTTATGGCTTCCGCCACTGTGGCTGAAAGACATCTTTGGCTGACGTTTTCAGACATGGCCGAGTCTGAGCGCACCGCGTTCCTCGACGCCCCGCTGAATCCCACTGGCCTCTTCGGATCCTCTGTCAATGAGTTCATAGAGAGATTCGCAGAGGACCAGAAAGCGTCGCAAGCCTTTAAGCACTTCCTGCCGAAGCGCTCCAGTTCTGCAGCGAGTCGTGCTAAGCCGACCCAGCGGAGCTCTCAGCCACAGCCCCCCCCTCCTGCTGCGTCATCACGACAGCAACGCAGCGCGAGACCTCGCTCTCGCTCTACCAGCCGTCGCCCCGCGCCGCGTGGTCCACGGCAGAGGATTGTGGTGAAACCGGAAGCCCCGAACACATCCTAGCACGCCTAGGAAAGCGCCGGTGTACGAGTCCCGCTGCGGCCGGGCTCCCACCCAAGCGCGCCGCTGTTTCAGTTCCAGGTATTGCGACTGTCTCAGCGTCTTATGCAACGCGCAAGCCTGTACAGTTGCCCGCTTGCCTGCACACAAAAGCCGTTTTCACGGCTACCCAGATATATCCCATAAAGAGTGTATTTTCTGGTGTCCCGGCCACGGCCGATGGTGCTATAAATGTAACGCTGATGCCCACTATTCAGTGCCCATCCGTACACACAAGCACAGCCCTTCACACAGGGCTCGCGCCCATAAAATCGACTCAAGTCGATCGCGCGCACTGCATAGTAGACGTGCCCACTCCTCAGTGCACACGAACACTATGTCACGCACGTCTGACGGTTTCTGTAAAAACGAAACCCGTGCACGTTCGTTCTGCTCAGGCAGACAACGCGCCAAAAGTAGTAAAGGTGCGCGCTTCCAGCCCACATTTACTCACAGACGATACGAGTCCCACGGGACTCGCTCAGCCCTCCCTCACTCGGCTAAGCGCCATAGCGGGGTCGAGGACGAGCGCTCTGCCCGCTGTCATCAGCGCGCCCCACGCCTCGAATGCCACAGACATAACGCCTGTGTTACAGCACACCGAAGCGCTTCCGTTGCTCAGCCAACAGAGTGCGCTTCGCATCCAACCCTTAGCCATCCATGCAGATGCATGGGCAGCGCTTCCAGGGGTTTCGGAATGGGTGCTAAGCATTATAAAGAGAGGCTACTCGCTACAGTTTTATCGACGCCCTCCCCGCTTTACGGCGCGTGTCGAAACTACGGTGAATTCGGAAGTAGCACACCTACTCCGAGCCGAAATTTCAAAACTGTTGAGCAAAGGGGCTATAGAGCCTGTATCTCATGCTCAAAGCGAACGGGGGCTGTACAGCAGATACTTTCTGGTTCCCAAGAAAGACGGGGGCTGCAGACCCATACTGGATCTGAGACAGCTGAACAAAGCATTAGTGAAACGCAGTTTCAGAATGCTTACGACCAGGAAAATCCTCGCGCATATTCGCGAAGGAGACTGGTTCATGTCAATAGATCTGAAGGACGCGTATTTTCAAATACAGATAGCGTCACGTCACAGGCAATACTTGAGATTCGCCTTCGACGGTCAGACATACCAGTATACAGTCCTGCCATTCGGTCTGTCCCTAGCACCTCGCACATTTACGAAGTGCATGGACGCAGCGCTCGCCCCTCTCAGACTCAGAGGCATGCGAGTGCTGAACTATTTGGACGACTGGCTGATTCTGGCTCATTCACGATCAGAGCTCGTGGAGCACAGGACCATGTTCCTCGATCACCTCGAGAAACTCGGTCTCAGAGTCAATTGGACGAAGAGTTCACTGAACCCCAGTCAAACGATTTCGTTTTTGGGCATAGTTCTGGACTCACAGTCTATGACGGCGCGGCTGTCGCCACAGCGCGCGCTCGGCATTCAGCGCGCAGCGAGATCTCTCCGCTGCGACGCGTCCTTCCCGCTCAAGACGTTTCAGAAGATGCTAGGTCTCATGGCCTCAGCATCGCCAGTTCTTCAGCTGGGCCTGCTCCGCATGCGCCCCCTACAGTTCTGGCTGAAAGCGCGGGTACCACGCAGAGCGTGGACTTCTGGTCGACTGCGCCTCAAGGTCAACCAGAGCTGTGTTACAGCTCTAGAACCTTGGACGGTGAACGGCTGGTACCAAACAGGTGCAAGCCTGGGGACTTCCTCGAGAGTGAGAGTGGTGTCTACGGACGCCTCCACCTCGGGATGGGGAGCGCTGCTCGAGGGCAGACCGTTATATGGCCTGTGGTCAGAACGGGAAAAGCTCCGACACATCAACTGTCTGGAAATGCTGGCAGTAGAAAACGCGCTGATACGTTTTCGTCCCCATATCAAGGGCCATCACGTCTTAGTCCGTTCGGACAACATGTCTGTGGTGTCCTACATAAATCGCCAGGGCGGTCTCAGATCCCGAGATCTGTACAGGTTGGCGGAACGCCTCCTGGTATGGGCTCAGCACAACTTGCGCTCGCTGAAAGCAGCTCATGTGCCTGGGATACAGAATGTGGGTCCAGACAGGCTGTCCAGGAACAACATTCCCGCGGGCGAATGGTCTCTACACCCACAAACAGTCCAGCTGCTGTGGGAGAGATTTGGCAGAGCGGAAGTGGACCTCTTCGCGTCCAGCGAAAACGCTCACTGCCCCGCGTTCTTTTCCAAGAGCGAAAGCGCGCTGTCCCAGAGGTGGCCGCGCTGCCCGCTCTATGCCTTTCCCCCCGTCTCCCTCCTTCCAGAGGTGATAGAACGAGTGAGGGAAACGAAATGCTCAGTGCTGCTTGTAGCACCACTCTGGAGGAACCAACCTTGGTTTCCAGAGCTGATGCAGTTGGCAGACACTGCCCCATGGCCGGTGCCATTGAGAAGGGACCTTCTCTCGCAGGCCAGGGGCTCGATTTGGCACCCTCAACCAAAGTTGTGGGCCTTACACGTGTGGGCTCTCAACGGTTACCCGCTGATTTCTCAGTAGGAGTGCTAAATACTATCACTCAGGCTAGAGCACTGTCGACTCGACGGCTCTATGCCTCAAAGTGGTCGGTATTCTCCAGTTGGTGTGTGGCTCGGGGATGCTCACCCCTCGACTGTGAGGTAACGGAGGTTCTCTCCTTCCTTCAAGAGCTGTTGGATAAGGGCAGAGCCCCATCCACGCTCAAAGTATATGTGGCGGCTATCGCAGCGTTCGCTGAGACAACGCTCGGTCAGTCGATAGGAAGGAACGATTTGGTCATCCGCTTCCTCAGGGGAGCTAGGAGACTGAACCCTCCCAGACCCCCGTCGGTCCCTGTTTGGGACCTCTCTACGGTTCTGGAGGCCATGAAAGGTTCCCCTTTCGAGCCCATCCAGACGATTAGTCTCAAACATCTGTCATTTAAGACAGTGTTTTTGCTGGCCCTTGCTTCAGTGAAGCGCATAGGGGACCTGCACGCGCTCTCGGTGAGCCCGTCGTGTCTGGAGTTTGGGCCTAGTGACTCGAGAGTCATACTCAAACCTAGGCACGGCTATGTGCCGAAATCCCTCAACACGCCGTTTCGGGCTCAGGTTATATCCCTGTCCGCCCTGCCGGTGTTAGAAGAGGAAGGAGACTTGAGCTCTCTCTGCCCTGTCAGGGTTTTAAGAGCCTATGTGTCTCGCTCTGCTGCCTTTAGACAGACTGAGCAACTATTTGTCTCGTTCAGTGGACGTTCCAAGGGAATGGCTGTTTCGAAACAAAGCCTATCCAGATGGATAGTTGACGCCATAGCGTTAGCATACACCTCCAGAGGTCTTCAGTGCCCACTGGGTGTCAGAGCGCACTCCACGAGAGGCGTTGCCTCTTCGTGGGCCTGGTCTAGTGGGATATCTTTACAGGATATTTGTATGGCGGCAGGCTGGGCCTCGCCGTCTACATTTATCAGGTTTTATAACCTTGAGGTTCCCGCTTTGCAGGCTAAGCTGTTATCGGTGTAATTGAACACTGAGAATACAAGCACAGTGCGTTACTACTATCTTACGGGCAGTTTTACGTAAGACCCATATTCCCACTTTAGTCAAGGGTGTCTTGTCTAAGTGATGTCTTATATTGCGTCTGCGGACGCAGCCACATATCAGAACGGAGAGTTCCTCCTTCTGTTCTAGGACTCTCTGTGAGTCCCTCTGGTGATTGTGCACTGTAAATCCTGGGTCCGCCTCCAGGTTTATGGTTGTTAATCCCTGCACGCACGGCGTCTTACATTGGGTTCCCGCAGCGTCTTAGCTAAGACGCATTTCGAGAGAACTCTCGTAAGAGAACGTACTCGGTTACTAACGTAACCTCGGTTCTCTCTAGTAGAGGGAACGAGTACTGCGTTCCTTGCCGTGCGTACGATTCACTTTGGTTCGCTTCTTCGATGAAATAAATCAAGTGAGTCAGCCTTTTCGAGCTACCTTTATAGGGCTAGGCCACGCCCGCGTCGGCGGGAAGTGGCCTCATTGGTCTGATGTTGCATCAGCCTGCGCTCGATAGGCTTATGCATTTGCTAGTAGAACAGCCAATGAGCAAACGAGCCGTCTTGCCTATGGCTGCATACTGCTGCAAATGCGTTTTACAAATATTAAAATTAAGGATAATTTTTTGCTTCAATATTCGTGAAAAGAGACTTTTCCCGCAGCGTCTTAGCTAAGACGCAGTACTCGTTCCCTCTACTAGAGAGAACCGAGGTTACGTTAGTAACCGAGTACGTTTTCAGGGAGTTTGGAAAAGTCCAAGAAAGAATTGAGGCATCCCTTACGGAACAAAAATATATTTCCATATATTTATGATCAATATATTATATGGTGCAAATATACTAAATATAAATAAAATATATTAAATAATATATTGTGTTAAATATTACAATATATTGAATAATACATAAGGAATTGCCGCTTTATATATAATGAAAAATATATAATACTGTATATTTACGCTGTAAAATGTCCTTAGATGAGTGTACATGTGGAAAAAGTTGTTAATACAAAGACATAAGAGTGTTGGGACAATGATAGACTGTGCACTTATTTATATTAGTTAAACTGCAAATGCTTTGTGCATGTCTGAAACTTAACTGAATAAAAAAAAAAAAAAATCCCACCAATACAGTTATTGCCTTTTAGATAAAGCAACATCCAGCATATTCTCAATGTTTCTTGGTCTTCTGCTGGACTGAAGCACAGGCTCTGCTCTTCAGCACAATGGTGACCCACAAAACCCTTTTAATCCCAACAGAACATTAAACACTAACAGATATCTCATTACCAGCTTCACTTGTCAGTTTGACTTTATTTCTGTCATACGTCTACAGAAGTTCTTATTGAAAATTAAAAGAGGTTTAGATGTTGATGATTTATTGAAAATAATATTTTTTTTTCAGTCACCATTATGGTGGTCAATGTTTGCTATAGTAAAATAAAACTACAGTGGGGAGAACAAGTATTTGATACACTGCCGATTTAGCAGGTTTTCCCACTTACAAAGCTTGTAGAAGTCTGTCATTTTTATCATAGGTACTCTTCAACTGTGAGTGACGGAATCTAATACAAAAATCCAGAAAATCACATTGTATGATCTTTAAGTAATTAATTTGCATTTTATTGCATGACATATATATTTGATACATCAGAAAAGCAGAACTTAATATTTGGTACAGAAACCTTTGTTTGCAATTACAGAGATCATACGTTTCCTGTAGTTCTTGACCAGGTTAGCACACACTGCAGCAGGGATTTCGGCCCACTCCTGCATACAGACCTTCTCCAGATCCTTCAGGTTTCGGGGCTGTCGCTGGGCAATACGGACTTTCAGCTCCCGCCAAAGATTTTCTATTGGGTTCAGGTCTGGAACCCAGGTCTTCTACTGTGTTCAGGTCTGGAACCCAGGACCTTGAGATGCTTCTTACTGAGCCACTCCTTAGTTGCCCTGGCTGTGTGTTTCGGGTCGTTGTCATGCTGGAAGACCCAGCCACGACCCATCTTCAATGCTCTTACTGAGGGAAGGAGGTTGTTGGCCAAGATCTCGCGATACATGGCCCCATCCATCCTCCCCTCAATACGGTGCAGTCATCCTATCTCCTTTGCAGAAAAGCATCCCCAAAGAATGATGTTTCCACCTCCATACTTCACGGTTGGGATGGTGTTCTTGGGGTTGTACTCATCCTTCTTCCTCCAAACACGGCGAGTGGAGTTTAGACCAAAAAGCTCTATTTTTGTCTCATTAGACCACATGACCTTCTCCCATTCCTCCTCTGGATCATCCAGATGGTCATTGGCAAACTTCAGACGGGCCTGGACATGCGCTGGCTTGAGCAGGGGGACCTTGCGTGCGCTGCAGGATTTTAATCCATGACAGCGTAGTGTGTTACTAATGGTTTTCTTTGAGACTGTGGTCCCAGCTCTCTTCAGGTCATTGACCAGGTCCTGCCGTGTAGTTCTGGGCTGATCCCTCACCTTCCTCATGATCATTGATGCCCCACGAAGTGAGATCTTGCATGGTGCCCCAGACCGAGGGAGATTGACCGTCATCTTGAACTTCTTCCATTTTCTAATAATTGCGCCAACAGTTGTTGCCTTCTCACCAAGCTGCTTGCCTATTGTCCTGTAGCCCATGTGCAGGTCTACAATTGTATCACTGATGTCCTTACACAGCTCTCTGGTCTTGGCCATTGTGGAGAGGTTGGAGTCTGTTTGATTGAGTGTGTGGACAGGTGTCTTTTATACAGGTAACGAGTTCAAACAGATGCAGTTAATACAAGTAATGAGTGGAGAACAGGAGGGCTTCTTAAAGAAAAAGGTCTGTGAGAGCCGGAATTCATACTGGTTGGTAGGTGATCAAATACTTATGTCATACAATAAAATGCAAATGAATTATACCCAGATATTCGAAAGATAAGTAATCACCACATGACACCTATTAATTAAGGTAAGACTATATCTAACCAGAGGTCATGACCATTACCATAGAAATAAGCTGACCAACTTAACTTTTTGGTGTTTTAGGTCATCTCCACATGTAGAGAGAGAAGAGAGTGATTGAGTGAAGGCAATGGTGAGGTGTGATCTGCTCTGTATGATGTGTTTTGGATGGTGCTGCTACTTATACAAGAGTGTTCAAATATGAATTTCCAGGAGAGTCCTTTGTTTTCTCTGGGAGTAGTCGTCTTTTTTAAATGTTTTCATGTTTAAATAATATGGGTGAAAGGTTTTTAAAGAAATGTGGAAGAAGTTAACGGATGCATGATGTCAAAACTTAATTTGGCAACCGATTCCATTCAGTTGGGAAATTCCTGCACCCTCAGGATTACCGTTTCGGGACCGATATGGAACTGGTACCTAAGTAACCGGTATGTACCCAGACCGGTATGGGAAGGATCACTCCAGTCGTAAAGGAGTGATTGTTTGCACTGTGTGAAAAAAAAAAGAAGATGCTGCAGCCAATGAGCAGCCGGCGGGGGCTGGTTTTTAATGTTTTATCAGACAATACCTACTCAAGATTTTGCTTTAGTATAATTTTCGGGACAATTAGGGCCGGATTCGGGACAACAGCTTAAATTTCTGGACTGTCCCGAATTTTGGGAACATCTGGTCACCCTATGTGCAGGACATGCAATAAGTCATGAGATGTGTCGTATTTTGCCAGAGAAGGCAATTTATTTTTTCATATTTCTGCAAAAGAATTGCTGAAATGGAAAGCTGGTTTGTAGCACACCAAGAATACAGACTACTTTGCTGTTATTAGCACTGTAACTGTTAAATTATTGTAGTTGGGTTAGGTGGCTTAGGTTGTAAATATGTTGTTTTGTATTTTAAATACATATTAAATACATTTTATATTTATATATTTTAGTATATTTTATCTATATAAAATTTTGAGAATTTTTTATTTTATTTTATTTTTTCAATAAAAAAGCTGTTCTTTAATGTCATTCACCATCGTTTTGAGGCTCTTTTTTTAAAGTATTGGTTTAGGCACTCTCAGGACGGCTTTGTGAATTGCAATGGAATTTTATGACTCTTTCTAAAATGCAAGGGTTATCAGAATATTTTAGTCATAGTTGATAAGCTCTTTAATGTGGGTTGAAGTTTTTTACCACCAAGAAAGACACTGCTGTCTTCACGGCTAAAGTACTGGATTGAGACATAATTCCCAGAAGGAAATGTCACACACTATTGTTTCCAAGGGCGTAGGTTTGATTTTGGCGGGGAGATCCCCGTAAGCTAAGGAATCAGGAAATGAAAAGGATAATGTATTAAGGTTTTTAGTCTATATTGACCTTAACAATATGTTAATTAATGATTTCTATAATGTAACAGGTTACTAATAATGACAAGGAGGCAGTTTAACAGAGACTTCTTTACTCAGTTCAAAGTGCAATGCAATAGTTAATGTCAATGTGTCTACTGTCTTTTTCCTTGCTATTTGAAGAAGCCAAGCACATCTACATCTGTCATTAACAGAAATCACCTTTTAGCATATATGTTTCACATCAGTATTGTCCAGTTTGTCCTGGTGAACATGGCACACAGCAATACTGTTAAGTCTTACTTGGGCCATTGTTATTCTGAGCCATTTTTTCAGTCTCCTAAGAGCACTGAAACTCCTTTCAGCCTGAGCTGAGAATCGAATGACTAAAAGCAGCCTGACAAGAGTTTCAACTTGACACACACACACACACACACACACACACACTCACAGACATACACACTCACACATTCGCACTCACACACATGTTTAGGTTTACCACTTATCCCGCGATTGTCATATATTGAAAAAACTGCACTGTATCTGAAACAATTTGTGATGCGATTTGCCCTTATTTTCGTGCACGAATATCATCTCCTCGCTGGACTCCGAAGAAAGAAGACGAAGAAGCCTGCTACTCATGTAGAAGAGCCCCAGCAGAGGAAAGACGCTCAACGCTTCTCCCCTGCGTCCATCTGCCAACGATCAAAGGAGAACATTTCACCTCTAATCGAGCAAATATCTGTCGACGTTTGTTTCAAAATGTCACGCTACAAGCGTGGCTCGTGTAGGGCACCCCTGCATGACTCGAACAAGCACAGTGAAGGAGAATGGAGACTCCACCCCCAAATGGTTCAGATGATTTGGGAGATCTTCAGGAGGGTAGAGGTAGTCCTCTTCGCCTCAGAATACAAATCTCATTGCCCAACATTTGTTTTCAAGGGAACAGGACACAGTGGCCCAAGAATGGCCCAATGCTCACCTGTATGCTTTCCCCCCGATCGCTCCGCTCCCTCAGGTCATCAGACGAATCAGGGAGACCAGATGCTCAGTCCTCCTGGTGGCTCCACTCTGGTGAAACCAGTCGTGGTTCCCTGAGCTGATACAGCTGTCATTGACAGCTCCGTGGCCGATTCTGCTGAGAAAAGCCCTTCTCTCTCAGGCGAGGGGGTCCCATTGGGGAGCCTACATCTGTGGTCCCTCGACAGGAGCCTTTGCACCTCCCTGTAAGGGTGGCCAAAACTATAACAGAGACCAGAGCGCCGTCTACAAGATGCCTCTATACCCTTAAGTAGTCTGTCTTCTCCGACTGGCGTGCAGTCAGAAATGAAGACCCATCCTCTTGTGAAGTATTGACCATTCTGTTCTTTTTACAGGAGCTGCTGGATAAGGGCCGTACCCCTTCCACGCTCAAGGTATATAAATAAGTCAGAAGACTTATGAGAGCATGACCACGTCGGCACGTTGTTCATCTCACACACTCATGCAGCACCCAGCACCCGTGCTCAGACATCTGGAACCTCCATGTATGTCTCTGGATGGGAAGCGGAGGGCTTAAGTGGTCTACCTCCGGGAGTGGTAGACACAATCACTTTGGCTACAACCCCCTCTACAAGGCGTGATTATGCTTTGAAGTGAAGCCTGTTTGTTGATTGGTGATTGATCTGTTGACCCCCCGAAATGCCCGATTAGAGTCGTGCTTGCTTTTCAGCCTGAATCTTAATGAACCATGTTCATTCATTGGCCAGAGGAAAATTGGCCCGCCGACTGAGCCTGGGTTGAGCACAGCGCTTTGCTAACAGATATATGTAGAGCTGCGGGCTGGGCGACATCCAACACGTTTGCCAAATTTTATAGTCTCCATGTAAAGCCAGTATCCTCCTGTGTACTTTCACCAAGTGGCCAGTGAACGCCGGGGACCCACTCGGTGAGCCATTCCATGACACTGAATGGTGTAACCAAAATAACATAATGCTTTTCTTTACTGTGTTGGTTCCTTACTGATTGATAACTGTGAGTTAAGTATGCCAAGGTGCTTAATATACCCAATTGCTAGGTATGTTAATATTTCCCTCAATCATCTAAATCATGGCCACTGTATTACCACTATGTGATTTGTTTCCTATAACTGGACAAGTAACATGGGCAGACTTAACAGCACAGTAACTGATTTGGTGATGGAAAGCCATCCTGCCATTCAACAGTTTATGCTGTGTTTCCCATACAACAACGTAACTCGCTGCTTAACTACAATAGTTTGAAGAAATCAATTAGCTGGTTACAAATATTTCCTGAAACCGTACTGTCGCAAATTTGTAGTTCAACCACGTTAGTTTATTATGTCATGCCGGTAGTTGAGTAATAACTTATTTTAATTAATCCATTTGAGATCGAATTAATGCCAGATCAATTTTGGACATGGCATCTGAGGATAAATTCTAATTTTTATAGTTATTTTGCTTTATTTCCAGAATCAATCATAGGCTTTTTCTTACTAGAGCACGTATGCACATGCGCACCCTTCAAAACCAGCAATTTAAATCTCTTGACAAACTAAAAGACATGATTGAAATTTGTCTATATTCAAAATGAAAGGTATAGATTGTATTGAATGTCAGCCTGCTTATTTTGCTCAAGATAAGGATTTATTAAGTCCACATGTCATTCAAAAAGAAACTATGCTTCTAACCACAGGAGGAGAGCTGTAATTCCAACCACGCAACTTTGAGATGCTGTTGCGAATGTTCGTTTGAGCTATGGTCTGGCAAACACAGTCTTGTTGAAAGATGCTGATAACGAGAACTTGTGACCATAGTTGGCTAACAATGCTTTTGGGAAACACATTGAAGGATTTGTGCAATCTGAATGCTGCACCCAAACTGACAATTCTAGTTTCAAAATGATAAACCTGCCAGACAACTTGTTCAGAAGTCCTTGGGTCCATTCCAGTGAGTGAAATTCAAGAGCCAGATCCAGTGAAAGAAATTTCAGAGCCTGCTCTTCCTGTCTGTTCTTCCCGAATTAGCTGACTAAGGACGGTATTGGTATGTTCCAAACACCCGATTTCCATCTGAATTGAGGTATCAACATACTTGTTCTTCACCATGTAATAGCCATCCGTCTGGCCAAGACAGAGAAAAAAAATCTTCCCTTCAATGCTCAAGAGAGAAGTGGAGAGAAGCTCCACTCTTTTCCAGGACAACAGGATGATGCCTTTTGCCCATATCCTACGCAATAGTTTCCATAACCTATAGAGCAACATCTGACATTTCTCGTATACTTTATAAGGTTTACCACTAGGTCCTGGAGCAGATGCTAATCACGCTTTCTGTACAATTTCCAAGAGTTCTCTCCATTTTGGTTCACAGGTGTCAAACTCAGGAGTTTCAGTTCGACTTTTGGGTGTGCATATAACGCTTGGCCCCTGAGCGTGTCACTGTGAGTCTCTTTAAGTAACCCTTCCACAATTTCCTTAGGTCTGGTGAGTCTCCCAGATCTTCCTTCTACCAAGTTCTGGTGAACTTATATGGGTCTTTCAAATAGTGAGCTCGCTCAATCTCTGAGACCTTTCGACCCATCTCAGGTTCCACATTCACCTCTGCAGACTGCTTCTTGCAGAGCTTGCATCTGCTTCTTTCCACCTTCACATTTGGTCCTGTATCTTAAGGCCCTTTGTGTTCTTGCAAACCTTCCCGCAGTGGCACATAACTTCTCCTCAACTGTAAGTGTAGTTTGGGTAAACTTTTCTCATTATCTATGTACATTCTGTGGCTGCTACCAGGGGCATTGTTTTAAAAACATCAGGGGGTGAGCCCGAAACATAAGGGGCTGGGGGTGTGTGATAAGATAACATAATTTGATACAGAGTATAATGTATTTGTAGGCCTATATGCAGGGGCGGACTGGACCAAAAATTCAGCCCTGGCACCAGGCCCATGGTGGGTAATCGGGAGAATCGGGAGAATTCCCGGTGGGCCGCTTCACTTTTGGGCCGGTCGAGGAAATGATTATTTATTTATTTTTTTCACATTTGTCACGTACACGTTACATTAGGCTACACACGTTCCGCATTCTGACACCGCAGCGCGCAGCCTCTGCATGGGTTGTACCATGAGAGGGAGTTCTCCCCTCCCCTCCCATAGAGTTGGTTGGGTCCATAGCCCGTCTTTTCCAAAACGTTTTCTCAGGTAGGCTACCGTGGCACCGCCGGCACCTACCGATAGCTGGGCCGGCCCTACCGTAACGGTACATGTTAGGGAGGATGGATGGGAGGAAGAGGCCAGGAGGGGCTGAAAAAGCCAGGTTGAAAAAAAGAAAGGCATTGGAGGAGGATGCTGCCGAATGTGCCAAACTTACAGATTTATTTTCAAGAGGACAAACACAAGTGTAATCACCCAATATTGGATTCAATCTTCAACAAATTTGTAAATATTACATAAAATATGAAAAAATTGGCACACTGTTGATCACACTAGTCTACTTTAATTTTTCACCAGGAAATTTGTTTTGAAAAACTTTTATTTTGTACAAAATGGCACATAGTCACACTTGTGGTGTTCCCGGTCAAAAATGACTGGCCTACAAAAAATAGCTTATAAATCTCTCATTATACTATATTATCACCCAATATTGGATTCAATCTTTTTGTCAACTTGTATTAGGACTGGTTTTATATTTCTATTTGCATCTGATTAATCATAGGCCTCATTTATCTGAGAGTAGGTATCACGTTTTTTTATTAAAAAAAGCATTATTTTTGAATACAAATAAAACTGTAAACATTAGTTCAATATGCCTCTTTGTGGAAGACATTTCAAATGCTTTCTTTCTTTCTTTCTTTCTTTCTTTCTTTCTTTCTTTCTTTCTTTCTTTCTTTCTTTCTTTCTGTCTGCTTTTGTTAATTTATCAAGTGAATTATTATTTAACCTTTACATTTGTTGAACCATGGTATTAATAAAAACTACACAATAGTAAGAGCTGACCTGTTGCTTCATTTATCCAATTTGGAAAAAGTGCTAATTTGGAATTCCACCATCTCGGTCTTGGGCCTGAAACTCCCGGGCTGAAAAGTGGCCCCAATCCGGCCCTGCCTGGCACTGTAGCCACACCAGCCCACATTACCTCACAGACACGCGCATTCAAAAGACACGTGTCTCGCCTTAATATAAACACACACTGTTATCAGTATTATTTTGGACAAAGTTTTGCACATTTCACTTCAATGTACACTGAAGCATGCGTCGTGAATTGGCAATGTGGAAACGGTGGTTTGTTAGGCTACCGCAGTAATATCATGTTCAGTGCTATAAATCTCTCCGTTCCAGAATATTTGGTTCATAACATCAATCTTTGATTCAGGTGTTTGTGCAACCGTGCCCTGATGATTTAACAAAAGTCTGGGTAGGCCTAAGTTTAAAAAAAAAGTAAGTAGTAATTAGGAAAGTATGTGAGAAGTGAGATCAAAATTACCTTGCTTGCTTCTTTCCGCCATTTCACCTCAGTGCGAGAAAAAAATGCATCGCTTTTTCTGTACGGAAAACGAGCAATTTTAATTGGTCGTCAATTCAATGTGAGTCTGTGTATCGTAGCAACGAGCACAAGACTGTGCTATTATGAATCCAGTGGGAAAATAGATCTCGTGTATTGTTTATATATTTCGTGTGTGTATGTCTCTATGTGATAGAATTATTATTTGATGCAAATAATTCTAGCCGGCTCAGCCAAACTTTATCAGATGGCGGCTCAATTTGGCTTACGAAATTATTGGCTGGCGGCGGCTGAAATTCTAAATGGCGCAAATGGCGGCGCCCGGCGGCGGCTTCGGGGTCTATTTTAGAACGTTGGCAGGTTTTGTGAGATCATAGCAAATGCCCGAAATCATAGGCAAATCGGTGCTCGTTCACGTGAGTGACAATCACGCAGTGTGCATAATCAAAGATGTGATCTGAGAGAATCGCTGACGAGTCGCCGACGCCCGTGAGATATTTGGCATGCTAAATATCTGGACCTGTTGGCGATTCAAAATCCTGCTGTGTGAATGTGTTCTGACTGAAAATAACATAACGATTTCTACAAATCAGTTTCAATAGTAACGTTACGTTGGGTTTAATTTGTCTTTTAATGAGATCTACTATTATTGTTAGTGGCAAGATTTTTCACGTGAATAAATGCATAGATCTGCAAATTACTTGTGTTCCGTAATGGTCTGGTGGTTCGAACTTTTGCCAAGCGTGTCAGAGGTTACAGGTTCTAATTAATCCGGATGTTTTTTTTTTTTGTTTTTTTTTTTAATCAAAACCGAATATGTTCATCAGTGGTTACATTATATATCAAGCAGGGACACGTTTGTGTGCATTTTGTTTTGTGATTTCACCGGAACGAATAGTCTCCGCAACAGCGTTAAGTGATAGATTGAAGTGCGCATCCGTGTGAAGACTGCGCGAGCCACAAGAGAACATCCGCGCCACTGATAGCAGCAGCAACGAGCACTCTGCATGATTTCAAAAACAACACGTTTTAGCTAGATCGTCTCTTATTTAATAACGAACTAAATTAATGCTCTGCTAGTTAACTGGAGATGTTTTATTTAACTGTGATAGGTACATCTGTGCCTCTCGATGTTTCAAAAAGTGGTGGGGACAATATCGACCCTGAGAAAAAGTAGTGTGGACATGTCCCACCCAAATTACGCCTATGCTCACGTTTGGACCCGAATCAGAGCAACCTCCATGTCTGTTTTCAGACCTTCCCGCTTAAGCCTGTTTTATGCTTCTGCGTCGAACTGCCGCCGTAGCTACGTCGTAGGCTGTGTGTAGCGCGCGTACCCTACGGCGTACCCTGACGTGCACCTCTCCAAAAATGTAACAACGCGTCAATTCTACGCGGACACAAGCGCTGTGATTGGTTTGCCAGAACCCCTCCCTCGGGGTTTCACACGCTCCCTAGGTACGCGTCAACGCGGACAACGACACAGAAGTATAAATTAAAACCAACACGTTGCCTACGGCGTATAGGCTCCGGCGTAGGTCCGACGCAGAAGTATAATGAGGCCTTTAGCTCTCTACAGCGCTGTACAGCGTTTCTAATATTAACGCGGATCCTAAAGCTCTTGCCCAGACATAACCCTTTATTTTCCAGTGTTTTCTTCTGAGCTTTTCTCTTTTGTATTGTGTCTCATCTCTATTTCTGCAGTCTTTCTTCAGTTCAAATCTCCCTCTTGATCGTTCTCTCTCCTCCACCGTCATACACCACCTAATGCTGATTGGCTACACATTTGTTGTCGTGTCGGTCAGACTTCCAAACAACATATTTCAAAAACGACTTTCCCAACCGTTAATGCATGATCTGTTTTAAAGCAAAGTATAGAGTGTATTTTATATAAACATACATATATATAAATACATATATAGCCTACTACCGGTAAAAAGTTTTAGATCGGTAAGATTGTTTATGTTTTTAAAAGAAGTATCTTCTGCTCACCAAGGCTGCATTTATTTCATTAAAAATACAAACAAAAACAGTCATATTGTGAAATATTATTACAATTTAAAACAGCTGTTTTCTATGTGAATATATAGTTAAGTGTAATTTATTCCTGTGATCAAAGCTGAATTTTCAGCATCATTACTCCAATCTTCAGTGTCACATGATCCTTCAGAAATCATTCTAATATGATGCTTTATGCTAATATGAATAATTCAGCTTTCATCTGAGGAATAAATTACATTTTTAAATATATTAAAATAGAAAACAGTCATTTTAAATTGTCATATTTCACAATACTGTTTTTTTTTATTGTTGTTTTTTTATCAAATAAATGCAGCCTTGGTGAGCAGAAGAGATTTCTTTTAAAAACATAAAAAATCTTACCGATCTAAAACTTTTGACCAGTAGTGATATATACTAAGGGTTAAATTCAACGAATAAGGAAACGTCGAAAAACTTTCTTTCTTTCTTTCTTTCAAAATTCCTTGGGGGGAAAACTGCCTTCTAAAAGTATTATACTTCTTTGAGGCCATTGAAAACTAGTTTGTGTATTCTGGAAAAAAAAAAAAACCCGTTTGGCATCATATTCATATAGCCTAGAGCTCTCCCGATTGGCATCATAGCCTGGAGTTTGTCTTGTCAGAACTCTCTGACCTCATTGGAACTTTTTAAAACATGCGGACGTGTTCTATTGTTCTCCAAAACAGATCATCCCGCCCCAAACTCACGCCATTGGTTGAGCGCTAACTTAAATATTCTCTCATCCTGAGACAAGTATGATTTTCCAGCAGTTCATTGTATGACCGTAATTGGAGAGGATGACAGCTCGAGTGTATTGCGCTGTGTTATTGTGTCTGTCTGGATGCTTGAGCACCACAGAAGCTGCTCCAGGAACCACAGGTGAGATCCATGTTCTTTAACTTCATTACGCAGCCTGAAGAAATGCTTGAATAATAGTTCAGGTGACCAGTGAAAGATGAACTTTGTAAATATATAAATTGTAATATTATCTGAGTCAATAGAGAAGACTTTTATATTGAAAGGGTTGACATCTGATTCACACTGTGCAGCGCGTATGCGGTGCCTATTTTCCCCGTACCCATGTTAACAGCTTTCACACTGCATGCGGATGTGGTCCGGTGTTGTGCCCAATTTCAACTCCCTGAAAATTATTACCGGGGGTCAGAATTTGGCACAACACATGTTGCGTTTACAGCAGTGCAGCGATCGTTTCCGCACCGAGTCTATTTTTGCTGTGCTGCACGCGCTGAATTCGCTCCGTGCACAAAATGGCGACCGTTGACGTTTCGAACTTGAGTGTGTGGGCCAGTACTTCCGGTGAAAACTTCCGGTGATCTGACAGCGAGAGCGAGAGACAACAGCGACCGAGTTCCATTACCACAGCGATATTTTTCACAATGAGTGTTTTTAGGATTCAAGAGAGGTGACTTGCCTTTCAGAGGGTGACAGCCTCAGCACTTCATTGTTGTGTGCTGTTATGTACCATGTCGTCACGTTATAACAGAGAAGTCAGTTTTCATGCATTCCCCGTTGACGCTGCGGTACGGGCTGAGTGGATACAGAAGATCCGGAGGGATGACTTCAACCCGACCAAATTTTTAAATGCATATCATTTTCAGTCAGTGTATTTCACCTGTGCGTTTCTATGCTTTCTATTACTGCATTTATTTTGTGCAAGTGAGATGAGCACATACAGTATTGTACTACGTGTAAAATATACACAAACTTACCCATATTAAATTGTTTGTGGTACCTACAGTTAAAAATGTAAAATATGTGATAATAATATTGATCGAGCAATTATGCCTTAATTTAAAAAAAATTGGAATTTTTATTTTTAAAGGTCAGTTACTTAATGGATCCAGGATACTATGCATCCTGATAAAGTCCCCTTGGCCTTTGGAATTAAAATAGCCCCACATCATCACATAGCCTTCACCATACCTAGAGATTGGCATGGAGTACTTTCCATAAGATCATCTCTCAATGCAAATCAAACCAGCTATTAGGCTAACTGAAATAAAACCATGCCAATCTCTAGGTATGGTGAAGGCTATGTGATGATGTGGGTGGGGCTATTTTAATTCCAATTACTATGCTGTATCATGCATAGTATCCTGGATCCATGAAGTAACAGGCCTTTAAAAATAAAAATCTGCCTGCCTCTATGGGAATTTAACAGGGGTGTCCAGACTTATGCACCCTGTATTTTAAGGAAGAACATTTATTTATTTACGATACATTATTCATTCACAAAGAAAATTGGTGTCCTTAAAGGTTGGATTTTTCCTAATTTTTTTAATTAAGGCATTAAGTTCAATTTCCAAAAGATGATTTATTTTTTTTATTCCTCTTTTTAGTCAACTTTAGTATGGGTGTCTAAACTTATATAGCACTGTATATTAATTATTATATTATATTATATTATATTATGTGTGGTCAATCAATATTTCAAATATTTGTATAATGGCATCTTTTTATGAAAGAAGGTGTCACTGATACCAATACTGCTCCTGATGTCTCTATGAAATTGTTTTGTTTTTTCTTAATTTTAGTCATTAATTATAGGCATTCAGCATTACAGTGTAATTGAAAGCTATCAATTTTAAAATTTATTAGGCTTTAAAAAATATAACAACTAATATAATTTAAGTTAACTTAAACCAATCTTCACAAAAACTCATATTAACTATCACATTTACCTGTGCTCTTCAATAAATCAGGGCTATTTTTTTCACTGTCTTGTGTCTGTATAACAGCAAAGCCAGGAGTGTGTCCAATCACAAACGATGGAACAATAATGTGTTTAATGAAGGGTGAAGAGTTGTGTGCCGGTGACAGTGAGTGTCCCGACAATCAGAAATGCTGCAGCACTATGTGTAATGGACTTGACTGTATGGCTCCAGTTACAGGTATGATATTTTATTTAATTATAGGCATTCAGCATTGTAAATTGTATTAGGCTTGAAAAAAAATAACAACTTATAATTTAAGTGAACTTAAAACAATCTTCATAAAAAACTTGTAATAAATGTCACTTCAATATATCAGGGCTAATTTTTTTTTTTTTTTTTCTGTCATGTGTCTGTATAACAGTAAAGCCAGGAGTGTGTCCAAGAACAAACTTTGAAGAAATAAGGTGTATCAAGAAGGGTGAAGAGTTGTGTGCCGATGACAGTGAGTGTCCCAAAAAGGAGAAATGCTGCAGCACTGCATGCGGTGGACGTCAGTGTACGACTCCAGTTACAGGTATTACATTACATTACATTATATTACATTACATTACGTGCGGTCAATCGATACAATTTAACTAATTAATCGCATATTTTCTGTAATTAAGCACGATTGAACCCCCTTCTTCCAGTTGAATGTGTTTTCAGGGAAATGCACGGTTAAAGTAGTTCCAGGCAGGTCTTGACCTTATTACATGTCTGTAATGTATTGAAGACAGGAAACCGCATGTGGTTATTATAGATATTATATAGAGACTAGATGCCCTATTGGCCGCTGGGCACTGAGAAATGCGGCCGCCATCTTAAACCGGTCGTACTACTCCTAGTTTCGTTGCGTGGCAGCAGTTAAAGATGCCAGAGCACTGTGGACTATTTTCCTGTTTTAATTGGCGGACCATCGCAAATAGTGCCCGAGGGATTACTTTTAACATTACCGTACTATTGGTTGTATTTTATGAATAGAATATTACCAGATAATTGAGAAGGAGCAAGGATCTTTGATATTACTGTACTGAAATCGTAGCTAGCTAACATTAGCTAGGCTATGTTTACTGCACAAGCTGGTGTTCACCCGACATGGAGAGGTGGGGTAAAGTAATAATTACAAGAGCTTCTCGGTTATTTTAGTCCCGTCCGAACGTGCTATCAGTAATCATTACGGACAAAGTCAGTAAAGATTACGGCGACTTTTACCTTCTGTAAAAAGGTCCGGGAAAATTACCTCAGGTAACGTTACATCACATATTTTGATTTTGGACGTCTGGCCACTTTATATCTTATATCTGAATATTATATTACTGTTAAGCCTACTATGAATATTAAAATACGCCGAAACCATGTGTCCTGTATCATAGCTACATGAATGACCTTTGCAACAAAAAACCCAGCGTGAAAATCAGTTCGGTATTTAGTGAGGTATGATTAATTAAATGCGCTGACAGCTCATTGCACCTGCCATTCAGATTACACTGAGTGACCGGTCTAAGATGGCGGCCCCACGGCTCGACCGCGCCAGTAGGCAGTAGCGGTCGATAGGGCTATATGATGTCTATGGTTGAACTGAACTCTCTTTACTTGTGTGTGTCTATCTAACACAGATGGTGACGCAATGGCGCCTCACAGCGTTCACACCATTACACTACAACATGTACACATAATACATGACAATGTCTATAACACTTCGCCAAAATGATTTCAGTTATTTCAAAGGTCCTTGCAGCCTACAACAGCAAAAGAACCAAAAACCCCTGTAAAAAAGACAGTGACAGTGGATTTTTTTTTTTACTGTGAAAAATTAATTCAGCATTCAGTGATTTGGCTTCTCTGTCATGTGTCTGTATAACAGTAAAGCCAGGAGTCTGTCCAAGCACAAAATATGAAGCAGAAGTGTGTGCCCTGATACGTTTCGTGTCGTGTGCCGATGACAGTGAGTGTCCTAAGAATGAGAAATGCTGCAGCAATGGATGTGGACTTCAGTGTATGGCTCCAGATACAGGTATTATATTATATTAAATTACATTATGTGCAGTCAATCAATATTTCAAATATTTGTATAATGGCATCTTTTTATGAATGAAGGCATTACTGTTGCCTTTGGCTTGCTCAGTTGGGGATATTTTGGGGATATTTTATTTTATCAATCAATAAATTCCACTAGAAACAAACCTTGTTGTATTTTAATTTAGCTGAGGAGGTTGAGGAGATTGCCCCTTCTATGTAAAGCGCTTTGAGTGCTGAGAAAAGCGCTATATAAATGTAATGAATTAATTAAATTAATTAAATTGTTGTATTTTAATTTAATACTGTGAAGCTGCTTTGATACAATCTGTATTGTGAAAAGCGCTATACAAATATACTTGACTTGACTTGATACCAATACTGCTCCTGATGTCTCTATTTTTTTTTTTTTTTTTTTTTTTTTTTTAGTCATTAATTATAGGGATTCAGCATTACAGTGTAATTGAAAGCTATCAATTTCAACACTTATTAGGCTTTAAACAATATAACAACTAATATAATTTAAGTTAACTTAAACCAATCTTCACAAAAACTCATATTAACTATCACATTTACCTGTGCTCTTCAATAAATCAGGGCTATTTTTTTTCAATGTCTTGTGTCTGTATAACAGCAAAGCCAGGAGTGTGTCCAATCACAAACAATGGAACAATAATGTGTTTAATGAAGGGTGAAGAGTTGTGTGCCGGTGACAGTGAGTGTCCCGACAATCAGAAATGCTGCAGCACTATGTGTAATGGACTTGACTGTATGGCTCCAGTTACAGGTATGATATTTTATTTAATTATAGGCATTCAGCATTACAGTATAATTGAAAGCTATCAATGTTAAAATTGTATTAGGCTTTAAAAATATATAATAATTTAAGTGAACCTAAAACAATCTTCATAAAAACTTGTGATAAATGTCATCACTTCACCTGTGCTCTTCAATATATCAGGGCTTATTTTCTTTTCTCTCTGTCATGTATAACAGTAAAGCCAGGAGTGTGTCCAAGAACAAACTTTGAAGAAATAAGGTGTATCAAGAAGGGTGAAGAGTTGTGTGCCGATGACAGTGAGTGTCCCAAAAAGGAGAAATGCTGCAGCACTGCATGCGGTGGACGTCAGTGTACGGCTCCAGTTACAGGTATTATATTATATTATAAAATGGTTAGTTTCAATCCTTGATTCTGATTGGTCAATAGCTGTGTTTTATTCACGATAAGTCATGGCTATGGCCGCTTCATCCAACGGTTCTATGTATTACTACACAACACCCCTAGCAACCACTCTTAGCAACTTAAACACAGAGCTGCCACTCACGCAATTGACACCTTTCACACGCCCTCACGCCACACATCCATTTTCTCACACAGAGACAAATCGCCAAGCAAAGAGGACACTGACACTGACAGACAAGACAGAGCAGGTTATTTATGATAGGAAACTAATTCTCAGCTCTCAGATTCTGTCAATTTTATTACGAAATTCAGACAACAAATACCGTTTTGGCGCTTTTAAATGTGACATCGCTGTTGCACCTCAGTTCAAGCGGCACGTGAACCGATCATCTTTCTTTACTACTAGTTAATAGTAAAACTCTAATAGGTAGGATGAAAGATACAGTACAACTTATCGAAATGTAAATGCATCATACATGCTATCAATGAGTGTTTTTCAACCGCGGAAAGAGGTCAATAAAACAGCTGGAGAACAATGTCACACATTTACCTCAGGAAAGCCATTTAATGACCACAGCATGTTAGTTGGCTAGAAAATTTTGTATTTTATAATATATTTAGTATTAGTAGCCTATAAATGAGTATTTTGCTAAATATGTGCACTATATTACATATTTATTATTTTTACTTATATCATTAAAAAATATAAAGTTATTATAACAAACCGCATTATATTTCATTTGAGTTGTTATTTTTAGCCTTTAATAATACCAGCTGACAGAGCTCTCTGTAGCCTGTTTACAGCATTATGTGAGAATTTCTTTCTTGAGAAAAATTAACATGTATCTACTGTACTATTTATCCAAATGAATTGATATTGAATCAAGATCGGAATCAAACCAAAAGAATTGAATAGAAATTGTAAAAATTGTATCAAGCAATAATAAAAGCAGTAGCCAGTCATTGCACCATGCACATCGTAACATGTTGTCACTAAACTTAATAAAATGATGTTTAGTTGGGCTACCAAATGTTTTGACATCACAATATCCTACACTTATTGCGATCTTTTTTTTTTTTTTTTTTTTTTACGTTTAATAATACATTTAAATACCTTATTAGTTTACATTTATATTATTTCAAGTTCACCACGAGGCTGTTGAATGCTTGAATCTGATTTAACATGTTTGTGTATGTAAGAAAACAAAATCACAAAAAAGTAATGAACCAAAGTCATGATTTGGGCCCCCCTAGCATCCTGGGCCCATATGCCTGACATAGCCTACTCTGCACCCCATAGACCAGCCCAACCCCTCCACTATAACGGCACCCCTGACTACGGGGCTGTTGAATGCTTGAATCTGACTGGTTGCCGAAGATTCTAAGGAGTGCAATTATTTTCAGGGAAACACACGGCTAAAGTAGTTCCAGGCAGGTCTTGACCGCATTACGTACATGTCCATATTACTTGGCCAAATGATTTCAGTTATTTCAAAGCCTACAGCCTACAACAACAAAAGTACCAAAAACCCCCGTGAAAAATTAATTCAGCATTCAGTGATTTGGCCTCTGTCATGTGTCTGTATAACAGTAAAGCCAGGAGTGTGTCCAAGGAGAAAATATAAACCAGAAATATGTGCCCGGATACGTTTTGCGTTGTGTGCCAATGACCGTGAGTGTCCCAAGAATGAGAAATGCTGCAACAATGGATGTGGACTTCAGTGTATGGCTCCAGTTACAGGTATTATTATATTATATTATATTATATTAATTATATTATATTATATTATATTATATTCAACGTCAGCTGTAAGGTCTCGTACAATTAGGCATTGGGGGAAATGGCCTCAGATGGAAGCATAAAAGTTTCAAATTAACACAACTATTGTTAACATAGTTATTATCGTTAACAACTAACGAATGGCTCGACACAACCCGTCCCGGGGAATTTCTTCTATAATTTCACCTACGCTTTGCATCAGCTGCATAGCAGGGTAAATGACGGCTGTTATAGCCTGTATAGTACATAAAGTTTTGATGGTAATTGTGTCTGTGACAGAACAATTCTTGCAAATTGAAAGATGTCATTATTTAATAAATGTTTTGCTAAAGCAAAGATAAATTATCCATAGTTTAGTTCACATAGAATGATGTTGTGATCACTGTGTGAAGAGTTTTGAAAAAGTGACCTAAGTACCGGTATTTAGAAATGTGTTCTAGCGATTGTAAAAACAAACTGTTATTTGTAAAATAAACAAACAGGATTGTGTATTATTTTATAATAATAATAATAATTATTATTATTATTTTGTGTTATATTCTCTGTCAAAAGTACCTGAATTCGGACTATAGCACTGTTTCATGCATAGTGATGGGAATAACGGCGTTATAAATAAACGGCGTTACTAACGTCGTTATTTTTCTCAGTAACGAGTAATCAAACTAATTACTGTTTCCTCCGTTACAACGCCGTTACCGTTACTGTCAATAAAATGTGGCATTAGCCTACTATAATGAGCTCATTGAAGCGGTTTTCATCCGAGTAGGCTCTCTCTGCCATAGGAGCTGCAAAGTTTGGGTGGGGGTGGGTGAGGCGCCGGACTGGACAAAACAGTTCGCCAGTGTGCGCAAGAGACCGAGTGTGTCCGAGACCGCGCTCGACAGTGCGCGAGAGAGACCGAATGTGTCCGAGCATAAATACTTTATTTATACATAAATTACACATTTAAGCATTAGAATAATCTCTGTAGCATATTGGTATCATATGCAATGTTTTAATTAGTTTATATAACATAAACTCCAAAACAAGTTGTGAACACGTGCGGCAAACACGACTAGAATTTGGCTAAAATAACCTCTGATGATGACGTTCTCTGTAGGTTATAAAAATAAACCCCTAAAAGATTTTATTTTATTATTATTAATGTTGGTACATTGTTCAGTATTATATTGAGAGCACTTTTTGTTAAACTTACTATTGTGAGGAAGAAAATACTTCAAGTAGGCTATACAGTATGTCTACTGCACTAGTATGTATATATATTTTTTTATTACTATTTATTTATTTTTGCTACATTTCTTTTTTTTATGATTATTTATTTATTGATTAATTGCAAGATTGAACAAGGTCCACATGAGACCACCATTAACTATATACAAGACCAGGGTTTGCTAAGAGAGAAAAAAATAAATAAATAAAAAAATATAACAGTGAAAATAGATGAATAAGTTAGGGGGTTAATTAACGTTAGCACAGCTCTAGGATTTCCACTGCTCCTTATCAACACTCCGAAAAATTCAATACATCTGAGCTAACGAGTTATTATATGAGATATTTTTGTAACAAATTCAGTCCAGGCCTTAAGTGTCTTTGGTTTAGCTTTGTTGATTCTCGCTGTAGTGAGCTCTAGTAGTGCAATATATTTAATTTCTATAAGCCATAGTTTGGCTGCTGGGACCGTAGGCTCATGCCAGATCTTAAAAATTATCTTTTTGGCTGCAGTTAGAGCAGTGTGTAGAATCCTGCGCTGGCTAACCGTCAGATCAAGATCCTCATCAATATTCAGCAAACATAGACCGGGGTGCTTGATGATAACCTTATCACATAGTTCTGATACACTTAAAAACACTTCATCCCAGAAGTTACTGATAAGCTGGCACTCATAAAACATATGCATATAGGTACCCACAGAATTGGAATTACAAAGTGAACAGAAGGGGGTAGGTAACCGTTTCATTTTGTGCAAAACATATGGAGTAGCATATGCCTTATGAAGCAATTTAAAGTGTATCAGTTGGTGGGCAAGATTTTTAGACATTGTTGGAATAGTGTCCCATATCAAGTCCCAATTTAGTTTGCGGGGAGCGAATTCCTTTTCCCATATCGTGGTAATAGAGAGCCTACCACAGCCATGCTTGAGTAGACTGTTGTAAATGAAAGACACTGCTCCTCGTGCCTGTGAATAATTCACACAGTCCATCAGAGGGTGAGAGTCCAATTTACAGTTCCACGGCACTCCGTAAGCACGCATAGCACTTCTCAACCTTAAATATAAAAAATAGGAATGTCCAGGAAGATTGTAACACTCTTTCAGATCTTGAAAGGACCTCAAGCCCTGATTATTGAATATATCACCCAGGGTATGTACACCTTGATCCGACCATGACTTAAAAACAAAAGGTCTGTTATCTGATTGTAAATTATTATTATGCCAGATCGGAGATTCAGACGTGAACTTAAATGAACACCCCATGAATTTGCATACCTCATGCCAGATTTTCAGAGAATTACACACAATTGTGTTCCCAACCTTCACATCTTTCTTTAATACACCTGTGAATAAAATATCCTGGAGCCGAAGCGGGAGCACAGCGGACGCTTCCACATCCCTCCAGGCGATCTGGGAATCATCCTTTAACCAAACCCTAAGAGATCGCAGCTGACATGCCCAAAAGTACAAATGGAAGTTTGGAAGTGACAAACCACCTTTATTGGATCTTCTCTGTAGTGTTGAAAGTTTAATTCTTGGTCGCTTCTTGTTCCATATGAATTTGATAATCAAGGAATCTAATTCTTTGAAGAAGGTTCTATGGGGAGATAAAGGGATCATGGAGAACAGAAATAAAAGTCGAGGGAGGATATTCATTTTGATGATAGAAATTCTGCCTTGCAGTGAGGTTAAAATAACATCCCATCTCTGTAAATCTTGCCTGATAGAAGTAAATAAAGAACTATAATTTTCTTTAGAGATAGTCTGCAGTGAAGAAAAAATCTGAATTCCCAGATATTTGAATGTCTTGCTGATTGGGATCGAGCTAATTGGGATCGAGGAGGACGCTAATGCAGCATTAGTCGACGCTGACAAGGGCATTAATACGGATTTTCCCCAATTAATTTTGTAACCACTTATAATGCTAAAATCATTAAATATTTTAAGACATTGAGGAAGAGAAGAGGAAACATTAGACATATAGAGCAGGATGTCGTCTGCAAAAAGAGAGATAAAATGCTTAGAGTCACCTACAGTAATCGGGGAAATAATGTGGTCTTGTCGAATTGCCTGCGCTAAGGGTTCTAATGAGATTGCGAATAGTAAAGGGGATAACGGACAACCCTGTCTAGTTCCCCGGTTCAATGGGATTGCCTCCGAACAGCACAAACCCGTTGAGACCCGCGCAGACGAGTTAACATAAAGGGTCTGAATCATATGTATAAAACGCGGGCCAAAACCAAAACGGGTTAAGACAGACCATAAATATGTCCACTCGACCCGGTCAAAGGCTTTCTCAGCATCTAGCGAGAGGATAGCACGTTGTTCGTTAACCGGGTCGGGTGAGTCAATAATGTTCAAAAGACGTCGCAAGTTATCCGCAGCATAACGTTCCTTAAGGAAACCTGTCTGATCGTGGGCAATTAAAAAACTGGCAACCGTTCCCAAACGGTGGGCTAGAACTTTGGCATATAACTTGACATCCGTACCAATTAGTGAAATCGGCCTGTAACTAGAGCAGCATAGGGGTTCCTTTCCCTTTTTCAGCAGCAGGGAGATAAGAGCAGTATTCTGGTCCCTATGGAAACAACCAGTATCTATAGCGAAATTTATGGAGTCGAGGAGGAGTGGTCCAATCATATCCCATATTGCCAGATACAGCTCCGGAGGTAACCCATCCAAACCCGGGGTCTTACCTTTATTCATAGCCACTAAAGCCTCCTTCAACTCTTTTAAATCTAATGGAGAATCGAGAAAAGCACATTGCTCCTCAGTTAAGTGAGGGAGATCTAAGTTTATCAGGAATTCACTAACAGCTTGTTCATTCGCTCCCACCTCAGATCTGTAAAGCAGCTCATAGAAGTCCTTAAATATTCTGTTTACATCCCCTGGAGCCGTGTGAAGAACATCTGTATTATCCTTAATGGCTGTTATTGAGGCCAGGGCCTCATTACGTTTCAACCTTAAAGCCATAAGTTTTCCTGGCCGCTCACCATTAAGATAGTAATTCTGTTTGGTACGGTGTATCAAAAATTCTGCCCTTTTTAATAGAATAGCCTTGTGGTCAGTTTTTAAATTGCCCAAGAGTCTACTTTTATTTTCCGTAAAGGTTTTTTTAAGATCCTTCTCTACATGTTTAATCTGGGCCTCCAGTTGGGTTAATTTTTTCCCTCTGGATTTATTTACATGGGAGGCAAAAGAAATGCAGTTTCCTCTCAAGAAGCATTTAGTTGTCTCCCATAGGATTTGAGGATTAATAGATGAACTTAAGTTTTCTTGAAGAAAGAGAGATAATTTAGAACGTAACTGGGACAAAAAATCTTCATTTTGCAAGAAAGTTGTATTCATACGCCACCTTTTGGAGCTTAAGGGAATTATCGGAGGAGATAGATTACAAATCACAGCGGAGTGATCTGAAATCAGGATAGGTAGGATATCAATGTGATTTACTCCTTGGATAAGAGATTTAGAAATCAAGATGTAATCTAATCTCGAAAAAGATTTGTGGCGCGCCGAGTAAAAAGTATAATCTCTAGAGTTCTCATTTTTCACTCTCCAAATATCACATAAGTTGTTATCAACAATGAGCTCGTTTAATGACTGCGAAGCCGGATCACCATGGACAGCGACAAGAGATCTATCAATTAAGGGGTTACAAACTGCATTAGCATCCATACCTACAACCAGTTTGTAGTCTACAAAGTTAAGAAATAGTTTAGTAAGAGATGGGAAAAAGTCTACATCGTAAATATTAGGGGAATATACTGAGAAGAGAACTATTTTTAAATTGTTCCATGAGCCAGAAGCATAAGTAAACCGCCCGTTTTCGTCCCCTCCTATTTTCTCTATTAGAAACGGGAATTTCCTGTTCTGGAGTATAATAACTCCTCTTGAGGCACTATTATGCGAAGAGAAAGCTATCATTTTAAAATGTCTATTCTGAAAGCGATTAACATCAGAAGCCTTGAGATGAGATTCTTGTATTAATGCAATGTCAGCTCGTTTACGGTGCAAATAATCTAGGCATTTAGATCTCTTTATGGGAGAATTTAGACCATTTACATTCCACGATATCACATTACAATCCCTCATTCTGTCACAATATAATTACCCATAAGACAACGGTAGGTTAGCCATATAACATAACGCATCATTAATAATTTCCCCCAAAAACCCCCATGAACCAGTAAAATAACAAAAACAGCAAACCCTGGTAGTTCTAACATAATATTAGTTAACAACAATAACACAAAGAACAATTTACTATCGGCAGCTTGCAGAGGGGAAAACCGCACCCTCTTATCTGCCTGGAAAATAAATCTACTCGAGGCCATGCACTCGGACTATAAGGGTAACAGTTACTCAAACATCAGCATCTCTCACCTGAGTGACCATCACAGCGCAATCAAAACTATATCCCTACTTAGGATGTTAAAACACAAAAGCAAAAAGGCCGAATTTAATCCTCAGGCAGCGGCATATCTAATAGCGCGGTGGTATCCATCTCCGTGGTGGCAGCGCTCAGAGACGAGATGTACCGCTCCAGGTCCGCAGGGGTCTTGAAAAACAGTTGCTCCTGGCCGTGACGTACTTTAACCGACGCGGGGTAGAGCAGGAATGACTCGATCCCTAGTAGTTGGAGACGTTTCCGACCTTCAGCCATAGCTTTCCTTTTTTGGGACGTTCCCTTGCTGAAGTCAGGAAAGAACCGTAAGATACCCCCTTCGAAACTCAGAGGTGAAGCACTCCTGGCTCCCTGTAGGATCGCCTGCCGATCATTGTAACGAAGAAGCTTGAAAATTAAAGTGCGCGCTCTATTCCTAGAGGAATCCTCATTCGCGTACAGACGGTGCGCGCGTTCGATCTCTATCGTCTTCCCTTTAAGAGCCGGAATCCACTTGGTAATATGGGTCTGCAAAAACTGAATAGCATTCCCGCCTTCAGCTCCTTCCCTTAGGCCCACCAACCTTAGGTTATTTTGTCTGGATTTATCCTCGTAAAGAAGTAATTTCTCCTGGAGCTCCTCCAGACAGGCCTTGTTAGCAATCGAGTCTCTCTTAACATCCCGGACCGTTGCCTGCATCTTGTCACATCTACTGCCGAACGATTTGACATCTTTTTCCAGCGAGTCGAGTCGTGCTGTAATCGTCGATATTTCCTCGCGAACAATCATCGTCATGCTTTGCTTTATGGCGCTCAGTTGATTATCGAGCATTTCGGCAATGGCGTCATGAAGGCGATCGTCATCTTTCTGCTTTTTCTTCGCCGGGGACTGGATTATATCTCTTTTAGATGCCATCTAGAATAGCACTAGATCCAGATATTTACATGAAATGCGGCCAAAAACTTAGTAGGGATTGAAAAAGGGCGAAAAATAGGCACTGAGGTGGAGCGTCGATATTAAGCAGCCATCACCGTCCGCTGCGCATGCGCATCTCTTTTTGCTACATTTCTTAAGAAGCATGATTTATTTTTAGACTTATTTGTTGGCCAGTTGTGGTCTGTGCAATAAATATTAAAAGTTCTAAACCATCTCTTGTGTTTTGTTGTTCCACTATAGTAATGATAATATTTTAATATTTAAGTTAATAGGTTGTCCCACAGCAACATTAAAATAGTGTAGATTAGTGTACAATGTTTTATAATATGTTCTATTTAGTGTCCATTTCATTCATTTAACATTTCATATTGGGGGTATCCAAGAAATTTCTTATATTTAAACTTTTTTTTTATTTTATTTTTTTAAGTAATGCAATAGTTACTTTCCCTGGTAATTAGTTATTTTTGTAATTATGTAATTCAGTTACTAATGCAGTTACTTTTTGTGAGAAGTAACTAGTAACTATAACTAATTACTTTTTAAAAGTAACTTACCCAACACATAGGGTGGCTTTACAAAATTAATAAAGATGGTAAATAATACTCAATGCAATTCACTCTGTAAATAAAACTAGCTATTCATGTCCTGAGTGTTTTGTGCTGTACATCTGATGCTTAATCCCACTAAATGGCCAGACTAAATCTGAATCTCTATCCATACAGTCTAGGTGCCTAACTGAAGGGAATCCAGTGTGTGCCGAATACTGTTCCCACGATGGTCAGTGCCCTGCCGGACAGAAATGCTGCTCAACACCTCTGATCGTACATGCAGTGTTAATCATATTAGAGAAATTATGTAATGAGTCATGTTACCTTTGTCATGTACCTATCCTATATTAATTGTTGTATTCTTTTTGCCGGTGGGAATCTCTGTGATTGATATGAGGTCCTCCCGGCAGTGATTAAAGCATATTCAAAGGCATCATTTGGAGTCTGTCTGTCAGTCAGGTTAGACACTAGAGATCTTACTTCTATTCTCAAGTGATAGTGCTGAAGTGGAGCACTAGAGATCTTATTTATTCCTAAGTGATGGTGCTGAAGTGGAACTCCAGAGACCTGTGGAGAGACGTCTAATAGAGTACAAAATTGTAGGTGCCTAGGAGACACCAGGTTAACTTAAAGGGCATCTATTATGCAAAATCCACTTTTATATTGTGTTTTGGACATAAATGCGTGTTGGCAGCGTGTGAACCCAATCACTCTACAGTGATAAAAATCCAGCCACTCCTTTTTGACATCATACTGCTCAGGCCCCGCCCACTGCTGCTGATTGACAGTCCTGTATTACCATAGAGTTGTACACTATCTGCCATTTTCTCAGCGCTCGAGCAGCTGTAGTGACAATTTCTCGTAAGTATAAGAAATATAAGCTGACTACGCCACCTCTTAAGGCAGTCGGAGCCCTCCACAGATCACAATACTTGATTCTAGGCAACAAATATAGTTCATAAAAAAAAAATATATATATATTTTGTTCCAACACGGACCATCAAATGTTAAAACGTGTCAACGATAGAATCCACAGAAGTAGGAAATAGCTCTCCACAAGACTGCAAGAGGGTTGGGCCTGCTCTTATGGACCTCCTACCACCTTTAAGACAGAAGAAATCACCATTTCAGTGCCAACCTTCTAATACACACCACACAGCAGTGCCACACCACCCAAATCACCTACGCTGAGGGAGGTTTAATGTCGATGCGGGCCCGGCCCTGTACACTGTAACTGAGCACTGTAACACACAAAAAGAGGAGAGCAGTACCACAGAAACAAAAAGCAAATGACAAACAATATTTAATATAATCACATTAATCATCAATATCAAATAAAAGAAATATAGCTGCGAGCAGCGATTGCGGGCCCAAGCCGGTGGCACCGCCACCCTGGTGCCTTTAGTTACACTAAAGGCACCGGGGTGGCGGTGTCACCGGCTTGGGCCCTCCATCGCTGCTCGCAGCTATATATATATATAGGATTCTTACTAGGACTGGTTGTTAAAGATCCCTAACTTTCAGCACAACAATTGAATGGGGATGTCATCTTGGGTGGGGTGAAATTTGGCACAGATCTCATGGTGCCACCAGTGTGACACATCTTCAGTTGAGTGCCCGACCTCATTGGGTGTTTCGGCCACTTATCACAAGACACTCTCTGCCGGGGTTGGCCCACCACGGGTTGATCAGACCCGGGTGTGTGTCGCACGGTGGTGGCACCATGTGATCATTTGGCAGCCCATGTTGCGTCCCTACGTTTCAGCCATAGCCAGTGACTGCTCCGTTCCGCTGCAGTGGCAAGTTCTTTAATTGCCCTCCGTTGGGACTGCCCTCTGATCCCTACTTCCTTCAAGAGCCTTGTGGTAGAGCTGGCTACAAAACCTCTGCATCCCACCTCCACTGGCCACACCTTCACGTTCCAGCCCCGCCCCTCTGCTTCAGCTGCTAAGTTGGCATATCGCAGCCTCTTCCGTTCGAATGCCTTGTCGATGGCATCCTCCCATGGGACAGTCATTTCAACGATGAAGACACGCCGGTAGGACTTGGACCAGAGGACAAGGTCTGGGCACAGGTTGGTTGCTGCAATTTCGGGTGGGAAGGTGAGCCTCTGGTTAAGGTCTACCCGCATTTCCCAATCCCGGACTGCGTTCAGTGGGCCAGAGTCTGGGAGTGATGGCTTGGTCCACTGTTTCTCCCCTTCCCGCATGAAGGTTGTTCTCCGTGGGATTGTAGTTTGGGAATTTAGAGGCGTGGCGTTGGTGGTTACCCTCTTGTTCTCAAGTTCGGCAGCCAAGCACTTCAGCACTTGGTTGTGGCGCCAGGTGTATCTTCCTTGAGTTAGGCTGGTCTTGCAACCCACCAGGATGTGTTTGAGGGTTGCTGGGGCTGCACACAGGGGACAGGCTGGGTCCTCTCCATACCAGAGATGTAGGTTGGTTGGGGAGGGCAGGACATTGGCCCTCATTTATCAAAAGTGCGTACACCAAATTTCCAGCGTACACCCAAAACCACGGTGACTTTGAGATTTATCAATATGGACGTTGGCGTGCGGCACGCTCAAATCCTACGCCAGCTCAGGAGGTGGTGTACGCACATTTTGAGTGCGGGAATGCGCAGAAAAACAATTCCTAACACCACAAAACGCACTGACAAACTAAAAGATATGATATATTATGACCCACTGTAAAAAAACAACAACATAGTAATTATAAACTTCAGTGTTTATTTTTGTGCAACATGGACTTCAATGTTTAATTTGTGTGACTTTACCAAAGCATTTGAATTGTAGGCATATGTATTCCTTAAGTTGCGAGCCTGTGCGCTTTACCTGACGTTTCAAGCCTTGTTTATACTTTCGCCTGGCTCCGCAGCGCGAGTCTCCGCAGACTGCGCGCGCACCTCCCCAAACGGACGAGGCGTTTAATACTTGCACGGACTGGGTTTAGTAATGATAGTCTTTCAATGACCAAAAAAATATTTCAGACTGACAAAATAATAAAAATGACATTCTTCTTCTTTTAAATAATAATAATAATAATACAAATAATAATAATAACGACATTCTTCTAAATAACAATAAGCGTCATTCATAATAAAAATCTAGAAATCTATTTTGTTTCTTTCCACTTCCCTGGTTTCGCTTTCTCTTTCTCAAAGAAGTTTCTCTTCTTTGCCGTCTTCCGTGTGTCCATGACGTAAAATGAGGGCGTGGGGGGAGCGGAGACTTGAATATATAGGGGCGTGTTATTCTAATGACGCACGTTTTCAGCCGCGGCATTTATCAAGCGCAGGTATTGCGTACACCTGGATTTCAAAGGTACGCACAGCTTCATAAATCAGGCGGTGAGAAGAGTGTAAGCATAATCTTACGCCAACATATACGCCCGTTTCTACACAAGAATGATAAATGAGGGCCATTGTATGTGGCTCTGATGATGAAACTTAGCCTATTAGCCTCCATGCCCCACATCTCACTCCATGTGATTTTTCTCCTCTCCACGCCATCCCACTTCATCCAGCGGCCTTGCTGGGCTTGGGAGACAGCCTTGGCACACCTGGCTGCTTCCTCCTGGTGGCGCACCTCCTCCACCACCATATGCCGCTGTTCGGTTGGGGTAGCCTTTTGCCATGTGGGTGTTGCTGCTTCCAATCCAAGGCCCCCTCTGCCATGTTGGATATGCCCCACTATATCCCGGTGTCTGAGGGCAGCCTTTGCCGCCGCAACCGCTGCCGACGGCTTCCATTTCCTCCCCGTTGCTAGGGTAGGAGCAGCACCTCTGACGACTGGATCCTGGGATTCTGTGAGAGTCATTTCCAGCCTTGATTTGGCACATTTGTACTCCTCCACCAGGCTTGAGATTGGCAGGGAGAGGGCTCCGTTGCCATACAGGCCAATGCTGGTAAGGCATCTCGGCAGTCCAAGCCACTTCCTCACTTGTGCATTCACTAGTCTCTCCAGTCGAATGGCATGGGATAGCGTGACCTCATAGATAGAAATTGGCCACATGAGACGGGGCAGCAGCCCAAACTGAAAGCACCACAGCTTCAGCTTCCCTGGGAGAGCAGTGTTGTTGATCATTTTGAGGCCGCTGATTGTATCCTGCCTGAGTTGCTCCACCTGCTTCGAGTCTTTGAGTTCTGCGCTATACCAGCGGCCGAGGCTTTTGATGGGCTTCTCCAGAACTGTTGGTATTGGCTCGTTGTTGACCTGGAACCTCTCATTGGTAAGCTGGCCTTTGACAATGGAGATACTGCGGGATTTGCTGGGTTTAATCTCCATTCTTGCCCATTTGATGTTTCCCTGGAGTTTATCCAACAGGCGTTTGGTGCATGCATTTGTTGTTGTTATTGTCGTCATGTCGTCCATATACGCCCTGATTGGAGGAAGACGCAGCCCGCTCTTCAACCGCTCCCCTCCTACCACCCATCGGGATGCTCGAATAATGAGCTCCATCGCCATGGTAAACGCCAGTGGAGAGATAGTGCAGCCCGCCATTATGCCTATCTCGAGGTGCTGCCAGGCAGTTGTACTAGCCTGTGCTGTCACACAGAATTGCAGGTCCTGGAAATAGGCTTTGACCAGCCTTGTGATACCCTCTGGGACTTGGAAGAAATTGAACGCAGTCCACAAAATTTCATGCGGCACTGACCCAAAGGCATTGGCAAGATCCAAGAAAACCACATGCAGGTCTTTCTTCTCCTTCTTGGCTGTCTGTATCTGGTGCCAGATGACATTTGTGTGTTCCAGGCATCCTGAGAATCCACTTATCCCTGCCTTCTGCACTGAGGTGTCGACAAAGTTGTTCTTCTGCAAGAACACAGAGAGCCTCTGGGCCACAACACTGAAAAATATCTTTCCTTCCACATTCAGGAGGCTGATCTGGCGGAACTGATCGATGGTTGAGGAATTCTTTTCTTTGGGAATCAGGATTCCTCCTGCCCGTCGCCATGCCTTTGGTATAATTCCTTTTTCCCATGCCACTTTCATGAGCTTCCAGAGGTACTTCAAGACACCTGGCGCGTTCTTATAGAGCCTATATGGAACGCCATTGGGCCCAGGGGCTGAGGCTGTTCTTGCCCGCTTTACTGTACTCTCCACTTCGCTCCAAGTAAGGGGTCTTGCTTCCAGCTGGTGCTCGGGTGGTTGAATTGGCGGCATATCATCCGGGATGCTGGCTGGCACATGCCTCTGGTTGTCGGAGTAGGTTTTCCTCAGGTGCTTCTCTAGTTCCCTTAAGGGTACTTTGAGGGTCCCAGTTTTCTCCTTGACAAAGAGGTCTTTGACAAACTTGTAGGGATCTCTGTAGAAGGCAGTCCTCGTTCGTTCCTTCTTCTTATGTTGCTTTCTAAGGCATTCTGCTCTTCGCAGTGTTGCAATACGCTGCTTGATGTCACCCTGTAGTGCCTCAAGTCCTTTCCTTTCCACTTCTGTGGCCTTCCTCCATTGTTTTCTCAGGTTCCTTCTTTCTTTCACCAGTCGCTCAATCTCTTGTTGTCTCCTGGACTTGAGATTGACTGATGGGTTCTTCTGCGTCCCAAGGTTTGGGGTTGTACTTTTCACCCCAAATCTCACTGCTCCATAGCTGTAAATGATCTCTCCGATCTTGTCCAGCTTTCTTTCCACGCACCCTTTCAGACCTTCTAGAACACATGTGTCAAACTCAAGGCCCGCGGGCCTAATCCGGCCCGCCACATTATTTTATATGGCCCGCGAGAGCATATGGGTGTCTTAAAATTAGGGATGCAACGAAATTTAGGCTGCCGAAAATTTTCAGCCGAAACTAACATTTTCGTTTTTTTGGCCGAAAGATACTAAAAAGCCGCCGCGCCCCTCCGTGTTCGCCGATGGTTTGACTCTGGCTCAGCGTGTTTTATGACTTTGCGTGCGAGTCCGCTTCCGAAGATAACTTCTAAGCGCGTTCCGCTGTGTGTTCACAGCGCGTTCTGCTCAATGTTCCGCAAGCAACCTCCGTGTGTGTGTGTGTGTTTGTGTTGCGAGCTCTGCTCACGCTCACCGGAAAGGCAAAGTCCGCAAAAAAAAAAACGTGCCGGCATGAAATTTCTCTGGACTTGTTTCTTTTTGCAATAGCACTACTGTGCTGTAACATGGTGCGAATAGCCGTGCTTGGCAACACTGGTAAAATTACACGAATCGATCCTCTTGTCCTCTCCCTGCTCTGCTCATGCTCTGATAAAAATAGCTTTGTAGACTATACTTTATTTTGACAATTGGTCAAAAAATAAATCTGTTAAATCTGATTCTGCTGCATAGAACTGATTGAAGACTAATATATTGATATTTTATATTATTTTAATATAATAATATATTTATTTAAATATATTAAATATATTACATAATATTTAATATAATATGTACCAGTATTATCCTTTTCACCATTTGTATCACTCCGCTTGTCTGTGTTTGCGCCCCTTGCATCATTAAGCCAGTAGGTGGCGACAAGTGACTGTCTTTATGAGTGAACAATTGAACTTTAAACTGATTAGTGCCAAAAACATTGATTAACTCAGGAAAGAAACAAGTTGCTGAAACCAATCTTTAATGCTAATATATAAATTGCTCATTTGGCCTTTAAACACCTTAAAATGCACATATGTAGGTCAGAGAAATCCAAATTTTATCGGGGGAGCATGTCCCCGAACCCCCCTAACTACCTCACATTTGAATACGCATGATTGTGTGGTAATGTGTGCTGTGTGGCTACAGTGCCAGGGCTGAATTTTTGAGCCAGTTTGCCCCTGCATATATACAGTACAATATACATTATTCTCTGTATCAAATCATTATTACCCAGCCCCTGATGTTTCGGGCTCATCCCCTGATGTTTTTAAAACCTAGAAACACCCCTGCAAATGAATATACAAAATATATTTGTAACTTAAATAAGTAATAATCAAATAAAGAGACAATATATTAACATTTTAAAAGTCTTACAGTTACAAACGGCACTTTGAGGGCAGCCATAATGCTGAAGTGGCCCTCAATGAAAATGAGTTTGACACCCCTGTTCTAGAAGATGGACGAGGTCTGTGTCTGTGGTTTCCCACTCCTTTTTCTGGCAGGATTTAGGCCACAAGATTTGAGGCTTCCGTCCATTCATCTTCCTCTCTACTGCTGTCTGTGGCTGGATGGGCTCTGGACTCATGTCCGTTGGTGGCTCTGTGCTTGGTTGAGCTTCGTCTGGGGTTCTGATACCCTGTGGACTGTGGTGAATATCCTGCCACTGGGCTTCACTCGACTGATTTGCCCTACCTCTGAGGAAGTAGTGGTCAATGCGAGGCCCCTCGCTAAGCTCTCTCAGGCACTTTTTCCTGCCCTGGTGGATCTTGAGACCCTTCTCTGATGTTATCTTTTTCCAGCCACAGATGCAGCTTTGAAGTTTGTGTCCTGCCAGTGCTGTTACTCCAACTCCCGTGCTGAACATTTGATTCATTGTCGTTTCCGTTCCAGGGTCTGTTACCGTGTGATCCACCGATGAGTCATCTTCCGCCCCCGCTCTCGCAGACTCAAGGGGTATTCTTCCTTTTGAACTTTTCGTAGCCATAGTTGGGTGGATCCAAGTCACTGTGTAGTGCAAGGCTCCTGCTAACACAGGTAGCTAACCCATGCCAGCCCCGTTGGGGTCTGTTCCCTCCTGCCAGCAGTCTCTTCAGGCCGTCACCAGGTCTTTCCCGGGTTGTCAGCTGCCCTTTCGCAGCAGTCACTGGTTTTGACACCAGATATCAGGATTCTTACTAGGACTGGTTGTTAAAGATCCCTAACTTTCAGCACAACAATTGAATGGGGATGTCATCTTGGGTGGGGTGAAATTTGGCACAGATCTCATGGTGCCACCAGTGTGACACATCTTCAGTTGTGTGCCCGACCTCATTGGGTGTTTCGGCCACTTATCACAAGACACCCTCTGCCGGGGTTGGCCCACCACGGGTTGATCAGACCCGGGTGTGTGTCGCACGGTGGTGGCACCATGCGATCATTTGGCAGCCCATGTTGCGTCCCTACGTTTCAGCCACAGCCAGTGACTGCTCCGTTCCGCTGCAGTGGCAAGTTCTTTAATTGCCCTCCGTTGGGACTGCCCTCCGTTGGGACTGCCCTCCGTTGGGACTGCCCTCCGTTGGGACTGCCCTCCGTTGGGACTGCCCTCTGATCCCTACTTCCTTCAAGAGCCTTGTGGTAGAGCTGGCTACAAAACCTCTGCATCCCACCTCCACTGGCCACACCTTCACGTTCCAGCCCCGCCCCTCTGCTTCAGCTGCTAAGTTGGCATATCGCAGCCTCTTCCGTTCGAATGCCTCGTCGATGGCATCCTCCCATGGAACAGTCATTTCAACGATGAAGACACGCCGGCAGGACTTGGACCAGAGGACAAGTTCTGGGCGCAGGTTGGTTGCTGCAATTTCGGGTGGGAAGGTGAGCCTCTGGTTAAGGTCTACCCGCATTTCCCAATCCCGGACTGCGTTCAGTGGGCCAGAGTCTGGGAGTGATGGCTTGGTCCACTGTTTCTCCCCTTCCCGCATGAAGGTTGTTCTCCGTGGGATGGTAGTCTGGGCATTTAGAGGCGTGGCGTTGGTGGTTACCCTCTTGTTCTCAAGTTCGGCAGCCAAGCACTTCAGCACTTGGTTGTGGCGCCAGGTGTATCTTCCTTGAGTTAGGCTGGTCTTGCAACCCAGGGGTGTTTTATTTTGACTGTACACAAATATAAGTTAACACTTTGCAGTTTGAATGATGTTAGGGTTAGGGTTATATATATATATATATATATATAACCCTAACCCTAACATCATTCAAACTGCAAAGTGTTAACTTATATTTGTGTACAGTCAAAATAAAACACAACATTGTGCTTTTGTAAAATAAATTCAAGCAATCTGCCCCCGAAATGGCGCTAATTTTAAAATTAAACTAATATGCTCACGGCTGCACGGGCATTCATAACGGTGCGCGTCCACGGCGAGGAACGGGCAGAACAGAGTCAACGTTTTTTAGTTCATTCCTACTTCCATAGGAATTTATTGAAAACGCTCGCTCTGCTCTGCACCATTATCCATGTCAGTGCGGACGAACATATTTTACTTTCGTTTTTAAGTTAGCGATTCAAAAGCCCCCAGCGGTGTCACACGTTGATTAACCGGTGTTAAAATATTCTCACCGTCACATACCTAGTATATTTTTATATAGATACAATAGGCCTACCTGATTTTGAACACAAGAGGGCAGTATAGCACTATGAATGACAATTTATTTATTTTTTGGACTAAAAAAACTTAAACAATTATTAAATAGGAAAAAAAAAAGAATAAAATGGGTTTAGTTCTGATATTTGTATAATTTTATATAGAAAAAAATGGTGTATAATTACATTTTTAGAAGATATGAGGCTTTTAGTGTTTCCTTTTTTGACATTAATCCCTCGCCATAGCAAAACTGTTTGAGATATTTATTATCTGTTTAAAATTTAGCATCTTTAATGTATTTTCATCATGTTGAAAAGGTTTGGTGGGAATAAAATAAACCACTTAAGAGAAGTGGGTAAAAATTCAGAGGCTGATTTTGCAAAGAAATCCACATTCAAACCAAAATATCTGACTTCCTGATGTTTGGAGCTAATGACTAAGTTAGAAAATTGTCCAACTCGATGAGACCAATATGAAAACTAAACTAAAACTAAACTTTAAAAAAAATAATAATAAAAAAAAAATCCTTCCGGAAACAATAGGACTTTCGCCCTTTCAGGGCTTGGGCCCTAAAAACAAACCACAATATAAAACTTAAAAATACAAGAAACAGTGGCAGGTCAACCCCTTTATCAAAAAAAAAAAAAAAAAAAAAAAAACATGCAGGCAAGTACACATCAATACAGCCCACAATATAAAACAAAACATCTGCAGCACAGATACCCAATCTCAGCTCTCAATCCTCAAACATGATAGATAAAAAAATACTATAAAACAAGAGCACAGATATTAGCCACAAATAAATTGTGTATTAATTGCATCAAAATCATAAGCGATCGTCCTCAATAAAGTGTATACTGCATTTACCGTTATTCAGCATTCCAACATGGCCGTCAGCCCATTGAAGGTACCGCAGCAATAAATGTTTGGCTGTCCCGCTTCCCGGACAGAGAATAAAAAACCTCTTAAATAATCAGTCTAAAAAAAGGAACGATCACAAATATCAAGGAGCAGTCATTCAACACAAACAAACCACACAGCTATACCTCTCTGAAAGGTACAGAGGCTGCACGTGTCATGGCTCGAAAGGAACAGTCAAATGATTCAATAGCAAGTGAGTAGGCTACTGGTGTTCATTAAAGGTGCATTAAGCAACTTTTCATGTTAAAAATACCCGTTTTTCTAACCCATACATGCTTAAACAATTGCCTGATGGGCTGAATGAGCCCTTCTATGATCACTGCAATTGCCTCTATAATCCTGTACAGTAAAATAAATAAGAGGGATTCGGGACGGAATCGACTGGGCGTGACGTCATGCGCGTTCACGCTCACCTGGTTATGTCTGGCAGGTTTGTGTATTCGCCGCCATTATCCGCATCAGCGAAGACAACTCAAGCGACTTTTGCAAAAGTAGAAGATGGATTCAAAGAGACCGGCTTCTAGTTCATCCCAAACCCCAACGCAAACTCCACGTAACCGCGTGCACAACTCTGGTTGCAGTTTCGCGTGTCGCCAGAAGGGGGCATAGTTCTGCAAAAACTCAGAGACTTGCGCAATGCACCTTTAACACAAAGTAGTAAAGAGGTAGTGCAGGTCCAAAGAGATGGCAGGCAGAAGAATTCCAGGCTCGGCAACGCAGGACTCAGTGGGCAGACGGCGAACGGGAAACCAGCAACGGTCCTCAGAACAGGCAGAATCCAGAGTGCGGGAAACAGGAACTGGAGCGAGGAGAATTGACGGTGAGCAAACCGGAGAACCTCCACAACCATCTGACAAAGACAGGACGAGGTGACAAACAATAAATAGGACATCTCTCATTCAAAACAGCTGGCGCTGATCAGCTCATCAGCGGAGATAACGAGCCGTGCTGATGAGCCGTGCCCATTCATACAACACACACACACACATAGCGAGGGTGAGTCAATGAATCCATGAACCGTGACAGCACATCGAGCACAACCTCAACGCCAGAACTGCAGAAAACACCATCTGTTGCTGCAACAACCATTTATGCTGTCTTGATCATAGGACTAGCCACCTGCACAACAGGTTTGTAGGGCTGACTCAGGCGTGGGCTGCCATGTCATTGAGATGTTCTCAGAAAGATGGAAGAATAAGTTAAATTAACTCACCTACTCAAAAATCAAACCATAAAATATTTAACATGAAAAACCGTTCTATGAGCTAAACTCAGGACCGACATTGCCTATCCCTGATCTATAAGACATATTTTTAGTGTTTCTATTCTGTTCATATTTTTTTAAACAATATCTTATATCAAAATCTAATATTCATGTGTAAAAAGTCAGTTTTTCATAAAAGGTACAATATTTGCCTCTGAGATGAAGTGGAGTTGAATAACAATCTAAAGTACTTAATGTATACTTTAATCCAGAGTAAATGTATGTTCGTTACATTCGACCACTGGTTATTTAAAAAATGAAACTTAACAAAATATATTGTCACATTAACAAATTGTTACTAGCTGTGTCCCGGGAGTTGTTCAATGCAATGAGACAGTCTGGTTTTGTCGCAGCAACTGGTGACAGCCGTTGTGATGAGCGGCAGTAGGCCTACCATATGTACTGGACTTTATATATACTTTATAAGTTATAATATTCACCTTATTCCGCCCCGCCCACTTTTAATACTTTGCGCTTCCGCATTTTGTCATCCGACTTCCGGTAAACTGACACGGCACATCCGGTAGCTATTTCAGTAAATAGAAGATTGTTTATAAGCTAGCTAAAACTTGAAAAAAATGACAAATAACATTAATTCTGTTTTAAATTGGGAGCACAGAGAAAACTTGCGACGATCAGATGGTCTCATATTGTCCCATCCATCGTCATTGTTAACGTGGATAGACGATATGAAGAAGTGGCCTGAGGTAACCTATGGGGACATATTTAATTACTTCGTCCTGTCAGAAGGAGTTGATGGAGCAGCCATGAAAAACGATAAAAGTACTGAGGCCTATCAGTATTTACACAGTGGGAAAGTGGGTCGTGTACTCTTACACCGTGAGGGTGACTTTGTATTTTTAAAAGCAAACGTGCACCCCAGCCAGTCGAGCAGTCCACACCACTCTGCGTGGGTGCTAGTTAGCAGCCTGGGATCAGTGGAGACTACTGGATGTTGGTGCATCGCTGGTTTGGGAAGGTCCTGTAGCCACGCAGCCTCTATATTATGGAAGGTAAGACTATATCACACTCATTATTAGTATTTATTATTCATGATAATATCTTGCAATGTTCGAGTTGTTAACATAAGTATGTTATAAATGTATATATTTAGGTATATTAACATAATATTTGTGACATACACAGCTGATGATGACCTGATGACCACCGGCAGGCTAAGTATCTTGTCAAATCTCTTAATTGTACATTGGAGTAAGGTAAGTGAATGGAGTCCAGATAAGTACAGTGCATGCATCATTATTTTGCAATTTGATTTTATGATGGCACATTTGACCAATTCCAAACCACATCAATCTTAACAACTACTATTAATTGTGTATTTTAGATGTGCATAAATATTAAGCAGGTTTTCTTTTTGCACATATGAATAAAATGTGTTTTTTATATCACTTATAAGTAATTAAATACAAAATTAATGCTAATTATTATGATTAATGTGGTTTGGAATTGGTCAAATGTGCTAGGAAAAAAATATGCATGCACTGAAAATGGAAAAGGAAACGTAAAGTAGGCCTACATCATGTATACAGTGAACATTAAGTCTAATTACGCTATCACCTGATGTAAGGAATAAGGTAGGTTAACATACGTGTAATAATGAATGATTTTTAAATAAGACAACTGTGAAAGTTTTGAAATATCTTTTAAGTATTCAAGCTCATCAGTGCATATGTTTGGTCTCAGGTGGAAAATGCTGTGTCCAGTGGACTCACTGGCATTGTCTGCACCGATGAGCAGCGGCTCTGGAATGTGGGGACCCAGAGGAACCTCTGCCCGAAGCGGTTAACGGACATCACCTTTTCCCACCACCGAGCCACTGATGTACTGACGTCAGAGGTAATGCCCAACAATGTCCCTCTGCCTCCCACTCCTTCATTTTGCACCCAGGGTGAGCTGAGAGAGGGTCTCAAGCATCTTCGACTGCCTGTGTCAAGCCTTCTGCACCAATGTCTGAGTGCTGCTCAGACACAGGAGCCAGAAAAGCCTGCATCCTCCTTACCACATGCTGACCATGATGGCACCAACATCTGCCAGAGGTGCATGGTGTTTTATGACAGTTTCGTGGCCATTGATCTCTTCAAGCGTACAGCATTGGAGCGTGTAACTCTTGAACAGAGTTCCTCTCACTTGTGGCATGACTCTCGCAAAGTAAGAATCACGGCAAGCACAGCAAAGAAGGTCCCCAGCAGAATCAACCCTCAGACCTTCCTCAGAGAGCACCTCTACCCCAGGTTCCATGGGAATGCGGCCACTTACCATGGCTTAGAAAGCAAGGCGTCTGCGATATAGTGGCTAGAGGTTTGCGGGTTCTCAGTTAGCCGGAGAGGCACAGTCGTGTGTGCAAGCGAGCCCTGGCTGTCATCAAGCCCAGATGGAGTTTTGAACTCGGAGGAACTGCTGGAGATCAAATCCCCTCTCCTTAAAAATGACGAGACTCTGGAGGATCTCTTCAGAAGTCAGAGATATGATGTGAAGATGGTGGAGGGGACACCTCAGCTGCAGCCAAATGGTCCACGGGGCTTCTATGTGCAAGTGCAGCTTGGAATGTTCTGTACAGGGCTGAGGGCCTGTAAACTGCTCATCTGGGTTCCATCACAGCAAGTTCTGCTACAAGTCCCATACAATGAGCAATTCTGTGCCAAGACTGTAGATAGACTGAAAGCATTTTATTTTAAGAATATGCTCCCTCATGTGTCAGATGAGTTTCAGGCAGGCCGTCTTTTGCTATCCACAAGATACATGCAGCGTTGTAAATAAGCAGGAATGAGAATAATTAGGGTTAAAGGGATAGTTCACTTTAAAAATAAAATTCTGTCATCATATACTCACCCTCAAGTTGTTTTAAACCTGAATTAATTCTGTTCATCAACAATGGAAATAAAACATTCTGATTCTGATTCTCAAAACGGCTATTGTCAAAACAACAGATAAATGTTAGTTAGCTTTGAATGGCTTTGATGCACATGTAGGTTTAGCTAGCTAACATACCCTTGTATTTTAACAAAATAGCTACTCGCAATAGACAATAATAGACCATAACATATGAAAGAGAACTTACCCGGCAGTGCAAGAGCATGACTGGTCCACAAGGCTGTGCTGGTTGCATTTGAGGCACAGGTCCTGGGGTTTCTCAGATTTCACTTGAGAGCGGTAAGCATTAGCCTCGATAGTAATCGTGTCTCTTTCATTGCGTATTTTTATATTTTGAAACAGGAAATGGTTCACTCCACAAACAAGGTCCAGAGGGGTGCGGTTGTGATCTGAGGAAAAATCTTGAAACTATCAGCAAGGTTAGAGAGTGTGACTGCTGTGACACCTCCGTCCAAGCCTCTCACCAACCAGCCTCAGCAACCCCACACACCAACAACAACGCCAACAACAACGCAAAGTATAAAGTGGGGGATCAAGGACGTGTTAGTAAAGTACCTAATGTGGACCAACTAATGGTTTATGGTTAGCATAATAATCAATTTGTGTGATGTTTATTGATGTTTTATTTGGTTCAATCAAACTGTACTGTAGGGCTGAGTATTTAGATCTCATGATTTGATTAATTACTGATTCATTTTAAAATATTTCAGGTACACATAAATTGAAAAGAGTAAAATCTCTTAATTCTGTAGACTAGGGACTCTAACTAGGCACATTACTGTAAAAATAATAAAAAATGTAGGAACTATTTTTGAAGAAACTTGAGGGTTTTAAAATCCTAATGCAGACATCATAGATGCTAAAAAAACAACAAAAAAGTTGCAATAGTTGTTCTCTAATAAGAGAGAATGGGTGATAAGTTACTTTGCTGGACTAGGTCTGAATAGATAATTGGGTAAACTTTTATAGCGATAAATGAATGACTATATTAAATATATTTTAGGTGTTTCCATTTGCTAAAATAGCAAAAGAAAAACTTTCAAAAGGAGATTGATTTTGGGAAATATATTTAATTTCTGGATTATTATTAGTTGAAGAGCTTTATAGCATAACCAAATTTCCAACATATTACTAAAGATTTTAATGTTTTAATGAAGCCCAGAGCATGAATTAAAACAAATTATGTAGGGGGCATAAAGTTAAAACCTAGACCAAGAACAATGTGACCAAAACATGTTAAATTTAAACTAAAAATGAGTCTAAACAGTTTAGACATTTCAGCGAAATAGAGTATTTGCTCATAAAGAAAAATTCTGAAAAGCTTTCTTAATTCACAATGAAGTTACAGATTTAAAGATCTGGATCAATGGATCCATTATGAACTATTCCGCATTGCCAAAAAATAGAGGCAGGACAGTTTTGTCATTCTGGAAAATAGGATGGTAGGAAGATACTGTAGGTAGTTAAAGATTAAATGACGTCACCGGCTAAGGCTATTCTTGTGGCAAGAGCTGGGTTAAGCAGAGTTCATTTTAAAATAATGACATTGTTTGAAACAAAATAATACAATTATTGATATCTGTGTTAAGGATAAAAAAGAAAAATTCTCAAATTTCTTTTTTGGTTAGATTTTATTACACAGATCCTTAAATAGATCTGACTAAGTAAAACAATTGCATGCTTGAATTAAAAGTGATGTTTAGTTTTTGAGTATGACCAGAGAGGGGAATGTGATGGATTTTTTTAATTAATCATAACTAACATTTGTTTTTCTTTCAGGGACAACATTCATATGCTTTTGAATTTTAAATGTATGTTCCCCTTTTTGACGAAAAGTTGTGACTTTGGTTGTGTGAGTAAAAATAACAAATATGGGAAATTAAACTAGACAGATGTCTAAACTTGAAACCATGTGTCTAAACTTGAAACCTTGTTACTTACCTAGTAACAAGAGAGCTTGTCTATGAAGAACCAATCAAATTGTTGGGAAATGATGTAATGTTTCATGTCATTTTTGCCATTCTCCTTATTCTATAAAAACTGTTGTATTTGTGTTCGCTGGTGGGATTCTCAATGGAATTTGTCTGAGATCCTCCGGCCTTGCTTCTTCTAGGGAGATTCTCTGGAGAACTGCTGAGATCCCCCAGCTGTGATTAAAGCATTTAAAGGACATTTGCTGAAGTCTATTTGTTTATTATTGCTGTGCAGCAAGTTAGAGTTAGGGAAGCAAGTTAGGGGAACAAGTGAGAGATAGGGGACGTTGATTGTAGACGAGACCCAGATATGCTAAACGCCGACTGTAGACGTTAGGGGACGTCGATTGTAGATGAGACCCAGAGGACGTCGATTGTAGACGAGACCCAGAGAAACGAAACATCGACTGTAGACGTTCGGGGACGTCGATTGTAGACGAGACCCAGGTACGTAGTTAGGATTAGGGAAAAATCTACGACACCTTAAAGACACATCAGCAAGGATTTAATATTGTTAGTGGTTCAAAATTGTGCATTTGGCACCAGTTTCACCCTGTAATTTAGGACAACTGGAATTTCCAAAATTTATTGTGAAAATCTGTTCTTTACCACCTCATATTGCTTGTTTTCCTTTGAACACTTTTGCCATTTGTCATCTCAACATTAAATCATTGAACACCCTAAACAAGTTGTCTGGCAGGTTTATCATTTTGATACTAGAATTGTCAGTTTGGGTGCAGCATTCAGATTGCACAAATCATTCAATGTGTTTCCCAAAAGCATTAGCCAACTGTGGTCACAAGTTCTCCTTATCAGCACCCAAACTACATTCAGAGAGGGGGAGCTGGACTTCACACTCCACCCATGGCTCTGCAGTGAGCAGCCTCTCGGTGCCAGAGGAACTCACAGGCGCTTCTGGTGGCCTGGAGCGCTATCTGGTGGTGGAGCAGACAGAGGGTTTTTAAACCACCAGTTGAGTATGTCCTTGCTGGCTACTAAGCATGCAACGTCTTTCACGTCGATGCTTTTTCCAAATTCTCTCACTTGATCTCTGGCAATTATATTTCACCCAGATTGTATAACCCTACTAATAAAATAAAAATGATTATGCAGCAAATGATTAACCATAAAAATATTTAAAAATCTAAAATCATTCTTGTCATTCCCTTTTAAATCTGGTTGCATCACCTCGTAACACTGATAATGTTATGCTTCAGACCTTCCCCTCTCTTTCATATTTCTTGATTAATATGAATATAATAATTTTGTTCAAAAATATTAAATGATTTCAGGAAGGGGCATGCCAAAATAACAAACATAACAGCAAAACAGATTTAAATTCAGATTGGCTTGATTTCAGGCGACTGCACACTCCATGCACAGTTGCAGTCAGAAAAGCTAAAGCTGAAGCATTTCCTTTTACAAAATTAAAATGTTGCACTGAATGTTGATACCAACAATGGATGGAAACAATATAAGAGGGAGAGGAGGAAGAGAATGAGTAAGAGGTGGTGAACAAGGAGGAAGAGGATGAGGACGAGAAAGAGCAAGGTGTGGAGAATGTTGTCAAGGCTGGATCTGGCTTAAGGGTTTTCCCCTTTGCCTGCAGAGATGACATTATCTGTGATGTGGACAAAGTACTCCGGCTGGATCAAACATGAAGACATGATGCTGAAGCAGAATCAAACTCTCTCACTGACCGTGATTTTGCAGTTGCACAAGTTCACAACTCTTCTGAGTGACTGTACCATGCTTTTCATTTAGAGTTTTTTCACTGTGACCTGTTTGGCTTTTGCAGTTGGGTCACTTTTCACAGTATGTGTTGAATATACAGACATTAAATACATTATAATGGCTTTCCAAAACCGTTGCCGCTGATAATAGTAGTAAGGTGAATAAATTGTATACTGTATGCACTGCAAGTATTGTATTGTACTGAATAATGTGTAGCAGCCATTTGTTGTATGGTAAAGTTTTTGTTGTCCACTGGGTGGCGCTGTACTGTGTACAATTAGAGCACCTGAGCAACAAGTGTGTGCGTTGGTAATTGGGAAGCACACAGTTTTTGACCACAGTAGCTAGCAAGTTAGATTTTAGTCTTGTGCTGTCTGCAAGGTATGGCTTTGTGTGTACATGTGAACAAGGAAAGGCCACAAGAAGTTTTGAGATCATGTTTAATGGAGCACAAGCAGGCCTAATAAAGAAAGACGTTTGTTTGTATCTACATCCGTCTGCATGGACTCTGTACGCGTTCTAAACTTGCTTACTACAGTACGTTGTCGTTACAATACTTTATGTAATTGCAAAATTGGTTTACTTTGTTACAATATACCTACTTTTTTCTGTAACTGCATGCTTTGGATTCTGTGTTCTCCAGTTTTTTGATGTAAGGAATGATAGTGTTTATAATATTGACTTGCTGTGTGCATGATCTGAAAGCACTGTTTGAATCTGAGCACAGATCAAATGTTTTTTGAGGCAATTGTTTGATTTTACCAGAAGAGTCAGAGGTTCTCTAAAAGTAGATTGAAAATTTGGTTTTGTATTTAAGGTTTTGAGAAAGTGAGGGATGGTTTCAAGAAATGTGTTTTAGCAATTGAATTTTTTTAAATAATAACCTTGGAAAAGAACAAGGAATAACACCGCCAAAACCTAATACAAATGAGGACGAACAGAGAATGGGTGAGAACACAGGACATATAAGCACATGGCAAACAAAGAAAACTAATGTGATGAATAACAAGACACACCTGAAACAAGGAACCAATTAGAAACCATGGAGACAAACAGGGAGGAAACGAGGAAGACTGAACTAATGAACTAACTGAGAAGTAAACTAGAACACTAAAGGCTTGTTCGACTTCATGCAGCTCTGCGCAGACTGATCTGCGGCTGACTTGAAGCAGTGCATGCCGTTTAGAAATTTTGTCCGACTTGATAAAAATAATAGTAATTAATTTGTTACATTTATATAGCGCTTTTTCTGGATACTCAAAGCGCTTTACATGGCAGGAGGGAATCTCCTCAACCACCACCAATGTGCAGCATCCACCTGGATGATGCGACGGCAGCCATATTGCGCCAGAACGCCCACCACACACCAGCTTACTGGTGGAGAGGAGACAGTGATGAAGCCAATCAGTATATGGGGATGATTAGGAGGCCATGATGAACAGAGGCCAAGGGGCAAATTTGGCCAGGATGCCGGGGTTACACCCCTACTCTTTTTCGAAGGACATCCTGGGATTTTTAATGACCACAGAGAGTCAGGAACTCGGTTTAACGTCTCATCCGAAAGATGGTGCTTTTTGACAGTATAATGTCCCCATCACAATACTGGGGCATTAGGACCCACACAGACCACAGGGTGAGCGCCCCCTGCTGGCCTCACTAATACCTCTTCCAGCAGCAATCAGGTTCTCTCAGGAGGTCTCCCATCCAGGTACTAACCAGGCTTAGCCCTGCTTAGCTTCAGTGGGCAACTAGTCTTGGGCTACAGGGTGATATGGCTGCTGGCTAGGAAATAAGATACAGCGAAATATAATACATTTACATTTATTCATTTAGCAGACGCTTTTATCCAAAGCGACTTACAAATGAGAACAATAGAAGCAGTTAAACTAACTAACAGTGGGACAACAATATGCAAGTGCTATGACCCTTCTCAGTTTAATCTAACGCAGAACTTTTTTTTATTTTTTTTTTGTTATAGAACAGAATAGAATAGAGTAGTAGAGAAAGTGTTAGTGTTACTGGATCAAGTGCTGTCGAAAAAGAAGCGTCTTCAGCCGTTTCTTAAAAGTGGCTATGGACTCAGCAGCTCTGGGTGAGTTAGGCAGATCATTCCACCAGCAGGGAACAGTCATGGTAAAGGTCAGAGAAAGAGATTTTGTGCCTCTTTGAGATGGCACCACAAGACGTCGTTCACTTGCAGAGCGCAAGTTCCTGGATGGCACATAAGTCTGAAGTAAAGAGTTAAAGTAAAAGGGAGCAGAACCAGTGGTTGTTCTGTAGGCAATACAGCGCAGACACCACGTGAATGTGATGTATGCTATAAAAGTACCGCAAGAGCGATTTGAGAGTAGCCGGAGAACTCAGCCAGGGAACCAGAAAGTGTCTGTTAGCGATCTCCCTCGCGATCAGAGGCATAATAAGACCAATGCGACAGGAAATCCCAATTAAGGTGAATTTATTGTGAAGACAGTGCAAATCCAACGGCAAAACAAAGAAAAAGAAAAAAAAACTATAAAAAAGTAACATAAATATTTACCACAACACCAGTGGTATCGTTTGGTTAACAAACTTCCTGGAACCAGTTTCTATGGGTTTGCTTCCACTTCACACAACCAACCTGACCCTTCTGCACCATGCTTCCTGGCAGCCATTTATAGTCTAGGCCATACCCTGGAATGTACCATTCTACAGGTAAGTTTTACTTTCTAACATATGTACTTCCAACCACCTAATGCATATTAAACAACATCCATAATTAAATTACACAGTACCAACAACATGCAACTATGATGCAAAACAATGAATTAACAATTATAAACCTTGCTTTACAGGAACATTTGGACCCCCCCCCCCCCCCCAGTTACCCAACATGGTTTCTCCCAATCAGGCAGTATGCCCACCATGTTTAAATACTCTGCTTTTAAACTAATACAGGTTTGGTCACAGGTGTTTTCCAAGCAGGTAAGTTAGATATGTAATAATGTGTTACACAATTTTCAATAAAGTTTCCAAATCAAACATATTTGTGTTGTGGTTCTCTATAAAGATGAATGAACAATGTTAGCGGCTAATGATACCCAAACACGTTGTACATATCCACTACACATAACAAACAAATACACATTATACACAATACATTCAAGCATTGCACAAACATTGCACATTCACAACACTGCAGTCTGAATATCCAGGATATCAGTGTCAGTAAACAGACTGCGTTAATGCTGCACATGTTTGTGTGTTTGATATGGTGTACCTACATACAGTCCATTCATGATCACGGGTTTGCTCCGTGACATTTCCTCCCCCTTCCCCTGGACACCTCCTGTGGTGTCCTAGAGAGAAAATCAGCCGCACAGTTCTCAGGACCAGTCCGATATAATACTTCAAAGTCAAAGGGTTGTATAGCTAAAAACCAGCGTGTAATACGGGCATTAGTGTCTCTCATGCGGCCCAACCAAGCTAAGGCCCGATGATCAGTCTCTAGGGTGAATTTTCTACCCAACAGGTAATATCTAAAGGAATCCAAAGCCCATTTCACAGCTAGACATTCCTTTTCTACCGTTGAGTATCTTGATTCTCTGGCAAGAAGTTTCCTGCTAATGTAGGCAATGGGTTGTAACTCACCAGGTTGTCCTTGCAAAAGTACAGCCCCCAGACCGAACTCTGAAGCATCAGTCTGAACTGTAAATGCCTGATCGAAGTTTGGACTCTTCAAAACAGGCTCTTCACACAATGCATCTTTCAAATCCTTGAAAGCACTCTCACATTCTGCAGTCCAATCAATCTTATTTGGTTTATCCTTCTTTGTAAGGTTAGTAAGAGCTATGGCTCTTGCAGAGAAGTGAGGAATGAAACGTCTGTACCAACCAACTAGGCCCAGGAAAGATCGTACCTGCTTCTTTGAAGTAGGTTGTTCAGCATGTTTGATGGCTTCAATCTTCCCGACTTGAGGACGAATAACTCCATGTCCTAGCTTATATCCCAGGTAAGTAGTTTCCTTCTTGGCAATAGCACACTTATCCGGACGAATAGTAAGTCCTGCAGATTTTATTCTTGCCAGTACTTCTGTTAGATGTAGTAGATGCTCCTCCCATGTTTCACTATAAATGACAATGTCGTCCAGGTATGCTGCTGCAAATTTCTCAGTTCCCCGTAGAATCTGATCGATCATTCTCTGGAATGTTGCAGGTGCTCCGTGAAGCCCGAATGGTAGGACCCGGAAATGGTAGTGTCCAAAAGGTGTTTTAAAGGCTGTGAACTCCATGCAGTCTGAGCTCAATGGTATCTGCCAATAGCCTTTGCATAAATCCAGTGTTGTTAGAAATTTGGCACTCCCAAGTCTTTCTATTAAATCATCAACTCTGGGCATGGGGTATGGGTCAAATTTACTCACTGCATTGAGTTTTCTGAAGTCCAAACAGAATCTAAGTGTTCCATCCTTCTTTGGAACTAGTACGATGGGATTATTCCACTCACTGGAAGATGGTTCAATAATTCCCATTTCCTGCATTGTCTCAATCTCCTGCTTCATGGTGAGTACTAATTTCTCTGGCACTCTGTAAACACGTTGATGTATTGGTTTATTATCTTTTAGGTAAATGTGATGTTGGGCAAGGTCTGTTTTTCCTGGTGTTTTCAGGAACAGTTGTTGAGGGATGCTCTCTTGCAGTTGTCCCCTCTGTTCCGCATTCAGATGTTGCAAATTCAAGAAACAGTCATCCTGATGAACAGGCAAGTACTGCTCTTCCATTTCATCCTCCTCCTGAACCGCCCTCACCAGCAGATCGTTTACAACATTTTCTGTCGTCTCCGGATGAGAAGCTTGTTCATGCCACTTTTTCAGCATGTTAATATGAAAGATCTGTAAAGGTTGTTGCCTCGATGGAACTTCGATCTCATATGTTACGGAACCAACTTTCCTCTTTACCTGGAATGGACCTTGCCATTTGGCTAGAAGTTTGTTGTCTGATGTTGGAAGTAATAACAATACTTGCTCTCCTGGTTGAAAGGTTCGCGCCCTGGACTTCTTGTCATACCAAGCTTTCTGTTTAAGCTGTGCTTGTTGCAGATTCTCTTGAGCTATGCTGGTAGTTTGCTGTAACTTTTCTCTCATTTTAAGCACATATGAGAGTATGTTCTGTTTATGCAACTTGTTATCTTCCCAACTGTCTCTCAGCACGTCCAGTGGTCCTCTGACTTGATGAGCAAAAAGCAGTTCGAAAGGTGAGAATCCAGTTGTTGCTTGAGGAACTTCCCGATAGGCAAATAAGAGATAGGGTAGCCATTTATCCCAGTCTTTGCCAGTCCCAGACACAAATTTTTTCAACATGCTTTTCAGGGTCTGATTGAATCTCTCTACTAGACCATCAGTCTGGGGGTGGTAAGGGGTAGTACGCACTCTCTTAATACCCAACAATTGATAAACCTGACGTAAAGTATGACTCATGAAATTGGTGCCCTGATCCGTCAGTATTTCTTTAGGTATCCCTACATGTGAAAAGAAATGAAGTAGTGCAGTTGCAACTTGATTCGCAGTAACTTCTCTCATAGGATAAGCCTCAGGGTATCTGGTTGCATAGTCACAGATCACCAGAATAAATCTGTTCCCTTTCTGACTTGTTTCCAGAGGTCCCACAACATCCACACCTATTCTCTCAAATGGAATATTAATGGCAGGAATGGGTACAAGCGGTGCTACACTGGGTGTTCTGCTCGTTGCCAGTTGACATTCAGGACATGCTCTACAGTAATCCTTTATCTCGCTGTACATGCCAGGCCAATAGAATCTTTTTGCTATTCTCATTAAGGTCTTCATAAACCCCAAATGACCTGACCAAGGATTAGAATGGCCAAGTTCTACCACTTCCTTGCGATAAAGTTTTGGTACCACTAACTGTGTACCATCTTCTTTAGACTGTCTGTAAAGAAGACCTTGCTCAATCACAAATGTTTCATCATTTAACAAATTCACAGCAGCCTCTGTACTAATTTTATGAAAGCAATCTGCCAATGTTGCATCTTCAGTCTGTAACCTAGCTATATCATTAGATATGCCTACATCCAATTCATCAACTTCAGGTTCTTCAAGTTCAACCATCAACTGTTCTGAGGAATTAATTACATTGGCCACCCATTTTCTTCTCTTTTCTAGCCTCTCTTCCTTACTTGACTTTGTTTCCCCTATTATCTCATCAGCAAAGAACGGCATTTCCTGAAGGGTATTCTGGGCAAAATCTTTGGGTGATGACAATGGAGTCAACTTTTGAGCCTGTGCTCTAGTAACAACACCGCACCACGCAGTTTCCTGCACCAAATCTGCTAATATGGGCATGTCTGTACCTAGTAAAACTGGATAGGGTAAGGATGTAGTAATTCCTACTTTCATCAGGTAAGACTGCTCATTAATCTCAATGTATACCTCAGCCGTAGGCAATTCTGATTTATCCCCATGGACACAACATACTGTAACTGTACCATCCGTCCAGAAATCCCTTGGGACATACTGTGCTTGCACCAAAGTTCGTGCACAACCAGTGTCTACTAAAGCGGTTACTGGCTTACCGTTTAACAACACAGAAACTGTAGGTTCTTTGTCTATTTTGGGCCCTAGTGTAGAGGTCGGTATATAGCATAGTCGGGCTGAATTAGGCTTCCTCAAAGGACAATGTGGACTTGTATGGCCTGGTTCTCCACAATTATAACAGACTATATCTTTTTTGTCCGATGATTGGCCTATGGTTACAGCTGTCTGGGTTTTAGGGTGGGTGGGTTTCATAGTCTGGGTTTGCCATTGAGAGCACGAACTACCCCCAAACCCCACAGACTTACCTCTGTTGAATGGCAGGCTTCCAGCATACCGAAACGTCCCAGAGGAACCTCTCCTCGCTGTGATGTAGGCCTCAACCAAGCTAGCTGCCTCTCCTGCAGTTTCTGGATTTCGCTCCTTCACCCAAGTTCTTACTTCTGGGAACAACAACCGCATGTACTGCTCTAGTACCAGCTTCTCCATCAAGTCCTTTTTGCTACTTGTTTCCAGTTGTATCCACTTGGAAAATAAATCCTTTAATCGAACATACAATTCCATAGGGGATTCATCAACAGGTGTATCCAGTGAACGAAATCTCAGTCGATATGTTTCAGAGCTGATTTCATATTTCTTTAGAATCGCTTCTTTGACTCTGTCATAGTCCAAAGATAGTGCTGGTGACATTGCAACAAATGCACTCCTTGCTTTTCCTGTGAGTAGAGGAATCAAATGAATAGCCCAGTCCTCCTTCGGCCACAAGTACACTTCTGCCATTCGTTCAAAAGTGGTTAAGTACTGCTCTATATCATCATCCTCTTGTAGCTTCGGCAACTGTGGCACCGGAGCCAATCCTCGAGAGGTTGATTGGTCTGCAGTGGCAGCTCCATGTCTGGTGCGCTCTACGTCCATTTGGATTTGTGTGACCTGATGAGTAAGTACTTTAAACTGTTGTTCTCGTCGAGCCATGTCTCTTTCTTGCCTCTCATCTCTGTCCTTCTGATACTGCAAGAAAGTTTGAAACATACCCGCCAATGCAGTGAGGGCTGATCCTTCTGTGGTTGGTGGAGGCTCAGTAGCCAGGTGTGCATTTTCCTCTGTAATTCCACTTGCTGCTTGCTGTCCATCCTCAGCATCCATGTTCACCGTCTGCTGTCCTCTTGTTTTGGGTGGCATTTTAGTCTATTTTGGCCTCTTAATCCCACTTCTGACACCATCTGTTAGCGATCTCCCTCGCGATCAGAGGCATAATAAGACCAATGCGACAGGAAATCCCAATTAAGGTGAATTTATTGTGAAGACAGTGCAAATCCAACGGCAAAACAAAGAAAAAGAAAAAAAAACTATAAAAAAGTAACATAAATATTTACAAGTTTTTTTTGTGGGAAGGTAGCCACAACACCAGTGGTATCGTTTGGTTAACAAACTTCCTGGAACCAGTTTCTATGGGTTTGCTTCCACTTCACACAACCAACCTGACCCTTCTGCACCATGCTTCCTGGCAGCCATTTATAGTCTAGGCCATACCCTGGAATGTACCATTCTACAGGTAAGTTTTACTTTCTAACATATGTACTTCCAACCACCTAATGCATATTAAACAACATCCATAATTAAATTACACAGTACCAACAACATGCAACTATGATGCAAAACAATGAATTAACAATTATAAACCTTGCTTTACAGGAACATTTGGACCCCCCCCCCCCCAGTTACCCAACATGGTTTCTCCCAATCAGGCAGTATGCCCACCATGTTTAAATACTCTGCTTTTAAACTAATACAGGTTTGGTCACAGGTGTTTTCCAAGCAGGTAAGTTAGATATGTAATAATGTGTTACACAATTTTCAATAAAGTTTCCAAATCAAACATATTTGTGTTGTGGTTCTCTATAAAGATGAATGAACAATGTTAGCGGCTAATGATACCCAAACACGTTGTACATATCCACTACACATAACAAACAAATACACATTATACACAATACATTCAAGCATTGCACAAACATTGCACATTCACAACACTGCAGTCTGAATATCCAGGATATCAGTGTCAGTAAACAGACTGCGTTAATGCTGCACATGTTTGTGTGTTTGATATGGTGTACCTACATACAGTCCATTCATGATCACGGGTTTGCTCCGTGACAGTGTCCAACTTCACGTCTCCATTTGTAGCTCCTCCCCGCCTGAACTCTGCAACTCTCACCGATCAGTTACATCCAACCGCAGCCGATGTCGAACACAGGCAAAAACAAACCTAATCTGACATACAATACAAACATTTCTAGCTGGAACCAATTTGTCTCTCCAGAATGAATGTGAAACTGCCGTGCAACATGATACAATCCTAGCCAATCAGAAGAGTTTGATGTTTAATCTATGGTTATGAATTGGATTTTAGACAACTTGTAGCTGCCAAGGCTATTTAAAATCAATTATATATAAACTGTATATACTGGTATAAATTCCCCTACACATCTGACTTAAAGGGCACCTATTATGCTACATTTTACAAGATGTAAAATGAGTCTCTGATGTCCCCAGAGTATGTATGACGTTTTAGCTCAAAATACCCCATGGATAATATTTTACAGCATGCTAAGCATGTACCACTTTTTGGGGGTGAGCAAAATCACACCTTTTTTGTGTGTGTCCCTTTAAATGCAATTGAGCTGCTGCTCCCGGCTCCCTTTCAAGAAGAGGGCGGAGCTTCAAGAGTTCATGTTCCGGTGGCAACAAAACTGTACTTTTTGAACCAGAGTTGGACAATGATGCTTACAGAGCCAGAGAATATATGCTGCATGGAGATGGAACAGGTATAATTTAGTTTAATAACGGTTATAACTTGTGTTGTCACCTTGCTTTTATCCACTTTAAGCCTGTTGTAGCGGACCGCGTCCGAATGATCGCCAGAACTTTACTAATCAGTTTTATGAAGTTTATTGTACATCACACAAAAGATGAAGCGTCCATTTTCACTCCAGAAAAATCACAGTAAGAGCTGAATACAAAGTACAAGTACTAAGAAGTGCGCATTGAAGTCTTATCCATAAACTCTCTTGTATTATCGTCAACAGACACAGAGAATTACACAAAAGTAATTGATGCTAGCCATTTCCTCAGTCACACACCTATAGCTAGCTGTCACATATCTCATGTCTTGTACAGTATTTCTTTCAAATGTGGTGGGTTGTGTTGTGACGTAGCCTTGTTGTAAACATTTAGGATAGAAAGGCTCAACCAACAAAACCAGGTAGGCTAAGTTCATAGGGTGTGTCAGGTTTTTATGATTAGCAAACTTAATTGGACAATTTCATTCAGAGACCTTATAAACGTTATAACTTAGCTTACTAGTCAACTGTTGTTAGCTAACGTTTTACATAATGTTATATAAACACAAACAGATCCAACTCTGAAATTTTGAATTGAGTCAACAGGAATTCACAAACAATACGAAATCAATGTTAATTGCCGAGTTCTGGATAACTTTACATGTGCCAAGAATTGCATGCACCTCCAAGTACGGTTTTAAAAAATATATATATATATATTAAAAAAAAAATTCTTTGTGGGGTTCATTAATGGTAATAATTGGGCAGAACAGATGTTTTAGGCTATCTGCAGATATTTGCATCTACCTCTTTTCTCAGCATAAATGACTGTTACCTCCCGTGAGGTACATGCAGAACTCTGAATGCGCACCTCCAGTATTGTTTGTATACAAGAAACCAGTCTATTGATACCCTTTAAGTTAACCTGGCGTCTGCTTTTAGACACCTACAAATTTATACTCTACTAGACGTCTGTCCACAGGTCTCTAGATATCTTATTTTAATTCCCAAGTGATAGGCTAGACACTAGAGATCCACTTCAGCACTGAGACACAGCAGTGATCAGAAAGACTCCAAATGATGCCTTTGAATAAGCTTTAATCACTGCCGGGAGGACCTCAAATCACAGAGAATACAACCGGCAAAAAGAATACATCAATTTATATAGGATAGGTACATGGCAAAGGTAACATGACTTATTACATAATTAGCACTGCATACATGATCACAGGTGTTGAGCAGCATTTCTGTCCGGCAGGGCATTGACCATCATGGGAACAGTTTTCGGCACACACTGGATTCCCTTCAGTAGGGCAAAACTTCTGCAGGGATAGAGATTCAGAATTAGTAAATAAACATTCAAAGCAATTAGATGTAACTGAACACCTACAAAGGTGGTTACCATTTCAATTTCATTACCATACAAAAGGGAAAAATTGTTATACTGTAATGCAAACATTGACCATGTAACATAAGCATGCTTACTGCAGTAGTGTCACTCTTGTTTTGTAAAGATAAAGAAAACATTATATAATGCTACCTGATGTTTTGTGTTTTTTGGAGTGTGTTTGTGTGAAACCTCTGCTAGTGTTGAGGAGGAATGAGCTGGTTTGATACAGTTTGTTTTGGTAGTTTTAGTGCATTTTGAATGTGAAATTAACTGCTAGGAGAACGTGTGAAGAGTTTTGAAAGAGTAAAATAAAACTGTAAATCACAGTATTTAGTTTTTAATTGTGAGTTTGAGTACTTTAACCCATGCAGAAACGTTTAAAATAAAACACGGAGCCTGACAGATTTGGAATTTATAGATTTCACATCTGGAAGACAGGCGTACACATGTTTGTGCATACATTTGTTTTCTGGAATCACACTTAAACATTTGAGAAATGATCTTAGATCAAATGTAGGACGGTTGGTTTGCAACATTTAAAGCAGCAGATCTTAAAGTGACAGCAGCCTAATAAACCAGTTGCTGTAATGTCTGTCATTAATGTTAAATCACAGAACAAAGGTAACAAAGTTGTAGCTTTAATAAGACTTAACTACATAAATTAAATGTAGATTAAGACTGTAAAGTGTTTAATAACCATTCAATTTCCGTATAGTTACTACTTGTTAAGACATCAGGAGCAGTATTAGTATCAGTGATCCTGGCCTTCATAAAAAGATGCCATTAAAACAAATATTTAAAATGTACCCTTTAATATATCTAAGTTGTTTCTACATTAATTTGGAAAGTAACTGAAATTACAACAATAACACATCAGAAGTGTTTAATATTTTTGCAATCACGATAAAAAAAAAAAAAAAAAAAAAAAAAAATTATATTTATATATATATATATATATATATATATATATATATATATATATATATATATATATATATATATATTTTATCTATTTTTAATCAATTGACAGCACTAATACATATTTAACCATTTATCTGGTAACCTCGGTACACAAAGAAGCCTGTGTTTATAAAAAGTGTAAAAAAAATAAATAAATAAAAAAACTCAAAAGTATCCTTCACCATATTTTGCCAACAAACAAGCTAGCTAGTTGCAATATGTTACTTATCTAATTTTTAAACATGCAACTAAAGCTAGCGAATACAAATGTACTAAATCTCAGTGGGACATGTTTTATTCAAATAAAATCAATTCAGGTACAAGTAGCCTACAGCTTACAATTTGCTCTTCTGAATTTATCCTGTACCACTTCTGAACAATTTGAAACTTTTTATGCTTCCATCTGAGGCCGTTTCGCCCGATGCCTAATTGTACAAGACCTGACTTTGTTTTTTCTGTGACCTGAAGCGAGATGCAGTTTCGGTAAATAGCTGAAGCCTTTTAGTCCATCTTTGATGGACTTCAAAACTGAAACAACCATTCACTGCCATTATAAAGCTTGGAAGAGCCAGGACATTAATAGAACTCTGATTGTATTCGTCGGAAAGAAGAATGTCATATACACCTAGGATGTCTTAAAAGGAACACTCCACCATTTTTTTGAAATAGGGCTTATTCACCTTCTTTCCTACATTTAGATAGGTGGGCAAATGCATTTTTGTCTCAGTGCATGCATTGGTTTAGTTTGACAGGGTCAGCGCTAGCTTAGCTTAATGAATGGAATCCTTTGTTACCAGCTAGCATGTCTTGAGTAAAAGTGATAAAAAAAAAAAAAAAAAATAGTGATGCAGATTAAAGGGATACTCCACTTTTGTAAATAGGCTCATTTTACAACTCCCCCAGAGTTAAACAGTTGAGTTTTACCGTTTTCGAATCCATTCAGCCGATCTCCGGGTCTGGGGGTCCCACTTTTAGCATAGCTTAGCATAATGAATTGAACCGGACAAGACCGTTAGCATCTCGCTCAGGAAAAATATCGAAACTTTTTTTTTTATATTTTTTTTATATATATCTAAAACTTGGTACTGCAAGTACCCATGGTACTGCAGCAAAGTTTCCTGATTATTACGCAGGAATGAGAGTATAGTTCCTAGCCATATCAGCCTAAAAAAAAAAGCAACTTTTCATTTTCCGTCAGTCTTAGTACACGCTGTAACTACAGAAGAGTCAAGTTTTAAATAGGAAAAATATCGAAACTTTGTTAATTTTTTTGAGAGAGATGCTAATGGTCTTGTCCGGTTCAATTCATTATGCTAAGCTATGCTAAAAGTGGGACCCCCAGACCCTTTATCCCTTTAACACTAGGCGATTTCCGAGGCAGATATTGACTTGGGACTATATTAGGGTGAAGCACAGGCGAAGCTCTGCTACTTGGGCGCAGAGATATCACGTAACACATGAAATCCTACAACTTCCGTCAACATACCAGCGTGAATAGTAGCTGGCTATTTTTCCTACAGTACATGAATGGCGATGAACATGGCTGATTTTGTGAGAGACGAGGAGGGTGACTTCTCAGATAGTCAAGATCCAGAACCATACCTCTATGAACCAGAGTTTTCAGAAAATGAGCTGCGTGCTTTGGAAATAGAATGACAGGAGGAGGTTGCGATCGCTCAACAGCCCGAGGACGTGAGGATGAGAGCCAACACGAACTGGTGGTGTGAATGTGTGTGAATGTGGGAGAATATGCCAATCTATGCCGACTGAAATAGAGTGTCTGTGCTGTGGCGAGTGGGACAAGTTACTGCCATCGATGACCAGGCTCAGCGCGTCAGATCAAGATGAGCGTGCCCGCAGTTGTGTCACAGCTACCGAGGATTTCACGGCGTTGATCCATCCTGCAGTACTCTTTTTTTTTTTCTTTTTTTTTTTTTTTGGTGTGATAAAGTGAACTGGAAAAAACGCCCCACGCCGAATGGACCAAATGGACAGCTGTCCACAGAGTAAATGATTATTTTAAACATGACGCATGTATAAATCGACTCATATTATACCTGTATTCACATTCACATATTATACCACATTCACATTTCATGTGTTGCGTGATATCTCTGCACCCAAGTAGCAGTGCTTCGCCTGTGCGTCCCCCTAATATAGTCCCAAGTCAATATCTGCCTAGGAAATCGCCTAGTGTTAATCTGCATCGCTATTTGTACTCGTTGCAGGCCACAAGAATTAGGTGGGGTTTTTTTTATTCTTTTTTATCATCATTTTAACTCAGGACATGCTAGCTGGCAACAAAGGATTCCATTCATTAAGCTAAGCTAGCACCAACCCTGTCAAACTAAAACAATGCATGCACTGAGACAAAAGCATTTGCCCACCTATCTAAGTGTAGGAAAGAAGGTGAATAAGCCCTATTTAAAAAAAAACGGTGGAGTGTTCCTTTAAAGCTGCAGTAGGTAACTTTTGTAAAAATGTATTTACACATTTGTTAAAACTGTCATTGTCCTGACACTAGAATATGAGACAGTTAATCTGTTAAAAAAAAAAAAAAAAAACCTCCTCTGGCTCCTCCCAGTGGTCCTATTGCCATTTGCAGAAATACACCACTCCTGGTCAGAAACAACCAATCAGAGCCAGGAGGTATGTCTTAGCAGTGTCAATCAAGCTCATGTACGTGCTGATCACAGCCCTCTCTCACACAGTGCGCACCGTCATTCAGAATCAAGAGTGCCAGTGTGCCGCAGCTGTGCTAATGGCGGACAAACAACCAAAACTGCCAATTTCTCGAGTGGCACCTGCTCATACAACAAAGACAGGTAAACGGAAAAAGACCGATGACGATAAACAAGCCCATCGGAGCCCATTGACTCAAGTGTCAAAACTCTAGCCGCATAACATAGCCTACAGATAAAATGTCACGCACTGTGCAAAGCAACAATTGAAACCTGCTAATTCACTGGCTTGTCATGTTGCTGAAATAATGTACTAGCAAACCTTATTTAGCATTACACGTCGCTAGAATAATTACTTACATACTGTAACGTTACCGTTATATTATCTTACTAGCTATTTATAACTTAGGCTATAGAAAGAGTGCAACGTTATGAAGTTACATTACATGTATTGCAAAATACGTAATGATTTGAGGACCAAGTTTGTAGTCAAAGTATGGGCAGGCCATAGTCAATGTAAAGCATATTGTTGACGTTTCGTCCCTACCAGTGAATGTGCGATAACTGTTTATCTGCCGTCCTCATGCAGGGCGCATGTTTACTAGCCTGCGCGTTCACGGCAGGCTGCGTTGTGGGGGAGGAGCTGTGGAGGGAGGGCTGTAGCGCAGCAGAGAGCAAGGGGGAGTGACATGTAAATTGTGCTTGTTTAAATTTTCAGGCCAAGTCAACGTTTTCTAAAAGCTCCCTACTGCAGCTTTAAGGGCGAGTAAATCATGGGCTAATTTTCATTTTTGGGTGACCTATCCTTTTAATTAAGCCTGCTAAAATGCATTTTTGTGAAGATTGTTTTAAGTTCACTTAAATAAGTTTTAAAGCCTAATAAACCTAATATAACATTATATAACATAAAAATACCTGTAACTGGAGCCATACACTGAAGTCCACATCCATTGCTGCAGCATTTCTCATTGTTGGCACAGTCACTGTCATTGGCACACGACACGAAACGTATCCGGGGACACATTGCTGCTTCATATTTTCTTCTTGGACACACTCCTGGCTTTACTGTTATACAGACACATGACAGAAGCCAAATCACTGAATGCTGAATGTCTTTTACTGGGTTTTAACTTTTTGGGTTATTTTGCTATTTGAAAAAAATGCCTTTAAATTCATTTGGCGAAGTGATATGGACATGTAATGTGGTCAAGACCTGTCTGGAACTACTTTAGCCTGCTTTCCCCTAAAAATAATTGCATACCTTAAAATCTTCAACCAATCAGTTTCAAGCATTTAACAGCCAGTCAGGGGTGCGTTTATAGTGGGGATGTTGGGCTGGTCTAGGGGATGCAGAGTATATCAGGCATTTGGGCCCAGGACGCTAGGGGGGCCCAAATCACCACTTTGGTTTATTTTATTACTTTTTTGTGAATTCGTTCTACTGAGCCCCTCACCATGCCCGTTTCTGAAACTTTTCACATGTCTACTGGGTAATAAATGTGATGTGTCTGTCGAGTTTCATGCATTTTCAAGCATGTGAAGAGTCTCAAAAGCATCCAAAAAGAAAATTAAAGTTTGATGCGTTGCCACGGCAACAGTATCTAAGATATCAATAATCCTTTCGCAGGTCTACATCTGCCGTGTGTTTACATTATACACATAATGTTAAGCAAATCGGGTAAAAATAAGAGGGTGATTTCAAAGCATTTTGAAAGTGACACTTCCTGTTGCCAGTTAGTGGCGCTGTAACTTTGACTCACAATAGTCACATCCATGTGATCAGCCTCTTACAACGAACACACAACTGAAGTTTCATCAAGATCAGTTAATGTATGCAGAAGTTATAACACACTATCTGTTTCACTTCTCACCATAAATTTGTTTCCTCGCCACAGCCAAACAGTTTGAGATATCAAATCTGTCCGCAATTTAGCATCCTCAATGTCTTGACTTCATGCACACCGAGTTTGGTGGTGATTGGATGAATTCTCTAGGAGGAGTATTTCAAATTCAAGAGCATATGTTTTCAAACAACCCATAATACTCTACTTCCTGTTGGGCGGAGCTAATAACAGAGTGCAGAAGTTGTTCTGCCCGATGAGATCTATACGTGTACCGCGTTTCATATTAATTCATGCAAGCGTTTGATATATGGACCAAGTTTTCTGACCCCGTTCAAGGGGGCGCTGTTGAGCCCCCCTGCCACATCCGGGTACCAGCTTCAGCCCGGCCCTGATGGCTGCGGGTTCTGACCTGTGTGCAAAGTTTCAAGAGTTTGGGCATGTTAAGGGCCCCAAAAGTGCCCGAAAGGTTGACAGAAAAATAATAATAAAGAATCCTAAGGAAAACAATAGGGCCTTCGCCCTTTCAGGGCTTGGGCCCTAATAACAAAGTTATTTTAAATTGTAATAATATTTAACAATATTACAGTTTTTACTGTATTTTTGATCAAATAAATGCAGCCTTCGTGAGCAGAAGAGACTTAAAGAACATTAAAAAACAAAAAAAGCATTTGCTACCTCTCTATATCAGATCCCAAGACAATTAATTAGTAAAAAACATTAGAAATAGTTATTTAAAATAGGACATGTGACCTATTGAGAGAGGACTATGACAATTTTCTACCAAAAAAAAAACTTCAAGTTCAGGTAGACATGCTTACCAGGCTTACAGTCACAGTTTATACTCGGGGTTCCAGGTGGAGTTCGGGTTCCCGCTATCTCCTGCCCCCTACTGTCCACACACCAGCAGTAACCTGTGGACCCATGGCACTGCTCAGACCTGTACTGACCCTCCTCATCACAGTTAGGGATGAAGGCTCCGATCAGAATAACACCACCGTTTCCACTCTGAAGACTGTCTCTTTGCTGCTCACACTGGGTCTTGGGACGACCTTCAAGGTAAACGTACCAGAGATTATAGAATTTACTTGGAGGGTTAGTTCTCCAAAAAAAAAAAAACTAATTCTGTCATCAATAAGTCACCCTCATGTTGTTCCAAAACTCATAAGACTTTCGTTCAACTTCTGTATATTTTTCAACCCGTTAAGACAGATAGGAATGCCACAGGTAAAGGTTTATAAAATGTAAATTATAATGGGTTAATGTGAAGATTTTTTAAGTTCACTTTAGCCTTCAATTATACTGTCTCAATATTTAATAATACAACTTAAACTAAAATCAATTTCAGAGACAGTTTTAGTATTAATATCAGTGATCCTGGCCTTCATTCATAAAAAGATGCCATTATAACAAATTAAAATATACCGTCTTTAATTTGTTTCTACATCGATTTGGAGAGCAGCTATGAAATTACTACAATATAAAAAGATTAACTGATGTAAAAAATTTTTTTTTTACAGATTACAGAAGTGATTAGCTGTATTTAACTAAAACCTAATAAAACATAATATATTAATAGAAAAATGTATCACTTTTAATTATACTATAATGAGGAATGCCTATAATTAATGGCTAAAATTTAAGACTGAAATAAATTTATTTCATAGAGACATCAGGAGCAGTATTGGTATCAGTGATGCCTTCTTTCATAAAATGAAATATCAGCCATCAACCAGATCATTTTGTTTTGAAATTAATTGAGATTTAATGTGAAATTACTACAATATAGGAATATGTAAAATAACTTTAATGTTAGGTGTGTGATGGAAAATTCTTAAATCTGACTACCTAAAATAAAACTGTTGCGTCTACTAATCGACACAGAGCGTCTACTAATCGACACTTAATAAATAAAACTGTTGCGTCTACTCATCGACACAGAGCGTCTACAATCGACACTTAATACCCTTTATACTCTAGCTCTTGCGTCTTCAATCGACATCTGGCTGAGTTCACTAACCTAACTTCTTTGCTGCGCAGCATAAAAACAAATGAGACAGACTTCAGTAAATGCCCCTCAGATGGTTTATTCAAAACGGCCGGGAGTTCTCGAGCAATACTCAGAGATTCTCGGCCCAACATAAAAATACAATAGGCTTTATAGGGTAAAGCCAGACATATCAAAATAGAATCATCATGACTAACATGTCATGCGCTATCAATATGATTGGTTGAATTGTTTAAAGCAAGCCCCCCCTTGTCATTACCCTTTGTTAGCTACATCAGCAAAATATCAAAAACATTGTAAGGGGTTAATATTTCAGTCAATCATTTCACAATACAGTCAAAATAAACAGAACATTGAGTCCTTTCTAAAAGTTCCATTCGACCCAGGTTACATTGAGTCAAAAGTTTGTTAGAAGGTTAGATCATATCGAAAGTTCGTCTGGTGGCTACATCCTAAATAAAAGGAAGTAAAAGTTATCCTGTTTTATTGTTAGATCTGGAATGGAAAGTTAGTCACCATCAGACATAGAAATGGGAAGTGTAATAAAAAGCTTATCATAAGATGAAAATCTAAGTTCAGATTTTCATGGTTAGTAACATAATTAATCTTATCTAATTAATTCTACTACAGGTGTGATTCATTGCGCTTAATTACAGAAAATGAGCAATTCTGTTTTTTGTTTTTTTATTGACTGCAAATTACAGTATAATATCATACCTGTAACTGGAGCCATACATTCACGTCCACCACATGTAGTGCTGCAGCATTTCTTATTGTCTGCACAGTCACTGTCATTGGCACACCTCACTGGACGCTTCATGTTACACACTAGTCCTGTATAGTCTGGGATTGGACACACTCCTGGCTTCACTGTTATACAGAAACAAGAAAAATAAATTAGCTCTGATATATTGAAGGGGAGATAAATGTGACATTTATTACAATGAGTTTGTGAAGATATAATTTAAGTGAATTTAAAACAAAGTTGTTATTTTTTAAAGCCTAAAAAAACGAAATATATTGATAGAAAAATGTATTGCTTTTAATTCTACTGTAATGATGAATGCCTATAATTAATGGCTATAACTAATAATTTTATATAATATAATATAATATTAATATAATATAAATATATCAGTGAGGCCCTCCTACATAAAAAGATGCCATTAAACAAATATTTGAAATATCATTCAGCCCACTGTCTATGTTGTTTCTAAATTAATTTGGAGATTAAATGTGAAATTACTACAATGTAAAAATATATACAAGAACTTGAATGCTAGGTGCGATTCATTGCGTTTAATTAAAAAAAAGTAACTAAATGGCACGTTTTCTGTATTGACCACATATAATACCATACCTGTAACTGGAGCCATACACTGAAGTCCACATCCATTACTGCAGCATTTCTCATTGTTGGCACAGTCACTGTCAACGGCACACGACACGAAACGTATCCGGGCACACACTTCTGCTTTATACTTTGTGTTTGGACACACTCCTGGCTTTACTGTTATACAGACACATGACAGAGAAGCCAAATCACTGAATGCTGAATGTCTTTCACTGGGGTTTTTGGTTATTTTGCAGTTGAGGTTCCTAGAACAATGAATGCCTAGCCATGCTTTAATATGCCTAGTCAAGTCAAAGTTCAGCAGTGATATAGTCATTGAATAAAATAAAATACTGGATGTGCTCAGAGACAGACTGATCAAAATAACACTGGCAGAGATGAACATTACAGTATTTTTAAATGTATTGTCATATACGTGTCCTCTATCAGATTTCTTAAGTTTAATAAAATTCAATCAGAATACAAAGACACTGTGTGGCAATTACCTGTATTAACAATAAAATGAAGTCAGTATTATCAATAAAATCCATCTTTGGGTTTACACACAGTTTAATGCAGCTCAGACATGTGGATTTGCACAGCAACTTGTAATTGCATAAATTATGTAAAGAGATTAAAGTTTTAAATGTAACCTTTAATGTAGAAATATTAAATGATTGAAATAGGACCTAAATGAAAAGAAACTGTCTACTTTTGAACTATGAAACTAAAACTGCCAGTAGGTGGCGGCAAGTCAGTCTTAATGAGCGAGTTGAATCCTTTATTCAACAGATTAACGAAAAAAATGCTAATTCATTTTACTAAACAAATGACTGCATTCACTGCATTTCTTCCCCACTATAGTGTGATGGCAGTGAGATGGGAGAGAGCGCTTAACTCTTCTGACTGCTTAATTTAGTGGAATGAACAAATAACCATTCTCTGTAAAGAAATTTAAATTTATCAAGATCTTTCTAAATGTGCGCTCTTGGGCAAAAAAAAGAAAGAAAAAAAAAGAGCCAGTTTATAAGTTAAAATAGCTCTCTATGTTGTATAGTTGTTATAGTTAAACCCGGAAATTTTGAAAAATGAAGGAAACCTTTTTATTTTATTTATTTTTTACTTAGTGCTATTTAACAGCTTAATTGCAGAAGGAATGAATGAATTCTTAAACCGGTTTAATCTGCAGCATGGAATTCTTAACCTCCTACCCGATGGCAACATCAGTTCAGGGTGTGCGCTGTATCACACAGAATTTGATGTGCCTCTCTCCAGCATAGACTTTTCACACAAGGTGTGACGATAAAAAGGTTATATTCTGCCCATGATCTTCATGGCCGTTTGAAGACGTCCAAGCTTGGATTTCAACTGTACTGTCAAACTACCATAGCAATGGTGTAATCCATGTCTAATCACATTCTGCAGTACAGCTTGATAAAACATCATAATCTTACTACTGACACCATAAAGTCTGAGCCTTCTCAAAATACAATCTTTGTTGAAAACGAGTGCAAGTTGTCAACATTAACATGCCATGCAAGAGAACAGTCAATATAAACACTAAGATATTTATATGAGAACACGTGTGATTGGGAGGTTATGAATATGCAGGGCTATGGTCTCCAATTGACTCTGGATCGAATATCATTTGAGTTTTCTTTAAAGGGGTGATGAACTGAGAAAAGCTTTTGACATAAGAGGTCATCATACTATAAGAATATTCTGCAAGTTTCAGAACTGAACACTTCCTTGTTAGTCAAATAAAAGCTGTTATTGACACCAGGCACAGCGAACGACAGGTTCTTCAAAGTGTGGATCACCGCCCCCGCAGAAGATCAACGCCTACTTCAACACTGCCTGTTTAACCCCAGCCACCAATTCACACATTACATAAACTCATTATATGCAAAACTGTTATCCAATCATAGCAGTGGGCGTTTACTTCCAAGTTTAATGCCGCACATCATACAACAATATAAATAAAAAAATTAAATAAAAAAAAAGTACCCTTTTATAATAAAAGGATTTACATCCACCAGTTTCAAGTTGTCCAGTAATATAGTTGTAAAGTGATAAAAGCTTGATGAACACAGTGCGCGATACACTCTGCTGCTCTCGCTGCTCTTCCACTAGGTGGGACATAGGCCGCACAAACAACAACGCTACCAAACTCCATTGGAGTCGGTAGATAAAATTAGTCATAGCAATTTCAAAACACTGCTTCATGAAGCGTCGAGCTTTTGTTCCGAATCAATGGTTAGGAGCGCGTTTCAAACTGCCAGAGTCACAGGATTTCAGTAAACAAGGCTTCATTATGTATAACATTCATAACGGTTTTGAAATTTCAATGGTTCAACGCTGGTGGTGATGATCTGTCAACCCATGAATCATGAGTCAATGAGAAGAACCAATGAACAAGTATCTATGGGTTTTACAGTCTATGGCTTTACCAGACATCTGATCAGTTTTAGTTATTTGTAGACGTTTTAATTAGACATTATATAGCCTAATTAAAATGAATAATGATAGTTAAGTCTCTTATTGGCCTGTTTAGCTGAGCCATTCATAGAACAAACAAAACAAACCCTGACCCTGAATTGATAAAGAACATATGGACACTTGATAATCTTATTAGATGATTAGATAATTGCATTTGAAAGATTTTACTTTCAATAAAAAAAAAAAAAAAAAAAAAAAAAAAAAAAAAAAGGCAATAGATTTTTAAGAGGTGTTTTTATGCATGTTTGGCCCGGGTTTTTGTTGCATTTACACTGTTCTGACCACTAGGGGTCCCCCGTGGAGAAGGGTGTCGGATTGTTTCGAAGTCTCCACACAATACAGCACATTTGAGTTTACCGTTTCAGTGTTCCAGGAAGCCTCGATCTGCCCATCATTAAATATAATGGTCTCAATTTCAAACAAAACTTCAACATCGGGCAGCAGATTGTGTGTAGCTACTGTTTACACCAGTCATTAGGCTACTCACATATTCAGCCATTTAACCCGATTACACACTTAATGACGTCCACCCGCACAAGTGAGGATACTTTCAACTCCAGAGAATGGTTGAGTTATATCAATTTATAAATATATACACTAACATATCATTTTATTTGAATTATTTAAACTGATGTACAAAATTCAACTTTCTCCGGACGCCTATGTTACACTCGTTCAAGCATTTCTACAGGCTGCGTAATGAAGTTAAAGAACGTGGATCTTCTCACCTGTGTTTCGTCCTAGAGCAGCTTCTGTTGTGCTCAAGCATCCAGACAAACACAATAGCCTAACACAGCGAAATACACTAGAGCTGTCATCCTCTCCACTTACGATCATACAATGAACTGCTGGAAAATCATAATTGTTTCAGGACGAGAGAGTATTTAAGTTAGCGCTCAACCAATGGCGCGAGTTTGGGGCGGGATGATCTGTTTTGGCGAACAATGGACTAATTGGGACTAATTGGCAAATTCCAAACGGCATTGTTGCGCCCTTGAAGAGCCCCTCAGGAAGATGCCATTTGTAGGGGTGTGCCAAACGAAAGTGACCAACTGGATCCCTTCAAGAAAGGCCCTTACACAAGGGCTGCATTACAGTCCAAAATTGTCATGCCCTTCACTCGCTAACTTCCCTCCGTCTCGTTCACTCGGATGAACGTCATTGCTTACGTTGCACGAGTGCCTACTACTGGCGGAAACTGCAATTGGGCTGAATCGGAATGTCCTGTCCTGAGTTGATTTATTATTATTTATTTCTCCCCTTCAAGAATTTGTTTAATGCAGCATCCAAATGTTTATAGGTGTGTTTGGGTTGTTTTAAATGAATATATATATATATATATATATATATATATATATATATATATATATATAATTAATATATCATAGAGTTGTTTGTTGTGGTGGTGATTATTATTTTTTTTTTTATTGAATTCCTAACATACAAAATCAATGCCAGGGGTAAATACAATTGAGATTATATAGTCAGGAGAATATCATGCAAATGACACAGTGAGACAGTTGTAAGGGCTTTGGAGTTGCTGGATGTACTGAGAGTGTCCAGGTAGGATTTAAGTTCCTTACAAAAAAAAAAAAAGTAGGGCTTAGCATCCTGAAATTTACATTTGTGTAAAAAGTATTTTGCAAGACCAATAAATAGGTTTATCCAAAAATATTGGTCCTTTACAAACAAAGATACAGAAATCCTTCCAGAACAGACTTGTATATGTGCATTCCAAGAGGAGATGAGAAATAGATTTGTGTTCAGCACCAAAAAAATAACACAAAGTGTCAATATCAGGAAACATCTTTTTTTTAAGTAAAGCTTCACAGGATAAAAAAGATAAAGTAATTTGTAAGACACATCCTTGACCTTATTGGTTATTAAATATTTAGATGACAAAGTCCACACTTTCTTCCATGGAATATTGACAAACTGGCCATTCCAGTATACGACACAATGTATGGGAGAGAAACAGTCTCATTTTGAAATAGCTGTCTAATTCTTCTGTTCCGACAAGAAGAGTTAGATAAAAAATTTTTTTTAAATCCAATCGTTGTATCAAAAGGATGATCTACTGACAAAGAAATCTGGGATCTAGCTGAATCTCTGAGAAGAGTTATTGCTCCATAAGGGATGGCAATTATAATAGCAAACTCTCGTGGAGTGACAGGTATATTGTACTTGTTCAAAAACTCTGAATATGAATACAGGTATCCATCAGTATTGATTAACTGAGAAACCAAAATAAAATTATTTTTAACCCAGTTTGGGAAAAACAACGACTTATTTTTATAGATAATATCACAATTATTCCAAATAAAGTACCGGTGATGACTTAAATTGTGTTTATAAATTAGGTGCCAGGCCAAAAGCGCTTGTTAATGAAAATTTGACAATTTAAGGGGCAATTTGGTGATGTTGTAGTTACATAACAATAGGAAAGGGAGACCCCCTCCCACCTTAGAGAAAACAAGACTAGGAAGAGTATTCCAGAATGAATCAGGGTTAGTACTGTTTTAACCAATTTATCTTGAAAGTATTATTTAAAGAAGTAAAATCTAGAAAGTTTAGACCACAACATTCATAATTTTTAATAACCACGGACTTTTTAACATAATGCCTCTTAAATCCAGGTTTAAGCTAGGTTTATACTCAACGCATCCGCACGAGCGCGAAGGTGCGCGCGGCAAAAAATGGCGTCATTGCGGTGTGGGCGGTCGTGCGCGTTGGGTGAGCAAGACCCCATTTCGCTTGGCGGTGTGCACAGCTTTTTTTTTTGTAATTCATTTATTTTATTTTTTTTCATCTTCGGATGCGGCGCCACATAATTTAGTTATGTTGTATACACATTCTCATATCCATATATTTTGGTTTATTGTCACGAGTAATAATCTCAGGGTTTACTGGGTTTTACACAATTCTTTTTGTTGTGTGATATTGGTGGTGGTGTCCTAAAATAAACAGCTGTGACCCAATGTGAAGGCTGCATCCTTCGAAGGACGCACCATATATCCTTCGTAGGATTTCCTAATTGCACAACCAGGTGTTTTTGATCACCTCCTGGCGCCAAGCAACGGTGCGAGAGGACAGCTGCCATCCTGATAATTCATTTGATATAATTGAGTAAACAGCTATGGAGCCAGAATTGGCTATTGTCATTTTTATGTTTTATATTTTACTGGAGGACATGATGAGGATGTTTCAGCCCTGGCACTGCCAGGTCATGTAGCCTATTTTCGGTTTAGCCCTGTTTGAATATAAAACCCAATTGAATATAAAAAAGTCCAGTATTTCTCCCGCTCGTCATCGGCAGTTGTCAGGCGACAAGAACAATCCTCCGTAGGCTAGACCGGTCCGAGCGCGTCAGATGCGCCCTTTGATATGGGACGCTGCTGTAGTTAGCAACAATTTGTTAATATTGTGACAATAGACCTACATTTTGTTACTTTAATTTTCGGAACTGCATATTTCGTTAAGTATTCACGTACAAATGTGAAGTAACCTACTGAAGTACTTTTTTTCCCTCACATATGATTTTACATTAAACTACACAAAAGTAAATAGTTTAAATGTAATAACCTTGAAAATATTCAGAACTAAAATGCAACATACAGTACGCAGTAATGCAGTAGTAGCATAATATAAATGCAAAACTATCATAAAAATAGAATATTTTTTCCCCTGCAGAATACATACCTCTAGATTTACTCTAGATACTTTCAGTACATTAGAGTATGCAAGATAATTTTGCTTAAGGTTTTAGTAGTTTTTCCCCAATGCAGTATTAGTAGTTATTTAGAGGCCTTACCAGGGTCTCCATTGTGACCATCCCGGTCCAGCAGCACCACAAGGGTCTCCCTGCTCAGCTCAATAAAACTCTACATCATTTTTTTCTTATTTTATGTACTGTAAATGTAAATGTTTATGTTAATTTTTATATGTTTAACGTATGTTGTTAATAGTTGGAAAAAGTACTTTAATGTAGCCCGTGGAACAAATGATTTTCATTTACCAATTTTATTTAAAAAAAAAAGGTATAGAAGAATTTGTAGAAATTATGACTGTCATTACAAAAATAAACAATGACCAGAACAATTCATTCTCTTTTATTTACACATTTAAAGTTGCATAAAAATAATGTACAGATTTTTTCTTTCCTTTTAAAAAATAAAAGTGAAAAGTTAAACAAGAATATGTTGTAAAAATATATATTTTTCAATCATTCTCTCAAGAAGAGAGAACAGCCGGTCCATCCTCTCTCTACTCTCCTGTGCTCTATTCGGCTCTGCCTCTCTCTCTAGTTGCCCTTTGTCTCGCCACCTTCGTGCTGGTGCTGCTGCTGGTGCTGCTGCCCCTGGCTCCTCCTCACCGTGGGCACCCACTGCTGAACTCGGCCCTGGTGTGTCCTCAGGGATTGAGGCAATGACGACAAGGGGGTTGGTGCAATGCCTCTGTCCCAACACCTCATCCATGCTGTAAAAAATTTGTAACACTCCCAAATCAAAAATTTCAATTGACCGATAACATCTAAATTTTTCAATTGGCCCAAGTGAAATTCTGTAAATTCTAAAATTAAATATACAGATTTTCACTTGGGCCAATTGAAAAATTTAGATGTTATCGGTCAATTGAAATTTTTGATTTGGGAGTGTTACAAATTTTTTACAGTGTGAGGACAAACCAGGGCCAAGTTTCAGCAGTGGGTTTCCCACTTACACCCTCATCTGTCCCAGGACACTTGCAATCCTAAGGGCAGAGAAAATGAACCATGGCTTGTTAACAACAACAGCACAATACATTTCAGCAAAGACATGTGTATTAACTTTCTTACTTTGTATTTTTTTTTCTCCTGAATTGCTCTAAAAAAGCAGAAAAGGGTAACACAGGCGTGCAATCTTAAGTGCATTGTTAACACTGCAAAATATGACACATCAATACATGTATACAAAATACTTCAGAAATCATATTTCTGGAAACTCAAATTTCGTTAAAACCTTTGTGACATAGCTTTCATGACAGCATTACAAAAACACATACAAGTGAAACCCCATTGCCTTATCTAATGCTTTTCTTATTGTTGTGGGCTTTATAGGGTGAGTGATATATCTTACAAGTGAGATAGACTAGTGCAAATAATTACAAATTATTACAAATAGGTTGTTAAACTAATATTAGCACAAATTTTGCCTCAAACTACCTGACAAATGAAGCCACGCAATGGTGACGAAGGAGTTAAGATGAAGTTTATAAGAAAATTTAACTTTGGTTTCGCTAGCTATTTGAATAAATGAAAACATAATACTTACATTTAAATGTGAATTTGCAATCCACCACTCGAACACTAGTCTCGACCGCCTTTAAAAGTAAATAAAAAATGCTGTCGTCACCGGCGCGCAATGGCTTATGGGGTGGGATAGGCCACTTAGGATCCTTTTATGTATCCTTCCTTTCACGGGGAAATGAAGGGTGTATTTGGCGTCGCTTTTGAATCAGGGTAGCCTGGAGGGAAAGTTTTGCCAGATGGAGTTTTGAATCAGAGTAGAAGAGAGAAAAAGTAATTAATAGAAGCAAAAAAGTAGACAAACAAGTTCCGAATGATCATATGAACCCTGTTCAAAAGGGACGTGTGTATGCATTAATAGCAGAATGAAATGAAGAAAACTCCTCCCGAATACCAAAAACATTCAGAATAATTGCCTTTGCAGATTATTTTGACATCTTTCAAATTGTCACTGTTGAGATACAGTTAGAAGAAATGCAACCCTTGATAAAATAAAAGCATTGACTGCTTGATGCGTTTCTCACCCCTATAGCAAGAGTGTGAGAGTATCAGTGAGAAAAAAAGGTTGCAAAAAACCTTTGTACTTTGAAATTTCAGGGCATCGAGTTAGTTAAACCTCTTCAACGGGGTGGATTTATACACTTCAAACAGTATACCCTAATGGTTTAAATGAAGAGTTGCCTTTAAATTGTTATTTGTGAAACTATGTAATCTGAAATCAATTTAATCAATTTAATTTGTTGAAATTTATTTGATTTGTTATGTGTATGTATGTGTATATGTATGTGCATGTGTATGTGAATGTATATGTATATATATATATGTATATGTGTGTGTATGTATGTATATGTATGTATGTATGTGTGTATATGTATAATTTTTATTTTTTATTTTTTTGGGGTAATTGTTCATAAGGGTCACATGTGAACATTAATGGCCTGTTGTGTTGTGTTATTCCTTGTATGTCAACAATGTTGGTAACTTGATGCACCTGACGGTGCTGATGATTTGAGGAATGAGGTTCACCTGTGATGTGTTTTTTTTTAAAACAGTCTTTCCGGTGTTTCACAGTACACACTGATGATGGCTTAGGCCGAAACGCGTCTGTGTGGACATGGTTACAATAAATCTATGAAATTATACTTTGAGAGTGCGGTTTTTCATCTTTATTTTTGATAAACTCTTTATTACTCGCACCCATAAACGATTTGGGAGTTGAGCGCGCCTGTTCTCAATACTATTTGAAGGGATTAGGAAAAAAACTGCAAGAATATTGATCGCCCTATTTACAGGCGATGGTAGTTTTTATTCTATTTTTATCTGAATGCGAAATTTGTGTTCAAAACATTGTCAGAAAAGGTCTGTACATAGGATTGATTGGTCAACCAAGGGAAATACCATATGTATAGCTATAAGACAAGAGATAACGTAAAATCAGGTTTAGAGTCTATATTTGTGTGCATGACTCCTAAAAACCACAGATTAAATAAATTACATGTATTTCAATCAATACAGGTTCATTTCTACATTCGCACTCTGAGAGCCTTATGAGAACAGTTGGGGCCCAATTAACCAAGTAAAATGACAAAATAGACAAGCAATAAATTGGTTATTGGCGGGAAAAAGGAGGTGTTCGTGTAATATTTGGAGCTAACTGTTGTACTCATATCCCAAATATTACAGTTCCTGATGGATTATTCACTAAGGCAGTGAAGAAACTGAAAAACAAAAGAGATGAAATTACTTAAAATGTGGAAAGAGACAGAGACTGGTTTGACTCTATATTTGAATATTGATGGAATGGCTTAAAGTGGGGATAATAACCATAGCAGTTGTTATTTTTGTGCTGTTGTTTCGTTGTGTTGTGCCTTTTCTCAGATAACTGATCACCAGTATTGCAGATAAACAGAAGATCGATATATCTGTGGGTCTAAATCCAATTGATTTGGATTCACTAGAGAGTACCAGAAGTCCTGGACCGGACGAACTAGAAAAATCAAAATAGTAATAAATAAATACATAAAAAAAAAAGAATGGTGGGAAAGGGGTGTCTCTTTTATATTACTCTTTATTTTTAAATTTTCTCCTGTTTTTGGCTTGCGAGGGAGACCGCATGTAGCATATACAGTACAGTATAGAGTAGGCAGGAAGATAGAGGGTGTTATGTTTGTTATTTTGGCATGCCCCTTCCTGAAGTCATTAAATCTTTTTGAACAAAATCATTATATTCAGAGTCATCAAGGAGTTTGCTGAATCAAGAAATATGAAAGAGAGGGGACGATGAAGGTCTGAAGCAGGACATTATTCATGTTACGAGGTGATGCTAAAAATGATTTTTACAATTTTTGTAGTAATTTTCTGTATTATAATTTTTTATTTTATTAGTATGATCTGGGTGAAATATAATTGCCAGAGATTAAGTGGGAGAATTTGGAAAAAGGATCGACAAGCATGACAGTGCAAAATTAGCAGCAAGGACAGGCTCAACTGGTGGTTTAAAAACCCTCTGTCTGCTCCACCACCAGATAGCGCTCCAGGCCACCAGAAGCGCCTGTGAGTTCCTCTGGCATGGAGAGGCTGCTCACTGCAGAGCCAGGGGTGGTGTGTGAAGTCCAGCTCCCCCTCTCTGAATGAAATTTGGGAGTAATGGGTGGAGCTAGAATATCCAACCACACCCTAACTATTCCCATAACTTCCAGAGAGGTGGATTTGGCTTTGACCCTCCACTGGAGTAGGACCCCATTACATTAATCATTCTATAATAGATTATAGACATAATCTCATTATAATTGCATTTAGTGTGCAAAAGACAATTAATGAAAAATAAGAGTTAAAAAAGGGAAATCTAATTAGAGAAGTGCAAAAGCATATGAGAATGCCTAGCCCTAGACTTTTTGTTTTTGTACAAGCTTTGGTGCACCTCATTCATTATTTTTTCAGTTACACACCTGAAGCAATACTATGCTCTCTCCATCTCCATATTCATTACTATGTACTATCATCTTTTGACAGAATAGTCTGTTTAAGATGTTTTTGCGAACTCTGGGGGAGGCATGTCCTCTTGCTTCTTCTAGTAAAGTCTATGTGGACATCACAGACAACCCTGAGGTGAAACAAAGACCATGAATACTTTTGATCTGCTTTATGATGATTTGTAATTTGATCATTGAAAGCGCTTTGCAAACCAAAGATTTGCTATGATACAGAATATCCATGACAGTAATGTGTTACTAGTATCTCATTTTGAAGAATATTACTGAATAAAAATGCAGTAACCAGTAAAATTAACTTTTCCATTGTTGTTCAGTCCTTGTTGTACAAATAGGATGATTGGTCAGTGTAGTGTTTGTCCCGCCACTACTCCACTGTGATTGAACGGCTGGCAAAAAAGTGACAGTGATAAGTGCTGCCTATTACCCAAAGTTGAACAGCTAAAAAAAAAAAGACAGGGCAAATCAACTTGTGCAGTATTATTATGGTACATAGTGCATCAAAATCATCAGCAGAATAACCTGAGATGATGAATTGTTTAAATGCATTAATGCAGATTTGGTCCAATTAATCAAAGATACCCGATGCAATACAACAATGGAGAGAGAAGGCATCCCTGATGAATGCCATGTGAGATGGAAAAATGTGATGAGCTAATGCCACCTGTCATGACCACCGCAGAAGGATTAGCATATAAAACTTTGATCATATTAATAAAGTCACTCCCTAAGCCAAAACGTTCCAGTACTATCCAAAGGTATTGCCACTCCAGCCAATCAAAGGCCTTTTCGGCATCTAAAGATAATGTGGCACATGGTGGGTCAATTCCACTAGCCGCATGTATGATATGCAATAAATGGCAGACATTATCTGCTGCCAATCGTGATCTAATTCTCTATTAATACCTTTGGGTTCACTAACCAAGCTGTTGGGAGTTTGAACTGCCACAATATTTGAATATTTTTCCATGCTCTTCAACCTGAGAACTAAGAAATGGCTTGGCTTAGCACCATTAAAGTAATAGGTTATTCTAGCCTTGTGCATCAAAAACTCTGCTCTGTGCCGCAACAAGGAGTTAAGCTCTGTACCACATTTATTTACATACTCAGAGGGCAAAATGTTTATCTGGAGTTGAATCAGTAAGGATTGAGCTTATATACACCACTGAGGGACTTACAACTTCCTTGTAAGGTAGTAAAACATGTTGCTTATGTTTAAAGGGGTGGTATAATGCCCTTTTCACAAGATGTCAAATAAATCTCTGATGTCCCCAGAGTGTGTGTGTGAAGTTTTAGCTCAAAATACCCCACAGATAATTTTATATAGCATGTTAAAGTTGTCACTTTTTGAGGGTGAGCAAAAACGCACAGTTTTGTGTCTGGCCCTTTAAATGCAAAATAGCTGCTGCTCCCGACACAGAGGGCAGGGTTTCAAGAGCTTGTGTGTATTAGCAGCTCCGATTACCTCACGCAGACACACACTAAAATGACAGTGTTCTGCCTTTTATGTTTAAACGGAGTCAGACAAAGATGGAGAGACTCAAGAAGAAGTGACAACACGTAGAATGCAACAGGACGTCTCTGAATGGTTAGTTGATGAATTTATGTTGCTGATGTGGAGTTAACTATCTTCAATTAGCATATTCTGTCATGATAATCTATAAATTGCTCGTATAGGAACTGTTGTGAGATGCACACAGAGTGACTTTCTATTGCATGTCAAAAGACGGATGCTACAGTTTGAGCTGACTCACAAATGTGCTCGACTAAAGCAACTCTTCCTCTTTTCAACACGGACTGCATGTTCCTGGGGGCGGGGTTTATGTAAATTTTAGGGTTAGTGATGTCACTAACCCAGGAGGAATGTTGTGTAGTCCCAACCAGCCGTTTGCTGTAGTCCTTAAAAAACGATTTCTTTAAAAGCAAATATCTCCCTTTGCTTTGAAATTTGAGCGTTGTAACTTTGCAGATGTTGTTTATGCTCAAACAGCAACATTACAAACTAAAGTTAGAAAAGTGAAATCATACTCAACCACCCCTTTAAAATGGAGCGTATACCTCATTCTTACGCATGGCGCAATCCACTTTCCATATAAAGAAACTGTCCTTCAGTGTATACATTTGTGGTACATTTGCATCAGTGAACAATAATCATTTCATTGTAAAGAATATGCCAACTGCTGATTTACACATCATCATTCGAAAACCTATGCATCAGTGAACATATGTTGCATTGTACACATACGTCTATGCAAAATATAGCTCATCCCATATCTCTCCTCAGCACACATGTACAACATGACTTCACAAAATACATTATGCAAATTACTATGAACATTAATAAAGAAATATAATATTGAAAAATAACAATACAATTTTAGTCTTCATCTTTATATTGTAACAGTAAGATATTGAAACTCCAACTAGAAGCCTTAACTGGTGCAGACACAAGAGAAATCAACACTGTGATCGGATAAAGGACATGGTTTTATTACAATACTGTGAATTTCTGAATATGAGGCATTAGATAAAATAATATAATAAAGTCAAGAGTAACTTTTCTGTCCAGAAAAGTAAAAAGTGTACTGCCTCGACGTGGGATAAAGAAAACGATCAATTAAGCTCAAATCGGACCTGAATATACGTAGGTCAGCAGACGATAAAGACTGGGTTGGGAGGTTCTGTGTACAATAACTATCAAGAGATACGTCCACTTCCGCATTCATATCAGCACCAATAATAAGAAAACAATCCTGAATCTGCAATAGAACTTTAGTGAGAGCAGGAAAAAAACTGAGATGGGGCATAAATTGAAATAAATGCAAAATTATGACCTGCTATACATGGTTTAATATATGATACTCTACTATCCTCACATCTATATCTTTCTAAGATGTTAAAAGAAAGCTTTCATTTTAATGCTACAAGTGTACCATGTGATTTACTATCCAATGAGGATGACACAGCTACATAATAAAACTTATTACAGAACATTTGGACATCTGGTTTCCTCAAACTGTGACTCTTGAATGAAAGCTAGGTCAAGATGATGTCTATGCAAGTAATCAAGGCAGGCAGCACGCTTAATGAGACCATTCAATCCATTCACATTCCATTATGTGAATGATTTATGTTGCCATGTATTCACTGTAAAACTGTAAAATAACATAAACAAACAATTAGACAAGCATAAGGCAGTAAACTGAGTCTTTAAAGCATACCTAATACTACAGAGGGAAAAATACCCACTCAACCTGGTTGCCACAACCTCCACGGACACCCAACTTCCCACAGAAACAGGAGAACATCTAGAGGAATTACTTCCAATGAACACAAAAAAAAAAAAAAAAAAAAAAGAAAGAAAGAAAGAGAAAAACACACACATATGGGTGAACCAATCCCCAACTAACGTGACCCCAAGAAGGGGGGCAGAAACAATAGCACCGCCCACCACCACTCCTTTTAACATTTGATATGTATTGTTGCTGTTTTAGCATAAACAACATCTGCAAAGTTATGACGCTCAAATAAATGCAGCCTTGGTGAGCAGAAGAGACTTCTTTTAAAAACATTAAAAATCTTACCGATCCAAAACTTTTGAAAGGCAGTGTCATTAGCAGTAAATAAGCTCTTCTAGTGTTTTTTTATAGCTAACTAACGAACTGTGAACACTGGATAACTTAAATGCAACATTAAAGGTAGGGTAGGTAATCCTTTTTCTAAAAAAAAAAACATTCCAAATTTGTTTAAACTGTCTTTATATACCAATACATAATTAAAATGTAAGTACTCTGAAAAAGAAAATATAAAAATCGAGTGACTGTAGACCTTTTAATCTGCAATAAACACAGCTCATTATTTCCATTCACTCCACCCCCTCCCTTCTGAGCTCCTTCCAAAGCGACGCCCCCAAAACACATGAACGTGCGACGCCAAACGCTCAGGCTCAGCTGGAAGACGCATTTATTACCTGAGACGAGTGGAGAGGAAGGAGCGCAGTACATACAGTGACATCATGTCAGAATCACATGTAATAAAATACCTAACTTTATCACTATGAATATAAACAAATAAGATTTCTTTTAGTACTCACTATCAAGCTCGCATATCGATAATGGTAAAGTTTCATTCGGTAACAAGCTATATTTATAAGGCAAAACTAAAAACAGGTTGCATTGATACACGTTTTTCCATTACCATCAGTTACACTGTGATGAAGGTGAATCTCGTGTAAGATTCATAACATATACGGTGTTTTGCATGTAAGAGTTTCCATGATGAAAACATTGTTGACTCTAATGAAGACTAACGTACACTCCGAGTCCGGAGACAAGTACCGCATCGTCGGTTCGAGGACAGGTCCGGGGTTGAGGGCGAAGCAGAGGAGGTCGTTCAAGAGTGCAGGAAACCAGGGTCCGAGGAAGTAGTTTTTGCCTTGTTTGCCTTCGCTGACTGCATATGCAGGTGCTTTGAGCTGAATATTTCCGGGAACGGTGACATGTGATGAGTGCACGCAGGGCAGCGGGGCTCGGGCACGAGACATGAAGGCATTTGATTGGTTCTTTACATTCGCACCGAATGGCAGTGATTGGTCAGAGTTTTTACTGTCCTGCAGCTGCTACAGAGGTCTGATTTTTTTCATTCCTTTTTCTAAACACATAATGTATTGACTACTCTCAGGATGGAAGGACCATTTCACCCAGTATAAAAAAAAGTGTTTCTGAACAGGATTACCTACCCTACCTTTAAGTGATATTGTTCACAAGCTATTGTGAACTATTGTTTTATTGTGATTACGAGTCATGATACGGATTTTGATAAGTTGTACTGTATCTTTCTACATACCTTCTGATATTCATGCATGTTTTTCTAGATATAATTTGTATTAAAGTGTAAGAAAAGACTCGTGCTCCACACTGCTGCTTGAACTGATCGGCGCTACAGCAATCACATTTAAGAGCATCAAAACGCCATTTATTGTTTGTACAAAAGATGTGACTTTGTTTATTATCAGAAGTAACAAAGCACAGAGCTATATTTGCATTATTGGATGGGAGGCGCTACAAATAATGTTTGATGAAGGGAAAAGCCGTAGATCTGGCAACCCTGGCTAAAGCGTTATTGTCACGTTAACTTGCCCTTAAAGGGATATTTCACCCAAAAGTGAAAATTAGCCCATGATTTACTCACCCTCATGTCATCTTAGTTGTACATGACATTCTTCTTTCAGACGAATACAATCAGAGTTATATTAAAAAATGTCCTGGGTCTTCCAAGCTTTATAATGAGAGTGAATGGCTGGAGAAAATTTGAAGCCCAAAAAAGTGCATCCATCCATGATAAAAAATAAATACTCCACACGGCTCTGGGGGGTTAATAAAGGCCTTCTGAAGTGAAGCCATGGATTTAAAAACAAAACAAAACAAAAACCATATTTATAATTTTATAATCTAGAATAACTAGCTTCCGCCAGACAACCGAACGCACACTACGAAAGTCGACTTGCGCCACAAGAGTAACCCGTGACACATGTGTGACGTAGGATGTAGGAGTACCGTAAGCTTAGACTCCTCTCGCAGTTTAAACAAAAAGGGTTGTGCAACAAACCGAACCTCCTCTTCTATTATATAGATGCGTGCGGCCGTCTGCTAGGGGTTATGGTTTATATATGTTTTAAACATGGGTATTTTCCTTACACAAACGCATGGCTTCACTTCAAAAGGTCTTTATTAATCCCCTGGAGCCATATGGATTACTTTTATAATGGATGGATGCACTTTTTTGGGGTTTCAAATTTTCTCCAGCCATTCACTCTCATTATAAAGCTTGGAAGAGCCAGGACATTTTGTAATATTACTTCGATTGTATTCGTCTGAACGAAGAATGTCATATACACCTATGGCTTCAGGGTAAATCATGGGCTAATTTTCATTTTTGGGTGAACTATCCCTTTAATTTTCTTCAGATTTTTCAGATTTTCTTCACACACAATATGAGTGGCAGTCTGACACGTTTTTCCGCACCCTTTTGATTGACAGGATATAATCGGCACTGATCATCGGCTGTTTTTAAACAATCGGCTGTTGGCCGGTAGCAAAAATAATAGATTTAATCATCCAATACCGATTATTGGTACTGCATTCAGTACAACACCATTGTACCATCTCATACACAGACACTATTTAAACTCTGTCTGGATGTCTTATAAGCTGTCTTATAAAATACGCTGTCAACTTGCAATTTCATATTCCACAAGTGCTAAGTGTCGTGTTTTTCTTACAGCAAAATCTTTGATCAGATCTTTAAAATCAAGCTGTCTCGTGTTGAATATACATCACTGGGCTAGTTTTATTGTTGCTTGGTGATTTTCCGACTTTTTTTTAAGCTCAATGGCACACCCCTATTTAAAATTATACCAAACATGAAAGGGAAAAAACAATAGATTCACAAGATACATCATATGTGGTATGTAGGCATACTTAGTGAACTTTCAGTGCCTCTAATAATGGGGAAAGGAGAGAGAGTCGGTAGAGAAGGGGATGCATAGATAAGCAAGGAGAGAAGTTTAGGCAAGGCGGTGTGTCCTATGCTCTTTCTGTGAGATCTTCTCTCCAGATCACATAGTAAGTTTTATTGTTTTGTTGCAGGGGTTTTATCTCAACTTTTGCCTTAGCAGGAAAATCAAGTTTTACAACAGGCCTCCCCTGGCCCTTTGGGGCAAATTCTGACGGGCATGTTTTGGACATTTCATTTTTGACATTTCATGAGTCAATGATTTCAGGGGTCAAGTAGTCACCTGAAACAACAGCATTTAGACAGGGCGAGCCTTAAGATGAAAGCACTGCAAAATGCAACTCTGTGACACCTTTAGGTGTGGTGTACTGCGCTGAGTGGATGCGGTAGCATCTGGACAGGATGTCTGCGATCCTGTTGATCGGGTTTGCTTCTACCTGTACTTGGTTGTGGTGGCATTTAGTCTGTAGAATGACTTGTTGCACCAGGTCTGTTGTGTTGGTCTGTGCCCTCCTCAGTAGGCTTAACTGACCCTCTGAGAAGTCCTCGGTCACCTCTAAGCAGAAGGTTTGGTTTGCCGGGCAGGTCAGATCTCCACAGGTTAAGGAATCATTTCACTGATGACGCTCCATTGCGTACGAAACACCTGGACAACTTCTGAATGATGATGCAATAATTGCGCACTGATGAATTTGATGTTATTGTAAGATGAGAAGGGAGTTGTTAGATAAACACAAGAACATAATATAACACATGATGAACTCATGTCAAAAGTGCAAGCGGCTCCTTTTCAGAGTCATATATTTAGTAAGCTCATTTGATCACCATAGTCTTCACTTCCACTGCCATATGGTAGTGGAATTTAGACTTTGTCTGGATGAATTAAAGGAAAGTAGCAAAATAACAATAAAAATGTCAATAACTATATTTTCCAGCGGTATGCATAATTAAAATATAAAACATAATTAAACATAGAAATACACAATTTCATAATTACAATTATAAAATTGTCTATATTAGTTATTTTAATTGCAAATCATTAATGCAAACCTAAAGTTTATCAGGTCAATTAGAGAATAAGATTTACAGAAACAGAGATTTAAAATCCCTAGTTTAGCTTTTGCAATCATCCTCTGTGCATTTGATGTACAGGCTATGTCCCACTCGATAATGCAGGTCTGACTGGGAAATGTGTGGTTGATTGATAGAAATGCCTCCATTCCAGAACTAACTCTAAATTTGTATTGTCATTAGTCATATTTTGTGGGTCCTACTAGTTTACAACAACTCAACCTCCCCAACTCAAAATTTTCTGGTCACATCTAAATTTTTCAATTGGCCCAAGTGAAATTCTGTAAATTTAATTGTATAATTTACAGAATTTCACTTGGGCCAATTGAAATTTTTTGATGTGACCAGTCACTAGAAAAGTTTGTGTTTTTAGATTTTTTTTTTTTTTACAGTGTGTTTTACATACAGGAAGTTGACAAGACTGTGACGCTGTAAAATTGTTTGACACAATTGAGAAGAAATTAGGAATGCTTTTGGCCTGGATAGTCCTATGATCTATGCCAGGTAGAGATGTAGTGAGGGTGTGTTCTGTATCTTTGTGTATAGGAGATGGGTGGTGTCTATCCTACCATAATCTGTGGTGTATAATTTAGTTCTGGAGCTACACCGGGAGGCCATGGAGCTGCAGTATGAGTGCTATGAGGTGTGAATTGCCCCTTGAATTATCTCCACACCCATCTCCTACATTTCAAGATGTGTGTGTCCTGGCTGATGCAGGCGGGCCCAGACCCTTGTGGACCCTGGTTCTGAAAAATGGCAGCCATCAGCCTGAAAGGAAAATGGACAGGGAGAAAAACAGTTTAATCTTGAACCTTTACACAAATTGCAAGAAATTGTATCTTTAAGATGTTTGTGACCATCATGTGACAGTAAAAGAGCACACACAAACCTTATTCTAATATGGAATTGGTATGGTAAAGAGTGTTGGTACGTGACAGGAGGGCCTTCACTCAAGGATAACATATGATGAACAAGTCTAAGAATGTCCCACATATGGTTGAAATACCAAAATAAGAAAAATAACATTCTGGGAGTCAAGACTATAAAAGAGAAAGGATGCCCTCCCCTCACGGTCACACTCTGCAGCCACTCTATGTGACTGAATGACTGCAGGCCTTCCTTGCAAGAAAATAAACCTCATCAAAGACAATTGGGAATGTTTGTCTCTTATTCAGTGATATACTTTTGTTTGCCACCACACCAGATAGTTGTTGCAGATGGCTTTTACTTGCGGTTTTGTGCCATCAAGGAAAAATTGTTTTAGTTTACAAAGACATGGACCATTATCATGATCATGTTTCTGCAAAGAAAAAGGCCAGATAAACTGAGTGACACTTGATGATGTATGACGTAGGATGTAGGAGTGACGCCTCTCGTGGTTCAAACAAACAGGGCTGGGCAACCGCATTCATCATTACGTTGTGCATCAAATTCAAGGGTTACTCTTTCGCCATAAATCGATGTGTATGGCCGTCTGCCGGAAGCTAGTTATTTTAGTCAATATAGTTTTAAATATGAATATTTTTCTTACACGAACGCATCGCTTCACTTCAGAAGGCCTTCATTAACCCCCCAGAGCCGCGTAGAGCACTTTAATCAGGGATGGATGTGCTTTGAAGGACTTCCAAAAACCCATTCACTCCCATTATAAAGCTTGGAAGAGCCAGGGCTGCGTTCTCCGAAACTACCTTAACGCTACGTCATTCTTAAGTTGTACCTTAAGAAGTACCTTATCGTTAATACGTGTTTTCCGAAACCTTCTTAGTTAAGTATACCTTCTGTAAGTCATACGTTCGTAAGGTTGGTCTGGAGCGCTCTTAGCTATACCTTATCGCTGCTGACGGTTCATACCGCTAGTGGCCACCACTACGCAAAAAGCTTTTTTACATCGCAGTTTAATTACACATAGAAAATTTTATATGAACATTTAATATAAAATCTGATTTAGTATTAAAATTACATTTTTACGTTACTTTAAAATTTTACACATAAAATACTTAAGTTGTTATAGCCTACACCCAGTGTATGGAAGTGTTTTCATTAATAAAGTTTCCATACACTAATGGTTGTTAGCTTTTTTAATTACTATCCTAAGGCACATCAGCTGGCGAACCATTTGACAGAAAAGGCTTTGGAGTCTATATAAAGAAAGATGAGTTTACACAAACTTTATAGCTATGGCAGCGAGACAGCGAGTACTTGTTTTAAATCAAAGACGGCGCCGTCCGCGGAGCCAGTTAGTGTACGTCAACTACTTTATAAGAGAACACTTTAGTCCACTGACTACCATGTCAGAAGAGACCATTGTAAAAAAAATTACTCCGCATACGTTGTGGAGAACATTAACACACTTATGGCCGTGAGGGTTTGGGATTGCACACTTGCTAAATTATAAACACATACTCATATTTATTTCTGCATGTACATATTTTAATGAGCCCCGATAAATGCAGTTTGTACTATTTCTAAAACGCTTCTTTATAAAGAACATTGTTTTCTCAATACTTTACCTATACCGCTGTGAAGGAAAGAGCGCACAATAGATCATCGAGGCATCGATATCAACCTATTCAGCACCTCCACCATGGACAGCACCTGCTAAGGTCGAACTTAAGAAGGTTTACCTTAAGCAACATCCTAAGGTATAGTTCGGAGAACACACGTAGGAAATGTATACCTGTAGTTAAGGTGTACCTTTTGAGTCTTCGTAGCGCACTAAGAGACAATGTTATCAGAGAACGCAGCCCAGGACATTTTTAATATAACTCTGTAACTAGGATGGCTTCAGGGTGAGTAAATCGTGGGCTAATTTAACTTTTTGAGTGAACTATTCCTTTAAGTTGCTGTTGCAGTTTAACTTACACAGTCTGCTGTGTTGAAAGCATTAAAACACCCAGGTCTGCTGGGGAAATTTCTTTAAATTATGCTGTTTTACAATAGCCAGATCTGTGTTCAGAGCCTCACATCAGCAGTTTTGGTGCTGTGCTTTTTGCTTAGCAATTGGTATGTAAGGTGACATTCAAGCACATGACCATTTAGATTTCTGTGGTCTTTAAAGACTGTAGAGTTTCTGCCTGATGTTACCACTGCACACAACTTTCATTACATGTCCAGTAAAATAAGTTCCCTGATCAGATACAATGTGAACTGGTGCTCCCAGTTTAGTTTGCTAACACTTACGCCACTATATTTGTTAGTTTGTTGCAAGGGAAAATCAAAACTTGTACCTTCCCTTGTCACCGAGTTGCAGATCAATGAGATCAAATTTAAACTAGAAAAAAAAGTTTGTTGAGACAAACTTTAAGTTGGCTTGAGAAAGTTTGAAGAAGAGTTTGAAGAAGTTAAAAGTAGTTAGAAGTTTAAAGTAGTTAGAAAGAAAGATGGATTAGTTAGAAAGAAAGAAAGAAAGAAAGATGGATTGGTTAGTTAGAAAGAATGAAAGATGGATTAGTTAGAAAGAAAGAAAGAAAGAAAGAAAGATGGATTAGTTAGAAAGAAAGAAAGATGGATTAGTTAGAAAGAAAGAAAGATGGATTAGTTAAAAAGAAAGAAAGATAGATTAGTTAGAAAGAAAGATAGATGGTAAACAGGTAAGATTGGTAAACAGTTTCAGTAGTGAGTTGTGACCAGCTGTATTCAATAACGACATTTCAGGTGAGTATAAAATCAAGTAGTATACCACGGCAGCCCTCGTGTGAAGACCGAAGAGTGTAAAGACCAGCGACTTCTACACACCTTTTTCTCATCTCTCTGTTTGTGACCTCTCTTTCACTATGTGCTTTCAAATCCCTACTATTACTAACACACATAAATCAAATGTCACGTGTAGGAGGCAGTACAATCCTAACAACCTGCGTACCTTTCTGGTGTCTTCTATTCTCTTTTCCTATTGGTGTCTGGAATTACATGCTGTAAACAAAGCTGATTTCATTACATCTATTTCCAAGGGTGTAACTTTGGTTTGAAAAGTGGGGGGGAGACAAAATGGGGGGAACATTTTTCGATTTGAATCCCATTTCCCGCATTTACATACATTCAGGGACTATGGTGATACAAAATAATTAATAATAATAATAATTTTGAAAATAATTAAGTTGATTATAATGATAAATTCTGCCAAAAAGAATAGTAGGCTACTAAACTATGTATAACAAAAAGATGGGTTTTTTTTATTGACTTTTTTTATTGTTTAATAGATTGCCAAGACTTGAGAGAATCATTTTATGTCAAAAATGTTCACTATTAATGTTTTGTGTGTAAATAAAATTGAAATAAAGTCAACTCAATTTCCTCTGTAATGTAGAAACAACATTAAGACAGTATATTTTAAATAATTGTTTAATAGCATCTTTTTATGAATGAAGGCCAGTATCACTGATAGCCTATTAATATAGGCTACTGATGTCTCGATGAAAATGATCCCCCCCCCCCCCCCCAAATTTTAAACAAAAATATAACAAATTTTAATTTAAGTGAACTTTAAACAATCCTCACTTAAACCTATAATAAATGTCATATTTACCTGTGCCTTTCCTGTCTAACATGTATGAAATATACAGAAATTGAATAAGGTTATCAAATAGTCCGCACTGCATAAATTGTAATTACATATAGATTAATCCTTATTAAAGCTACAAATGTTCTTTAGTCAAGATCAGTGAGTAATTTTCTCTGTTCCCTTTGTTCTTTGGTTAACTTTACTGACAGAGAGAATAAGTGGCTGCTGTCACTTTAAGACCAGCCGCTGAGAGGATCTCACGCATTTAATTTTCTACTCTTGACTTTTATTTAACTCATTTAAGACTGTTCTTGTGAGGATACTCGACAGAACGGGCATTTTGGCATAAATGTGTGTGTTATTGTTCGTTCAAGCGCGAAAGTGAATTGGATTCTGGCGCGCTGTCTGTGCGTCGTGTGCGTGTCAGGAGAGCTACCTGCACATTAGAACTTTCAGTGAGCTATTTTTAGAGTGTGGACGCGACGTTCCTGGACGCGGCAGCGCGCATCGGCACAGGCTCTCTGTGTCCTGCTCCTCCTTGGCGATGACGGTGTACGAAAAAAAATAAAAATAATAACAAACGAATTTGAAAGTGGGGGGGACACAAACGGGATTTTGAAAAGTGGGGGGGACATGTCCCCCCTGTCCCCATAGGAAATTACGCCCGTGTCTATTTCTACTCATTTAGGTCTCAGCCTATTGGCCCTGACTGAGACCTGAATTAGACCAGAGGATACTGCCACACCTGCTGCCCTCTCCACTAACTTCACTTTCTCACACACCCCTTGCCTGACCGGAAGGGGTGGAGGTACTGGTATGCTCATCTCAAACGATTGGAAATGTTATCCTTTACCACGTCTGTGTGACAACAGCTCTTTCAGACATCTCACATTCAATTACTATCACCAGTCCTATTAAAATCCATTTTGTAGTTGTTTATCGTCCCCCAGGTCAGCTTGGCAGTTTCTTGGAGGAGTTTGATGTGCTACTTTCATCCTTCCCTGAGGATGGTACTCCTCTCGTAGTTCTTGGAGACTTCACCATCCACCTAGAAAAGCCTCAGGCTGCTGATTTCCACACTCTGCTTGCCTCATTCGACCTCAAACGTGTATCTACTGCGGCTACACAAATCAGGTAACCAATTGGACCTTATTTACACGCATTACTGCTCCATTGACCATACACTGGTCACTCCACTGCACACCTCAGATCACTTCCTCCTCACTCTTAACCTCAACCTGCCTCAGAACCAGCACACACTCCTCCACGTCACTTTTTGGCGAAACCTACGCTCCAAAATGGTTCAAGTCATACCTCTCAGGTAGGTCCTTTAGGGTGTCGTGGAGGAGTGAGGTGTCTACATCGCAACATCTAGCAACTGGAGTGCTTTAGGGCTCAGTGCTTGGACCGATTCTCTTCATCTACATGTCATCACTAGGATATGTCATTAAGAAACATGGCTTTTCCTATCAATGCTACGCTGATGACACACAACTCTACCTCTCATTTCAACCAGAGGATCCGACGGTAGCTGCTCACATCTCTGCCTGCCTGACAGACATTTCTGGCTGGATGAAGGACCACCACCTTCAACTAAACCTTGTGAAGACAGAGCTGCTTGTGGTCCCGGCAAATCCAACACTTCGGCACAACTTCTCCATTCAGCTGGGTTCGTCATCCATAACTCCATCAAGATCAGCCAGGAACCTTGGAGTTATGATTGATGATTAATTGAACTTCAACAAATACTTGACAAATGCATTCACAGCCTTGCAACTAGCTTATTGTACTTTAATACATAAAGCAATTCTTCCTTTCCATTCAACTTTTGGCCCACAACAATAGAATATTAACAAACAAATAAAGAAAATTGTTTAGCTTTTAACACCTTTTACATGACACTGTTTCTTCTCATGGGCATATATTAAAATAAAATAAATAATCTACTACACTATTTCAGTATAAAATAATTCCAGTCTTCCTTATGTTCTAGAATACTTTCCTTATGTGGGCTTCTAGGTCTCTAGCACCTTTATTTGACACTGACATGTACGTGCCAGCTTTGCAGGTCTCTGCAGGTCATTTTGCTTTACATGGATCCCAACCGAGATGAAAACACAGGAATTTTCTCTGTAAATCATCTGAGAATTCACATTTGGGCTTTTTTTTACGCTGTTCAGGAGCCATGTGCCACTGTTGACAAGCAATCACTGCTCTGTCTCTTGGCTGTTGCCGTGGTGCTGAGGATAATGACTAATGATTGAGATGCAGTTTGACCAATGTTTGCGTGTACATGACCAACCGACCAATGGTGGCGTGAGAGAAGGCGGGACCTAAAGCAATACAGAAACAGCGACTGTAAAAAGCAAAAGCCAAATCCCGGACATTTTGGGCGATATAGAAATCACGGCCAGATGCATTTTTTTAGGTCCAAAAAGAGGACATGTCCGGGAAAAAGAGGACGTATGGTCACCCTACTTTACATGCTTTAAATGCAAAACTCTGCAGATTCACTTTATTTTGACATTGATTAATAATCCAAATGTAGTTGTATAAGTTACTACAAACCAAAGGACAGGCTGTCACAATTGTGTTCTGTTTAGTTTGTCTTCATTGGACTTATCCGCCTGTCATCACACATCACGTGTCGTCTTCTGTCTCAATCAGTACATCCATATCACCTGTGTTTAGTTAATCATCCTCATCTGTATCACCTGTGTTTAGTTAATCATCCTCATCTGTATCACCTGTGTTCTATTAATCAGTGTCATCTGTGTCTGTATTTAAGTTCCTTCTGTTCAGTCTGTCATTGTCTGTTTTCAGTCTTATTAGGTGTGTGTGAACCTTCTGCCTCTGTTTGGATTATATTGTAAGTAAAAGTTTGTATTGGAACTTTTGACTCCTCTTCGTCTCCTGCCTGCACCACACTGTGACACAGGCAATGATTTCCAGGCTACAGCTGCCAGAAATAATGCTTGTCTGTTCTGTTTTTGTGTTAAAGATAGCCTTTAATTCTGAATATATATATATATATATATATATATATATATATATATATATATATATCTAGGTGATAGGCTACTGTATATATAGGCCTATATTGTCCGAAGTAACTAGTGACTTGAGTAGTTTATTCACTGGATACTTTTTTTTTACTCTTACTCTTATTCAAGTAACTATTAAGATTATTACTTTTACTTTGAGTAAATATTTCTATAAGTACTTTTACTTGAGTACATTTTTCTCCTTCCCTAGAGACTCTGGTGGTCTCATATTTGTCTCCTCTAAAGTTTAGAAGAGATCTTAACAACTTTACAAATCAAATGTCTCAGTATGAACTCTTTTTCAAAATAACATTTATACCATATAATATGTATTAATAATCAAATTAGTCAAGGATTGAGTCATAAGCAATTTAATGTACTCCAGGGTTAAGACTTCTGTAAGTCAGTTTTGATAAAAGCCTCGGGTACATTACTATTTCCAAGAACAAATGATGTGCCCTATGCACATAAACTGTTCAGCTCTATTCTCTTATTGTGTGTCAAAAACAGAGTAACATTAACCTTATTTCTGCATAACTTCATTCTTAATATAGGCTTTCCAAAGCCAGTTGCATTCGCGCCATGGCGGATTAGTTATTTACATGATGGAATTTGCAAGTGGAAAGACTGAACAGCGGATCTGCTCGTGCGTGCAAATAAATTAAATTAATAAATTAAATTAAAATATTAATCTTTTACATTGTAATCCTTTTATTTTTAATATTTGGTTAGTTTGTGTGCTGCTGCGCATCCCTGTGTGTGTAATAAACTCAAAAGTTAAGTGTAATTGATGATATTGCTCCTGTGAAAGTCAGGAAGAAGAGTGGTAGACAAAAAGCACCTTGGAGAAACTCAACAGTAGTGCAAAATATGAGAAGACAATGCAGAAAAGCAGAGTGCATGTGGTGGAAGACAAAACTTGTAGTGCATTATAACATCTACAAAGACAGCATCCATGCTTTCAATATGGAACTAGACAAAGCTAGACAGACTTTCTTCTCAAATATTATAAACAGCAATTTAAAAAACACTCACTCTTTTTGCTACTGTAGAGAGAATGACAAACCCCCCAAGCCAGATTCCCAGTGAAATACTCTCAGACAGCAAGTGCAGTGAGTTTGCTTCTTTCTTCTCTGAGAAAATCAATAATATCAGAAAGGTGATCAGCACATCCTTGAGTTGCGCTGGGGTCAGACAGATCAGACCACATCCGCAGAAAGTTACTATGTGTGATTTCAAAGAAATTGATTGCAAAATTTTGAAAGAAACCGTACAGCACCTTAAAACATCAAACTGCGCTCTTGACACACTTCCCACATCTTTTTTCAAAAGTGTGTTAAACAGTTTAGAAGCAGATCTTTTAGAAGTGGTAAATGCCTCACTTCTCTCTGGGAGTTTTCCAAACTCCCTTAAAACTGCAGTTGTCAAGACCCTCCTGAAAAAGTTAAATCTGGATAAGACCATATTAGGCAACTATAGACCGATCTCAAATCTTCCTTTCATAGGCAAGATCATTGAAAAAATTGTCTTCAATCAGCTGAACAAACTCTTAAGCTTGAATGGATACTTTGACAATTTTCGATCTGGTTTCCGACCGCACCACAGCACAGAGACAGCGTTCATAAAGATAATAAATGATATTCACTTAAATACTCATACAGGCAAATTATCAGTGCTGGTACTACTCGACCTCAGTGCTGCATTTGACACTGTCGATCATAACATACTTCTTGACAGGCTGGAAAACTGGGTGGGACTTTCAGGGATAGTCCTAAAATGGTTCAGGTCATACTTAGGAGGGAGAGGTTATTATGTGAGTATAGGAGACCATAAGTCTGAGTGGACATCCATGACATGCGGAGTCCCTCAAGGCTCAATTCTTGCGCCACTCCTGTTCAACCTGTATATGCTCCCAATGAGCCAAATAATGAAAAATAACCAAATTGCTTACCACAGCTATGCAGACGACACACAGATCTACTTAGCCCTAACAATTACAGCCCCATTGACTCCCTGTGCCAATGCATTGATGAAGTCAACAGTTGGATGTACCAAAACTTTCTTCAGTTAAACAAAGACAAAACTGAAGCCATTGCGTTTGGAAACAAAGATGAAGTTCTCAAGGTGAACGCATACCTTCACTCTAAGGGTCAAACAACTCAAATCAAGTCAGGAATCTTGGTGTGACACTAGAGTCAGACCTTAATTTCAGTAGTCATGTCAAAGCAATAACTAAATCAGCATACTATGATTCTGAAAAATATTGCAAGAATTAGATGCTTTGTTTCCAGACAAGACTTAGAGAAACTTGTGCATGCTTTCATCACCAGCAGGGTGGATTATTGTAATGGACTCCTCACTGGCCTTCCCAAAAAGACCATAAGACAGATGCAGCTCATACAGAACGCTGCTGCCAGGATTCTGAGCAGAACCAGAAAATAAGAACATATCACACCAGTCCTCAGGTCTTTACACTGGCTCCCAGTTACATTTAGGAGGATTGATTTTAAAGTATTATTACTGGTATATAAATCACTCAATGGCCAAGGGCCTCAATACATTGCAGATATGCTCACTGAATATAAACCCAACAGATCACTCAGATGAAAACAAAAGCAGGTCCCAGGCACTCAGTCAAAATAACAGGAGAAGGATCAGGTTAAAAAGCCTTTAATGAATGTGGCTTAAGTCATTTTAAAAATATATATATGCACCAACATGTTTCGACCAACAAAATGGTCTTCATCAGGGCAGTCACTCAGATCATTAGGATCACATCAGCTAGAAATACCAAGGGTTCACTCTGAGCATGGCGAGTCCGCTTTTAGCTATTATGCCAGCCGCAGCTGGAACCAGCATCCAGAAGAGATCAGATGTGCTCCTACAGTAGTCACATTCAAATCCAGACTCAAAACACATCTGTTTAGCTGTGCATTTAATGAATGAGCACTGTGCAACTGTTCGTCCGACTGTTTGTACTGTACTGTATTTTATTTTATTTTTCTAAACTGTATTCTTATTTCCTTTTATTATTTTAATTTCTTCTATGTAAAGCACTTTGAATTGCCATTGTGTTTGAAATGTGCTATATAAATAAACTTGCCTTGCCTTGCCTAATAACAAGCAGAGTGTACACACGTTTGTGGACCCGCCTATAGGCGCACTTTACTAACACACTATTTAAATAACAAAATAAATACTGCGCCATTGACTTTAGACCAGGTTTCAGTTGGTCAATGGCGTAGTCTATTTCTGTTGCCTCAAAATAGCAACGCGCCAACAATGCACCTGAACACACCTAGTTTTCAGACCAGCACGTCCATGGGCGCACAGATTGTGCGCAAATGCATTTGCTATTTAAACAACGTGGCGCACGACGTGGAAATGATAACTGCGTCGGACTGAAACTAGCAAAACACAGTTGCGTTGCATTACGCCGGGTGTGTGATAGGGCCCTTAGTTGTTTGACCTCTAGAGTGAAGGTATCTGTTCACCTTGACAACTTCATCTTTTAATTCCAAACACAATGACTTCAGTTTTGTCTTTGTTTAACTGAAGAAAGTTTTGGCACATCCAACTGTTAATTTCATCAATGCATTTGCACAGGGAGTCAATGGGGCTGTAGTCTTTAGGCTATAGGGCTAAGTAAATCTCGATGTCATCTGCATAGCTGTGGTAAGCAATTTGGTTCTTTCTCATTATTTGGCTCAGTGGGAGCATATACAGGTTGAACAGGAGCGGTGTGAGAATTGAGCCTTGAGGGACTCCACATGTCATGGTTGTCCACTCAGACTTATAGTCACCTATATTCACATAATAACCTCTCCCTTCTAAACCATTTTAGGACTATCCCAGAAAGCCTGACACAGTTTTCGAGCCTGCCAAGAAGTACGTTGTAATCAACAGTGTCAAATGCAGCACTGAGGTCGAGTAGTACCAGCACTGATATTTTGAATATCATTTATTATCTTTATGAGCGATGTCTCTGTGCTGTTATGCGGTCGGTTGAATATTGTCAAAGTATCCATTCGAGCTTAGGAATCAGTATTCACATCAGTATTGTCCAGTTTGTCCAGGTGAACATGGCACACAGCAATACTGTTAAGTCTCACTTGGGCCATTGTTATTCTGAGCCATTTTTTCAGTCTCCTAAGAGCACTGAAACTCCTTTCAGCCTGAGCTGAGAATCGAATGACTAAAAGCAGCCTGACAAGAGTTTCAACTTGACACACACACACTCACACATTCGCACTCACACACATGTTTAGGTTTACCACTTATCCCACGATTGTCATATCTTGAAAAAACTGCACTGTATCTGAAACAATTTGTGATGCGATTTGCCCCTTATTTTCGTGCACGAATATCATCTCCTCGCTGGACTCCGAAGAAAGAAGACGAAGAAGCCTGCTTCTCATGTAGAAGAGCCCCAGCAGAGGAAAGACGCTCCCGCTCAACGCTTCTCCCCTGCGTCCATCTGCCAACGATCAAAGGAGAACATTTCACCTCTAATCGAGCAAATATCTGTCAACATTTGTTTCAAAATGTCATGCTACAAGCGTGGCTCGTGTAGGGCACCCCTGCATGACTCAAACAAGCACAGTGAAGGAGAATTGAGACTCCACCCCCAAATGGTTCAGATGATTTGGGAGATCTTCAGGAGGGCAGAGGTAGTCCTCTTCGCCTCAGAATACAAATCTCATTGCCCAACATTTTTTTCAAGGGAACAGGACACAGTGGCCCAAGAATGGCCCAATGCTCACCTGTATGCTTTCCCCCCGATCGCTCCGCTCCCTCAGGTCATCAGATGAATCAGGGAGACCAGATGCTCAGTCCTCCTGGTGGCTCCACTCTGGTGAAACCAGTCGTGGTTCCCTGAGCTGATACAGCTGTCATTGACAGCTCCGTGGCCGATTCTGCTGAGAAAAGGCCTTCTCTCTCAGGCGAGGGGGTCCCATTGGGGAGCCTACATCTGTGGTCCATCGACAGGAGCCTTTGCACCTCCCTGTAAGGGTGGCCAAAACTATAGCAGAGACCAGAGCGCCGTCTACAAGATGCCTCTATACCCTTAAGTAGTCTGTCTTCTCCGACTGGCGTGCAGTCAGAAATGAAGACCCATCCTCTTGTGAAGTATTGACCATTCTGTCCTTTTTACAGGAGCTGCTGGATAAGGGGCATACCCCTTCCATGCTAAAGGTATATAAATAAGTCAGAAGACTTATGAGAGCATGACCACGTCGGCACGTTGTTCATCTCACACACTCATGCAGCACCCAGCACCCGTGCTCAGACATCTGGAACCTCCATGTATGTCTCTGGATGGGAAGCGGAGGGCTTAAGTGGTCTACCCCCGGGAGTGGTAGAAACAATCACTTTGGCTACAACCCCCTCTACAAGGCGTGATTATGCTTTGAAGTGAAGCCTGTTTGTTGATTGGTGATTGATCTGTTGACCCCCCGAAATGCCTGATTAGAGTCGTGCTTGCTTTTCAGCCTGAATCTTAATGAACCATGTTCATTCATTGGCCAGAGGAAAATTGGCCCGCCGACAGAGCCTGGGATGAGCACAGCGCGTTGCTTACAGATATATGTAGAGCTGCGGGCTGGGCGACATCCAACACGTTTGCCAGATTTTATAGTCTCCATGTAAAGCCAGTATCCTCCTGTGTACTTTCACCAAGTGGCCAGTGAACGCCGGGGACCCACTCGGTGAGCCATTCCATGACACTGAATGGTGTAACCAAAATAACATAATGCTTTTCTTTACTGTGTTGGTTCCTTACTGATTGATAACTGTGAGTTAAGTATGCCAAGGTGCTTAATATACCCAATTGCTAGGTATGTTAATATTTCCCTCAATCATCTAAATCATGGCCACTGTATTACCACTATGTGATTTGTTTCCTATAACTGGACAAGTAACATGGGCAGAATTAACAGCACAGTAACTGATTTGGTGATGGAAAGCCATCCTGCCATTCAACAGTCTATGCTGTGTTTCCCATACAACAACGTAACTCGCTGCTTAACTACAATAGTTTGAAGAAATCAATTAGCTGGTTACAAATATTTCCTGAAACCGTACTGTCGCAAATTTGTAGTTCAACCACGTTAGTTTATTATGTCATGCCGGTAGTTGAGTAATAACTTCTTTTAATGAATCCATTTGAGTTTGAATTAATGCCAGATCAATTTTGGACATGGCATCTGTGGATAAATTCTAATTTTTATAGTTATTTTGCTTTATTTCCAGAATCAATCATAGGCTTTTTCTTACTAGAGCACGTATGCACATGCACACCCTTCAAAACCGGCAATTTAAATCTCTTGACAAACTAAAAGACATGATTGAAATTTGTCTATATTCAAAATGAAAGGTATAGATTGTATTGAATGTCAGCCTGCTTATTTTGCTCAAGATAAGGATTTATTAAGTCCACATGTCATACAAAAAGAAACTATGCTTCTAACCACAGGAGGAGAGCTGTAATTTAACCAACCAACCAACCACGCAACTTTGAGATGCTGTTGCGAATGTTCGTTTGAGCTATGGTCTGGCAAACACAGTCTTGTTGAAAGATGCTGATAACGAGAACTTGTGACCATAGTTGGCTAACAATGCTTTTGGGAAACGCATTGAAGGATTTGTGCAATCTGAATACTGCACCCAAACTGACAATACTAGTTTCAAAATGATAAACCTGCCAGACAACTTGTTCAGAAGTCCTTGGGTCCATTCCAGTGAAAGAAATTTCAGAGCCTGCTCTTCCTGTCTGTTCTACCCGAATTAGCTGACTAAGGACACCCGTATGTTCCAAACACCCGATTTCCATCTGAATTGAGGTATCAACATACTTGTTCTTCACCATGTAATAGCCATCCGTCTGGCCAAGACAGAGAAAAAAAATCTTCCCTTCAACGCTCAAGAGAGAAATAGATAGAAACCCTCCACTCTTTTCCAGGACAACAGGATGATGCCTTTTGCCCATATCCTACGCAATAGTTTCCATAACCTATAGAGCAACATCTGACATTTCTCGTATACTTTATAAGGTTTACCACTAGGTCCTGGAGCAGATGCTAATCACGCTTTCTGTACAATTTCCAAGAGTTCTCTCCATTTTGGTTCACAGGTGTCAAACTCAGGAGTTTCAGTTCGACTTTTGGGTGTGCATATAACGCTTGGCCCCTGAGCGTGTCACTGTGAGTCTCTTTAAGTAACCCTTCCACAATTTCCTTAGGTCTGGTCAGTCTCCCAGATCTTCCTTCTACCAAGTTCTGGTGAACTTATATGGGTCTTTCAAAGAGTGAGCTCGCTCAATCTCTGAGACCTTTCGACCCATCTCAGGTTCCACATTCACCTCCGCAGACTGCTTCTTGCAGAGCTTGCATCTGCTTCTTTCCGTGCACTAGATCGACATACAACACTCCTATTATAGTCAGAGGAGATCTCTGCAACTTTAGCCCCTTTCACACAGAGATTCCAGAAAATACACAGATAATGTGTCTCGGGATTTGTCACAGGATTGTTTGATTTTGGTTCATTCACACTGCCAGTGATTTTTCTGGAATCTGTGAGTGTGTTCACACACATCCCGTAAACATCCCATAAAGACATGTGACGTCAGGATGCATGGCAAACAATCTCAGCTTCAGCGCAGATAGTAAGGAGCTCCCTGGTCTCCGGTTCATTCCAGTTTGCCGACATTTTTTCGTTCTTTCTTTGTTGATGACGAACAATTTTTCACTTTCTTCTAAGAGCAACAGAGTCGCGCGATGGCACGTGCGTCATCACTACGACACACCCCTTACGCCATTGGTCCTGGCTTTTGTTCACACAGGGCGCATTCCGGGACTGATCCCGGCAATATTACTAGGTCCCCATTCTGGCATCGATCCCGGCATCAATCCCGGGACGTGTTTGAGTTCACACAGAAGGCAGTCTAGCAATTTTACGGCAATTTCCCAGGATCAACGTGCTGTGTGAAAGGGGCTTTTTACACATGACAGTGATGTTGTGTCATGTTTCAGCCCTGGTCGCGCATTCGAGGTGAAACTTCATGTTGGTGCCAGTGCGTCTATGGCTACTAGCATTCTAAGCAAAGCTGCGACGTACATGTAAACAAAAAAAGTAAAATTACTCAGGCTGAACCCAGCATTTGGGTTAAAAAAAATAACCCAGCATTTTTTAGATATGTATTTATTTATTGTTGTTGGGTACCGTTGAAACATTAACGGCGTAATATACTCTGCAAAACTTGAGATTTCCAAGTTTTCTCAAATTGTCCCATTTTTTTAAATGCATTTTGTTTAAAAGCCAAGGCATTTACAGTAAATAAATGCTTGCTGGTTTTTATTCAAATTGTGTATTTAAAATGATTTTATACACCGGAAAATTCCAGTTCAACTCACATTAAATAAAGTTTTTACATAACTCTCAGATGTTTAAAATTTGTACTGCACATTGGTAATGGATTTTTTTTTAATTTGTGTTTCTTTAAAGCTCCTCAATAGAAGGTTCCTCAAAATAAAAGGCCAATCCGATGTGATTTTCTTTACAAACACCTACAGCTAATTTTTATACACCTGCCATCTAGTGGTCATATAAAACTATTCAGCTTTCCACTAGATGCACATTACTGTGTTAAAGGTAAGTCTTTTTTGAAATATGCTGTTGGCCATTGTTGATATTTGAAATCAACCCAAACAAACACACCCCTTCTTCATTGCTCTGCCTCCAAAACTCACACTCCAGTCCAGTCCTAAAGCCCGGAACACACGAAACCGACGCCAAAGAACTGGCGCTGATGAAAGTTGACTGTGTTGTTGACATGCGTCGCGGGAAAAAGCTGCACTTGAACAGCTTTAAGAGAACTACAGAATCAGCTAGAATGCGCGTTCTGCACCTGCGTCTAAATGAGACAACTGTCTATTTCTGCAGATATTTTCATCTATAGGCTATTCGTCATTCAAAAAGGGAAACCGACGCTGCTTGCTGCAGATACACAAACCATAAACAAAGCAGTGCGTGCTTACCGTTTTGAATATCAATCCTGCTAAACACTTTCTTTGGTAACACTTTAGAATACTGTTCCTTCATTAATGAATAATTACACAGGAACAATAGAGTAACGCATTATTAATATTCTAGTAACTACTATTAACTAACAAGAAACTCTGATTAACAAATTAGTAAGTAATAGCGCTCAGATGAATGTAGTTCATTATTAGCTAATCAGTAACTACTATTTTTTTCATACCTCCCAGAGAACTACTATCTACAGGTTCATAATCAACATGAATAATGCATAATTTATAATAAAAGGTAATGGTAACCCACTAGTAATGACTCAAGTATTACAACATCATTCTAAAGGAACTACTAATTATTTGGATCAGTATTCTAAAGTGAACAACATGATAAATATCTAATATTGACTGAATTCATTGTAAGCTTTTGAGATTTTTGTAAGATTTTGAATAGTAATTCCTTCCAATGAATTTGGTAACACTTTAGTCGTTACTAGTGTGTTCCCATGATCTTCACTCTAGAATACGGATCCAAATGATTAGTAGTTCCTTTAGAAAGATGTAGTAACACTTGAGTCATTACTATCAAAAACCTTACAAAAGCCTTAAAACTTACAATGACTTTAGTCAATATTAGGCATTTATCATGTTTTTCACTTTAGAATATTGATCCAAATTATTAGTAGTTCCTTTAGAAGGATGTAGTAACACTTGATTAATTACTAATGAGTTACCATTACCTTATTATATATTATGCATTATTAATATTAATTATGAACTTGTATATAGTAGTTCTTAGTAGTCTTCAGTGAGACCGATTAGCTAATAGTGAACTACCACATTCGACTGAACGCTATTACTTACTAATTCGTTAATCAGAGTTTCTTGTTAGTTAATAGTAGTTACTACAATGTTAATAGTGCATTACTCATTTGTTCCTGTGTAGTTATTCATTAATGAAGGAACAGTATTCTAAAGTGTTACCCTTTCTTTATTCCACTCCGCTCATGTTGATATTGAAATATTCGCCAAGGAAGATGACGTAACATTAGAACAGCCTTCTGTCTGTACGTTTTGACTTCTTTGCTCGCTGTTTTGCTATTATTCTCACTCGTTCACTTAGCTGAACAGCCAATAAGAGGTCTCTCTCTCACCGACGGCCCGACGCCAATTCAACATGTCGAATCGACCGGAAAAAAGCCGACGAACCAATTTCAGCCGACGGTGCGGAACACACTGAGAAAACTTAGTCGGCCTTAAGGCCTCATTATACTTCTGCGTCGGACCTACGCCGGAGCCTATACGCCGTAGGCAACGTGTTGGTTTTAATTTATACTTCTGTGTTGTTGTCCGCGTTGACGCGCACCTAGGGAGCATGTGAAACCCCGAGGGAGGGGTTCTGGCAGACCAATCACAGCGCTGGCGTCCGCGTAGAATTGACGCGTTGTTACATTTTTGGAGAGGTGCACGTCAGGTTACGCCGTAGGATACGCGCGCTACACACAGCCTACGACGTAGCTACGGCGGCAGTTCGACGCAGAAGTATAAATAGGCCTTTAGAGCGCACTAATAATGACGGCACGGGCGTCGGCGACTCGTCAGCGATTCTCTCAGATCACATCTTTGATTATGCACACTGCGTGATTGTAACTCACGTGAACGAGCACCATTTGCCTATGATTTCGGGCATTTGCCATGATCTCACAAAACCTGTCAACGTTCTAAAAGCGTTCAGTGTGACTGCCAGTTAGTCAGAGTCACCTTGGTGACTGCTAGTGAATGTGGTGTATACCGTCATAGGCGTAATTTGGGTGGGACATGTCCCCACTACTTTTTCTCAGGGTCGATATTGTCCCCACCACTTTTTGAAACATCGAGAGGCACGGATGTACCTATCACAGTTAAATAAAACATCTCCAGTTAACTAGCAGAGCATTAATTTAGTTCGTTATTAAATAAGAGACGATCTAGCTAAAACGTGTTGTTTTTGAAATCATGCAGAGTGCTCGTTGCTGCTGCTATCAGTGGCGCGGATGTTCTCTTGTGGCTCGCGCAGTCTTCACACACGGATGCGCACTTCAATCTATCACTTAACGCTGTTGCGGAGACTATTCGTTCCAGTGAAATCACAAAACAAAATGCACACAAACGTGTCCCTGCTTGATATATAATGTAACCACTGATGAACATATTCGGTTTTGATAAAAAATAAAAAAAAAACATCCGGATTAATTAGAACCTGTAACCTCTGACACGCTTGGCAAAAGTTCGAACCACCAGACCATTACGGAACACAAGTAATTTGCAGATCTATGCATTTATTCACATGAAAAATCTTGCCACTAACAATAATAGTAGATCTCATTAAAAGACAAATTAAACCCAACGTAACGTTACTATTGAAACTGATTTGTAGAAATCGTTATGTTATTTTCAGTCAGAACACATTCACACAGCAGGATTTTGAATCGCCAACAGGTCCAGATATTTAGCATGCCAAACGTGTGGACCCGAATCAGAGCAACCTCCATGTCTGTTTTCAGACCTTCCCGCTTAGCTCTCTACAGCGCTGTACAGCATTTCTAATATTAACGCGGATCCTAAAGCTCTTGCCCAGACATAACCCTTTATTTTCCAGTGTTTTCTTCTGAGCTTTTTTCTTTTGTATTGTGTCTCATCTCTATTTCTGCAGTCTTTCTTCAGTTCAAATCTCCCTCTTGATCGTTCTCTCTCCTCCACCGTCATATGCCACCTAATGCTGATTGGCTACACATTTGTTGTTGTGTCGGTCAGACTTCCAAACAACATATTTCAAAAATGACTTACCCAACCTTTAATGCATGATCTGTTTTAAAGCTATCTATTTTTTTTAAAATAGAGTGTATTTTATATAAACATATATATATATATATATACATACATATATACCGGTCAAAAGTTTTAGATCAGTACGATTTTTAATGTTTTTAAAAGAAGTATCTTCTGCTCACCAAGGCTGCATTTATTTCATTAAAAATACAAACAAAAACAGTCATATTGTGAAATATTATTACAATTTAAAACAGCTGTTTTCTATGTGAATATATAGTTAAGTGTAATTTATTCCTGTGATCAAAGCTGAATTTTCAACATCATTACTCCAGTCTTCAGTGTCACATGATCCTTCAGAAATCATTCTAATATGATGCTTTATGCTAATATGAATAATTCAGCTTTCATCTGAGGAATAAATTACATTTTAAAATATATTAAAATAGAAACCAGTCATTTTAAATTGTCATAATATTTCACAATAATACTGTTTTTTTTATATAGCTTTTTATCAAATAAATGCAGCCTTGGTGAGCAGAAGAGATTTCTTTTAAAAACATAAAAAATCTTACCGATCTAAAACTTTTGACCAGTAGTGATATATATATATATATATATATATATATATATATAGGCTATATACTAAGGGTTAAATTCAACGAATAAGGAAACATCGAAGAACTTTCTTTCTTTCTTTCTTTCAAAATTCCTTGGGGGGAAAACTGCCCTCTATGCACAAATGAGGGGTTTCCATTTAGTTTACTTTAGGGGAAATGATCATTTCGCAAGAGATTAGTTTCAGATTTGGGATTAAATGTAGTGCCCAAACTGGCCAACCCACACACTGTCATAGAAGACTGTCTGGTGGGATTGTATTGGATATAATCTAAATCAAACTATTGTGTATAGGAAAAGTATTATACTTCTATGAGGCCATTGAAAACTAGTTTGTGTATTCTGGAAGAAAAAAAAAAACCCGTTTGGCATCATATTCATAATAGCCTAGAGCTCTCCCGATTGGCATCATAGCCTGGAGTTTGTCTTGTATCAGAACTCTCTGACCTCTGAACTTTTTAAAACATGCGGACGTGTTCTATTGTTCTCCAAAACAGATCATCCCGCCCCAAACTCACGCCATTGGTTGAGCGCTAACTTAAATACTCTCTCATCCTGAGCAGTTCATTGTATGACCGTAATTGGAGAGGATGACAGCTCGAGTATATTGCGCTGTGTTATTGTGTCTGTCTGGATGCTTGAGCACCACAGAAGCTGCTCCAGGAACCACAGGTTAGATCCATGTTCTTTAACTTCATTACGCAGCCTGAAGAAATGTATGAACAATAGTTCAGGTAACCAGTGAAAGATGAACTTTGTAAATATATAAATTGTAATATTATCTGAGTCAGTCAATAGAGAAGACTTTTATATTTAAAGGCAGTGTTGTGTACTCGAGACTCGGACTCGGTCTCGGACTCGGTCTCGAGACCATATTTTAATGGTCTCGGTCTTGTCATGGACTCGTGTGCATTTTGACTCGGAATTGACTCGTACTCGAACATATTAGGACTCGGACTTATTCCCGAGTCCACTCGAGTCCCATTCAAAATATTTCATGATTGTTACTGTATGTTAATATTTCTTTAAATTGTTGTTTGATTGAAACGTACAATGATTGCTGACTTTCTTGTGCGCAACTACGTATGACTTGAGACTGTTCGCGCCACGCAAATGCAGCAGGAGCCTTTTTTACCATTACAGTGTAACCTACATGATTCCATGGTATATTTGATTTACTGTTTGAGTATGGTGCCAATTTTATTGTTACCACCAAATATTTTACATATTCTTGAAGATATCTTTAGGTCTGGTTTTTAGACCCAACCTTAGGTTATCCAACCGATCTGGTCTCGGTCTCGACTCGACTCGACTCGGACTCGACTCTCTCTGGTCTCGGTCTCGACTCGGACTCGACTCTCTTTGGTCTCGGTCTCGACTCGGACTCGACCCTCTCTGGTCTCGGTCTCGACTCGGACTCGAGTGAGCTGGTCTCGACTACAACACTGTTTAAAGGGTTGACGTTTCACACTGTGCAGTGCGTATGCGGTGCCTATTTTTCCCGTACCCATGTTAACAGCTTTCACACTGCATGCGGATGTGGTCCGGTGTTGTGCCCAATTTCAACTCCCTGAAAATTATTACCGGGGGTCAGAATTTGGCACAACACCTGTTGCGTTTACAGCAGTGCAGCGATTGTTTCCGCACCGAGTCTATTTTTGCTGTGCTGCACGCGCTGAATTAAAGTAAGCGCATGCTCGTAGTCAAAATGAACACGAATTGACATGAAAATGTAGTATCTCACCAACTGTACTATACTCACCAATTAATACTGCTATTTTCACAGTCATCTTTTTACTTTAAGCCTGGGGTAAAGCAAATAAAAGCAAAACGCTTACCATGAGTAGCGCCGTCGTTTGAAGCGGTCAGCCGTAGAAAGGACTCGAACTAACGTTTCATAAAATTGGTTTCAACTCATTTCGCACTTTTTTTTTTATAACACTAAGATCAGTTTAGGGATAAAGTAGATTTCTAAACTACTTTGATATGAAGCAGATAAATATGTAAAAAAGCTTGACACATTGCAAAACCACTGACTTACAGTGGGTATAGAAAATAATCACACCCCTTTAAAATAATCACATTTTGTTGCTTTGCAGCCTGAAATGAAAACAGACAAAAAACAATTTCTGTTTTATGCAGCTGTATTTACAACTTATATTATCCAAGTGAAAGATATAATACCAACTTGTCAAAAAAAAAATATATTTTTTTTAAATACAAATTAAAAAAACAGAATCACTGAGTTGGAAAAAGAATCCCCCCCCCCCCCCCCCCTCCCCTCCTAAAAATGACTTGTAAACCCAACCAGGTGTAGTTAATCACCTTCTCAATAGCACACAAAGCCAACTGACTTTCAACTGTGATCAGCTGTGGTCATTTTGATTAGCTTAGCATGAAACAAGCTTTTCCTGAAGCATTTCAGTCCTTGGTAGTGCAACTGAAGAAAATAATCAACTATGGGTGGCAAGGCATTGTCAAAAGATCTCCGGGATAAAGTTGTGGACAGGCACAAGTCAGGAGATGGATAAAAAAAAAAAATTCAAAGGCTTTATCAGTGCCTAGAAGCACAGTGAAGTCTTAAATTATCCAATACAGCTCACCATCCAAGTTAGTGCGCGTGCACATGAAGGGGGGTGTGTGAGGAGTGGAGGAGAGAGAAGCATGAAGAGGGAAGTTAGCTGGAGAGATGTCCTAACAACGAGTAACGTTAAAATTGTATATTCATGAGAATTTTTATATGGCCGACACACGACCAAAGAGACGACGTTCCGATGAACAAATAACAAAGAATAGGGAAAAGGAGAAGGAACTTACATTGTCCCGAATTTACATCGGAAAAAGCATTCAAAAAAGCGCACATTTAGAAAGATCGTGATAAATTCTCTCATGTTCATGTGTAATTTCTTTACAGAGAATGATAATTTCTGTTAATTTTCAACTAAATGTGCAAGCTGAAGAGTTTTAAGCGCTCTGTTCCGTCTCACTGCCATCACACTATAGTGGGGCAGAAATGTCATCAAGATGATAAAAATACCAATTTAGTTCCTGGTTTTATATTCACAACATAAGCAAATGAGTTATCACACAAGCAAGAGTGCCGGTAATTGCCATACACATTGTTTTTGTATTCTGATTGAATTTGATTCAAATTAAGAAATGAGACTAAGAGAACACAGATATGACAATAAAGTAAAAAATACTGTTCATCTCTGCCTTAATTGCTCAGTGTTATTTCATGGTTTTGATCTTCTCTCAACTCAGAGCACATCCAGTATTTTATTGTATTAATTATATATCACTGCTATAACCTTGCGCTAGGCTAGGCATGGCATGTTAATGCATTAATTGTTCTAGGAACTTCAAAGCATATTTACATTTTTGTGTATTTTGTGATCCATAATGATGTTCTAGTTGAGATCATTTGTAGCATAGTTAGGGCCCAAACATATACTCAAGCCCAGGGGCCCTTGCCCTGATTATAACCTGCTCTTCTGTAGTGGCCGGTCATTCTCCGGGAAGCTGGCGCTCGTGCCGTCCAGTCGATCGAGACTTTTCTAGAAGATACAGTACAGATGCTGTGTGTGTGTGCGCCGCCTGCTTTCAGTGAGTTTGAATTAGTAATGGACAATAATAGAGGTCTTTCAAAAGGAACACACACACAAAAAAAAATTGGTGTAGAAACCGTTTTAGATCAGAAATTGCCGCATTACATGTCCATATCACTTTGCCAAATGATTTCAGTTATTTCAAAGGTCCTTACAGCCTACAACAGCAAAATAACCAAAAACCCCAGTGAAAAAGACATTCAGCATTCAGTGATTTGGCTTCTCTGTCATGTGTCTGTATAACAGTAAAAAAGCCAGGAGTGTGTCCAAGCACAAAGTATGAAGCAGCAATGTGTGCCCTGATAAGTTTCGTGTCGTGTGCCGATGACCGTGACTGTGCCACCAATGAGAAATGCTGCAACAATGGATGTGGACTTCAGTGTACGGCTCCAGTTACAGGTATTATATTATATTATATTACATTACATTATGTTACATTATATTACATTATATTACATCATATTATGTGCGGTCAATCAATACAATTTAACGAATTAATCGCATATTTTCTGTAATTAAGCACAAATGAACCCCCTTCTTCCAGTTGAATGCGTTTCCCTGAAAACGCATTCAACTGGAAGAAGGGGGTTCAATTGCACTCTATAATATATTATATAATATTACTACTTTAGCTATTATATTTATAATAGCTCTACTTTATCATTTTATTTATATTATATTACATTATGTGCGGTCAATCAATATTTCAAATATTTGTATAATGGCATCTTTTTATGAAAGAAGGCATTACTGATACCAATACTGCTCATGATGTCTCTGTAAAATAATTTTTTTTTCTTCTTAATTTTAGTAATTAATTATAGGCATTCAGCATTACAGTGTAATTGAAAGCTATCAATTTTAACATTTATTAGGCTTTAAAAAATATAACAACTAATATAATTTAAGTGAACTTAAAACAATCTTCACAAAAACTCATATTAACTATCACATTTACCTGTGCTCTTCAATAAATGAGGGCTATTATTTTTCACTGTCTTGTGTCTGTATAACAGCAAATCCAGGAGTGTGTCCAATCACAAACGATGGAACAATAATGTGTTTCGTGAAGGGTGAAGAGTTGTGTGCCGGTGACAGTGAGTGTCCCGACAATCAGAAATGCTGCAGCACTATGTGTAATGGACTTGACTGTATGGCTCCAGTTACAGGTATGATATTTTATTTAATTATAGGCATTCAGTATTACAGTGTAATTGAAAGCTATCAATTTTAAAATTGTATTAGGCTTTAAAAAAATATAACAAAGTGAACTTAAAACAATCTTCATAAAAACTTTATATCAGGGCTATTTTTTTTTTCTGTCATGTGTCTGTATAACAGTAAAGCCAGGAGTGTGTCCAAACACAAACTATGAAGTAGTAAGGTGTAAGAGGAAGGGTGAAGAGTTGTGTGCCGATGACAGTGAGTGTCCCAAAAAGGAGAAATGCTGCAGCACTGCATGCGGTGGACGTCAGTGTACGACTCCAGTTACAGGTATTACATTACATTACATTATATTACATTACATTATGTGCGGTCAATCGATACAATTTAACTAATTAATCACATATTTTCTGTAATTAAGCACAATTGAACCCCCTTCTTCCAGTTGAATGCGTTTTCAGGTAAACGCACGGCTAAAGTAGTTCCAGGCAGGTCTTGACCGTATTACATGTCCATATCACTTCGCCAAATGATTTCAGTTATTTCAAAGGTCCTGACAGCAACAACAGCAAAAGAACCAAAAACCCCTGTAAAAAAAAACAGTGACAGTGGATTTTTTTACCGTGAAAAATTAATTCAGCATTCAGTGATATGGCTTCTCTGTCATGTGTCTGTATAACAGTAAAGCCAGGAGTGTGTCCAAACACAAAATATGAAGCAGAAGTGTGTGCTTGGATACGTTTCATGTCGTGTGCCGATGACAGTGAGTGTCCCAAGAATGAGAAATGCTGCAGCAATGGATGTGGACTTCAGTGTATGGCTCCAGATACAGGTGTTATATTATATATATTATATTATATTATATTACATTATATTATATTATGTTCGGTCAATCAATATTTCAAATATTTGTATAATGGCATCTTTTTATGAAAGAAGGCATTACTGATACCAATACTGCTCCTGATGTCTCTATGAAATTGATTTTTTTTCTTCTTAATTTTAGTCATTAATTATAGGCATTCAGCATTACAGTGTAATTGAAAGCTATCAATTTCAACACTTATTAGGCTTTAAAAAATATAACAACTAATATAATTTAAGTGAACTTAAAACAATCTTCACAAAAACTCATATTAACTATAACATTTACCTGTGCTCTTCAATAAATCAGGGCTATATTTTTCACTGTCTTGTGTCTGTATAACAGCAAAGCCAGGAGTGTGTCCAGTCACAAACGATGGAACAATAATGTGTTTCGTGAAGGGTGAAGAGTTGTGTGCCGGTGACAGTGAGTGTCCCGACAATCAGAAATGCTGCAGCACTATGTGTAATGGACTTGACTGTATGGCTCCAGTTACAGGTATGATATTTTATTTAATTATAGGCATTCAGCATTACAGTATAATTGAAAGCTATCAATGTTAAAATTGTATTAGGCTTCAAAAAAATATAACAACTTATAATTTAAGTGAACTTAAAACAATCTTCATAAAAACTCATAATAAATGTCATCACTTCACCTGTGCTCTTCAATATATCAGGGCTATTTATTTTTTTATTTTTTTTTGTCATGTGTCTGTATAACAGTAAAGCCAGGAGTGTGTCCAAGAACAAACTATGAAGAAGTAAGGTGTAAGAAGAAGGGTGAAGAGTTGTGTGCCGATGACAGTGAGTGTCCCAAAAAGGAGAAATGCTGCCGCACTAGGTGTGATGGACTTGACTGTATGGCTCCAGTAACAGGTATTATATCATATATTATATTATAAAACGGTTAGTTTCAATCCTTGATTCTGATTGGTCAATAGCTGTGTTTTATTCACAATAAAACACGGCTATGACCGCTTCATCCAACGGTTCTATGTATTACTACACAACACCACTAGCAACCACTCTTAGCAACTTAAACACAGAGCTGCCACTCACGCATTCAGCGTGAGACTCACGCAATTGACACCTTTCACACGCTCTCACGCCACACATCCATTTTCTCACACAGAGACAAATCGCCAAGCAAAGAGGACACTGACACTGACAGACAAGACAGAGCAGGTTATTTATGATAGGAAACTAATTCTCAGCTCTCAGATTCTGTCAATTTTACGAAATTCAGACAACAAATACCGTTTTGGCGCTTTTAAATGTGACATCGCTGTTGCACCTCAGTTCAAGCGGCACGTGAACCGATCATCTCTCTTTACTACTAGTTAATAGTAAATAAACTATAATAGGTAGGTTGAAAGATACAGTACAACTTATCGAAATGTAAATGCATCATACATGCTATCGATCAGTCAGTGTTTTTCAACCGCGGAAAGAGGTCAATAAAACAGCTGGAGAACAATGTCACACATTTACCTCAGGAAAGCCATTTAATGACCATAGCATGTTAGTTGGCTAGAAAAATGTGTATTTTATAATATATTTAGTATTAGTAGCCTATAAATGAGTATTTTGCTAAATGTGTGCACTATATTACATATTTATTATTTTTACTTATATCATTAAAAAATATAAAGTTATTATAATAAAAACCGCATTATATTTCATTTGAGTTGTTATTTTTAGCCTTTAATAATACCAGCTGACAGAGCTCTCTGTAGCCTGTTTACAGCATTATGTGAGAATTTCTTTCTTGAGAAAAATTAACATGTATCTACTGTACTATTTATCCAAATGAATTGATATTGAATCAAGATCGGAATCAAACCAAAAGAATTGAATAGAAATTGTAAAAATTGTATCAAGCAATAATAAAAGCAGTAGCCAGTCATTGCACCATGCACATCGTAACATGTTGTCACTAAACTTAATAAAATTATGTTTAGTTAGGCTACCAAATGTTTTGACATCACAATATCCTACACTTATTGCGATGATCGTTTTTTTTTTTTTTTTTTTTTTTTACATTTAATAATAAATGTAAATACTTTTATTTATATTATTTCAAGCTGTTGTTTGATAACTTATAAATAAAAGTTATCAAACTTTTATTTATATTATTTCAGCTGTTCGTGGAAACATTTATATTATTTCAAGTTCACCACGAGGCTGTTGAATGCTTGAATCTGATTTAACATGTTTGTGTATGTAAGAAAACAAAATCACAAAAAAGTAATGAACCAAAGTCGTGATTTGGGCCCCCCTAGCATCCTGGGCCCATATGCCTGACATAGCCTACTCTGCACCCCATAGACCAGTCCAACCCCCCCACTATAACGGCACCCCTGACTACGGGGCTGTTGAATTCTTGAATCTGACTGGTTGCCGAAGATTCTAAGGAGTGCAATTATTTTCAGGGAAACACACGGCTAAAGTAGTTCCAGGCAGGTCTTGACCGCATTACGTACATGTCCATATTACTTGGCCAAATGATTTCAGTTATTTCAAAGGTCCTTACAGCCTACAACAACAAAAGTACCAAAAACCCCCGTGAAAAATTAATTCAGCATTCAGTGATTTGGCTTCTCTGTCATGTGTCTGTATAACAGTAAAGCCAGGAGTGTGTCCAAGGAGAAAATATAAACCAGAAATATGTGCCCGGATACGTTTTGCGTTGTGTGCCAATGACCGTGAGTGTCCCAAGAATGAGAAATGCTGCAACAATGGATGTGGACTTCAGTGTATGGCTCCAGTTACAGGTATTATTATATTATATTATATTCAACGTCAGCTGTAAGGTCTCGTACAATTAGGCATCGGGGGAAATGGCCTCAGATGGAAGCATAAAAGTTTCAAATTAACGAAACTATTGTTAACATAGTTATTATCGTTAACAACTAACGAATAGCTCGACACAACCCGTCCCGGGGAAGAGCCTAGACAGGGATTTCTTCTATAATTTCACCTACGCTTTGCATCAGCTGCATGGCAGGGTAAATGATGGCTGTCATAGCCTACCATGGTCGCCCTTGCCCAGTAAGTTTAAAAAAATAATATTAATAAATTAAGATTTAAATCAATATAATTAGTTGTAAATTAAATATTTTAAACACTAATACAAAAAGAAAAGAATAATGCATTGACTTGGGTATTTAATAGGCCTGTTAACGTTCACGCAAGAACTGTCATGACATCTTTTTGCTCTCCTATTTCTAACTGATAGATGGGAAACAACTCTATTCCCGATTTTGGTTTTTTAATATCAAAAGGAAAATCAGTTGGCCGCCAAGTACACGGACCCTGTAGGCTACCTGTACCTGAATTGATTTTATTCGTACCATATTATTGTTGCTAATGTTACACTCGTTAGGTTGTATAAAGCATCCCACTGAGATTATTTTTTAAATTTGTATTATTCGTTAGTTTTAGTTGCATGTTTAAAAATTAGCAAAATAACACATTGCAACTTGCTAGCTTGTATGTTGGCAAAATATAGCGAAGTAAAAAGTATTTCGAGTGCAAATTGGCCTGTATAGTAGCCTACATAAAGTTTTGATGGTAATTGTGTCTGTGACAGAACAATTCTTGCAAATTGAAAGATGTCATTATTTAATAAATGCTTTGCTAAAGCAAAGATAAATTATCCATAGTTTAGTTCACATAGAATGATGTTGTGATCACTGTGTGAAGAGTTTTGAAAAAGTGACCTAAGTACCGGTATTTAGAAATGTGTTCTAGCGATTGTAAAAACAAACTGTTATTTGTAAAATAAACAAACAGGATTGTGTATTATTTTGTAATAATAATAATAATTATTATTATTATTATTTTGTGTTATATTCTCTGTCAAAAGTACCTGAATTCGGACTATAGCACTGTTTCATGCATAGTGATGGGAATAACGGCGTTATAAATAACCAGCGTTATTTTTCTCAGTAACGAGTAATCAAACTAATTACTGTTTCCTCCGTTAGAACACCGTTACCGTTACTGTCAATAAAATGTGGCATTACTATAATTGAGCTCATTGAAGCGGTTTTCATCCGAGTAGGCTCTTTCTGCCATAGGAGCTGCAAAGTTTTTTCTCTGGTGTGTGTGTGTGTGTGTGTGTGTGTGTGTGTGTGTTTATGAGGCGCCGGACTGGACAAAACAGTTCGACAGTGCGCGAAAGAGACCGAGGGCCCTATCTTGCACCCAGCGCAATTGACTTTGTACACCGACGCATGTTTCATTCCTATTTTGCACCCGCGCAAAGCGCGCTTTTCCCTCCACAGAAGCACGTCGCTAAACTAGGGAATGAACTTGCGCTCCCTGGGCGGTTCAGCGCAAAAAAGGAGGCGTGTTCCGGCGCAAACGTTCCCTGGTGCTATTTTACTGTTCCATAAAACAATTGCGCCACTGGCCAGAAAAAACCTAGTCTAAAGTCAGTGGCGCGTTGCGCGTTGTTCATTATGCTATTTTAAGGGCGCATGCTTGACCATAATGTATAGAGTGCACAACGCTCATACACTGTGATTCTCTAATCTACACAGAAGCAGCAGTTTTCATTTTTGCAAATCATATTATTACAAACGATAGATAGATAGATAGATAGATAGATAGACAATTTATTATAAATATAATAATTTATTATAAAAGCATACATCTAGCTTACACATTTACCCACATTATTATATGCCTGTTTAACCGAAGCTAATTTGGGTGTGTTTCTCCCATCCCCAACGTCCCTTCTCTCTCTTTTACGGCCGTGACGAGAGCGTTGGTCTCCTCGGCTGTGAACCGCTCTTGACGCGCGCCTGGCAAATCCGCCGTTATAATAGCAATAGCCTACGCCAAGGAAAAAGTGCGTCTGCTCTTAAAGGGAATGTGAGATGATGCTCTGATTGGTTTATTTCACGTTACGCCCAAACCACACCTATGAATAATGAAGCTACTTCAGACCAACCCCTTTTAGATTTGCGCCCGGCGCAAGAGTCATTTATCCCGCCGGGAAAATAGCAACACCGCCGAGACCCGCCCACAAAGTTACTTGCGCTTTGCGCTTTGACACTTGCGTTTCAGATCGTTAAAATAGGGCCCCGAGTGTGTCCGAGAATGCACTCGACAGTGCGCGAAAGAGACCGAGTGTGTCCGAGAATGCGCTCGACAGTGCACGAGAGAGACCGAATGTGTCCGAGCATAAATACTTTATTTATAAATAAATTACACATTTCAGCATTAGAATAATCTCTGTAGCATATTGGTATCATATGCAATGTTTTAATTAGTTTATATAACATAAAATCCAAAACAAGTTGTGAACACGTGCGGCAAACACGACTAGAATTTGGCTAAAATAACCTCTGATGATGACATTCTCTGTAGGTTATAAAAATAAACCCCCAAAAGATTTTATTTTATTATTATTTATGTTGGTACATTGTTCAGTATTATATTGAGAGCACTTTTTGTTAAACTTACTATTGTGAGGAAGAAAATACTTCAAGTAGGCTATACAGTATGTCTACTGCACTAGTGTATGTGTATGTATATTTTTTTATTACTATTTATTTATTTTTGGTACATTTCTTAAGAAGCATGATTTATTTTTAGACTTATTTGTTGGCCAGTTGTGGTCTGTGCAATAAATATTAAAAGTTCTAAACCATCTCTTGTGTTTTGTTGTTCCACTATAGTAATGATAATATTTTAATATTTAAGTTAATAGGTTGTCCCACAGCAACATTAAAATAGTGTAGATTAGTGTACAATGTTTTATAATATGTTCTATTTAGTGTCCATTTCATTCATTTAACATTTCATATTGGGGGTATCCAAGAAATTTCTTATATTTAAACTTTTTTTAAATGTTTTTTTTTTTAAGTAACGCAATAGTTACTTTCCCTGGTAATTAGTTACTTTTGTAATTATGTAATTCAGTTACTAATGCAGTTACTTTTTGTGAGAAGTAACTAGTAACTATAACTAATTACTTTTTTAAAGTAACTTACCCAACACATAGGGTGGCTTTACAAAATTAATAAAGGTGATAAATAATACTCAATGCAATTCACTCTGTAAATAAAACTAGCTATTCATGTCCTGAGTGTTTTGTGCTGTACATCTGATGCTTAATCCCACTAAATGGCCAGACTAAATCTGAATCTCTATCCATACAGTCTAGGTGCCTAACTGAAGGGAATCCAGTGTGTGCCGAATACTGTTCCCATGATGGTCAGTGCCCTGCCGGACAGAAATGCTGCTAAACACCTCTGATCGTACATGCAGTGTTAATCATATTAGAGAAATTATGTAATGAGTCATGTTACCTTTGTCATGTACCTATCCTATATTAATTGTTGTATTCTTTTTGCCGGTGGGATTCTCTGTGATTGATATGATGTCCTCCCGGCAGTGATTAAAGCATATTCAAAGGCATCATTTGGAGTCTGTCTGTCAGTCAGGTTAGACACTAGAGATCTTACTTCTATTCTCAAGTGATAGTGCTGAAGTGGAGCACTAGAGATCTTATTTATTCCTAAGTGATGGTGCTGAAGTGGAACTCCAGAGACCTGTGGAGAGACGTCTAATAGAGTACAAAATTGTAGGTGCCTAGGAGACACCAGGTTAACTTAAAGGGCATCTATTATGCAAAATCCACTTTTATATTGTGTTTTGGACATAAATGCGTGTTGGCAGCGTGTGAACCCAATCACTCTACAGTGATAAAAATCCAGCCACTCCTTTTTGACATCATACTGCTCAGGCCCCGCCCACTGCTGCTGATTGACAGTCCTGTATTACCATAGTTTCCGCCCTTAGCGAGTTGTACACTATCTGCCATTTTCTCAGCGCTCGAGCAGCTGTAGTGACAATTTCTCGTAAGTATAAGAAATATAAGCTGACTACGCCACCTCTTAAGGCAGTCGGAGCCCTCCACAGATCACAATACTTGATTCTAGGCAACAAATATAGTTCATTAATTTTTTTTTTTTTATATATTTTGTTCCAACACGGACCATCAAATGTTAAACCGTGTCAACAATAGAATCCACAGAAGTAGGAAATAGCTCTCCTCAAGACTGCAAGAGGGTCGGGCCTGCTCTTATGGACCTCCTACCACCTTTAAGACACAGAAGAAAACCCACAGCATACACCGCAAATAAGAAGGAACCTTTACATCACCATTTCAGAGCCAACCTTCTAGTACACACCACACAGCAGTGCCACACCACCCAAATCACCTACGCTGAGGGAGGTTTAATTTCGATGCAGGCTGTAACACACAAAAAGAGGAGAGCACGAGCAGTACCACAGAAACAAAAAGCAAATGACAAAACAATATTTAATATAATCACATTAATCATCAATATCAAATAAAAGAAAAACAATTAACCAGAATATAAAATATAAATATACAAGAAATAGTGGCAGGTCAGCCCCTTTATCATGCATGTTAGTACACATCAATACAGCCCACAATATAAAACAAACAAAACATCTGCAGCACAGTTACCCAATCTCAGCTCTCAATCCTCAAACATGATAGATAAAAGGTACTATAAAACAAGAGCACAGATATTAACCACAAATACATTTTCGTGTGTTAATTGCATCAAACTCATAAGCGATCGGCTTCAATAAAGCGTATACTGCATTTACCGTTATTCAGCATTCCAACACGGCCGTCAGCCCATTAATGGGGGGCCGAAAAGCCACCGCAGCAATAAATGTTTGTCTGTCCCGCTTCCCGGACAGAGAATAAAAAAACCTCTTAAATAATCAGTCTAAAAAAAGAAAAGATCACAAAGATGGAATTGCGCCATCAAGGCGCAGTCATTCAACACAAACAAAACCACACAGCTAATAACATTAGTGATGTTACATGCTTCAGACCTTCCCCTCTCTTTAATATTTCTTGATTAAGCATTGATTAATATGAATATAATGATTTTGTTCAAAAATATTAAATGATTTCAGGAAGGGGCATGCCAAAATAACAAACATAACAGGAAAACAGATTTAAATTCAGATTGGCTTGATTTCAGGCGACTGCACAATCCATGCACAGTTGCAGTCAGAAAAGCTAAAGCTGAAGCATTTCCTTTTACAAACTCAAAATGTTGCACTGAATGTTTATACCAACAATGGATGGAAACAATATAAGAGGGAGAGGAGGAAGAGAATGAGTAAGAGGTGGTGAACAAGGAGGAAGAGGATGAGGACGAGAAGGAGCAAGGTGTGGAGAATGTTGTCAAGGCTGGATCTGGCTTAAGGGTTTTCCCCTTTGCCTGCAGAGATGACATTATATAAACTTTATTACAGGCTCTAGGCCCAACAGCAGGACATACACCATACAAAAAAAAAAAACCAACAACATTACATAAACATAATACACCCTTTTTCACAAAAGTCTTAAAAGGCACTCATACCAATGCTTCCATAGATGTGATTGATATCGGACCGAGCTACACCTGGGACTTGTGAGCCTTACTATAATATAGTTTTGTGACTCATCAAGTCGACACATAAACTTAAACATTAGGTTCCTCAAGAGGGCCTGTAAACAGCTTAGCCTCAAGTCACAAAAAAGCTTACTTGCACTGCTGCTCCTGGGCTTCTTCAGCAGTATCCTCAGACAATCATTATATGCTACCTGCAGTTTGCGCATGGTCTCCTTTTTGTAGTTGACCCATAATGGGGCTGCATACATAGGGGTACAGTAAGCACGAAACAAGTGCACTTTCACATCATCAGAGCAGTAATGAAATTTCCTGACTAACATGTTCGCTTGGACATACAACATTCGTCTTTGCCTATACATGTCAGCATCATCCTCCATCTTGTCAGTAATGATATGCCCAAGATATTTTGTACAGTTAGATACACAGATACATTGCCCTGACAGGTAAAACATAGTGCAGCTTCTGATCTTCCTTAGTCCTACAAACCAACACAACACTCTTCTTTGCATTGTACTGTACATCAAACTCACCCCCATACTTGGAGCATATATCCAACAACTGCTGGAACCCAACAGTACTGGGGGACATAACAACTAAATCATCTGCGTACATCAGGTGGTTTAACAGAGTGTTTCCTATTACACAACCCGTCTTACATATCCCCAACTGCTTTGAGAGGTTGTCCATGTATAAGTTAAACAGGGCTGGAGACAGAAGCCCCCCCTGCCGTACTCCATTGCTTACACTAAATGGTGTCGATAGGCTATTTCCCCATTTAACCTGCATGCTTTGTTTCGCATACCAGTAAGCCAGTATACGTATGATGCATCCCGGCACACCCCTAAGCATAAGTTTAGTAAAAAGCTTATGATGATTTACTCTGTCAAATGCCTTGGACGCATCAATAAATCCAATAAACATTGTAGAGCCCTGCCTTCTATAGGATTCAACAGCTTCTTTCAATGCATAGATACATAGATCAGTACTGTGTTGAGACTTAAAGCCAAATTGATTTTCCGTGGTGTAAATGAACCCACTCAGTCTATCTAGTAGCATCTTTTCTAACACCTTTGAAAGAATGCTAGCTATAGCAATGGGTCTATAGTTGTCCAAACTCCCTATTTTCCCTGCCTTGTCCTTAATGACGGGCACTAATGTGACGGTCAACATGGTGTCTGGCAGTATACCATGAGTCATCAGCCCTGTCAGGCAAATGGATAGAAGGGCTGACACTCTGGGGCTGGCTAACTTGAGATGCTCCGCAGTGATGTTATCTTTGCCACTAGCTTTGTTATCAGCTAGTTGCTCTATAGCATTATAGACCTCATTGGGAGTAAAGTGTATTACATCCTCATTTAACTCACCCACACAATAGGGCTCACTTTTAATGCAATTAAACAGAGTTGCATAGTGCTGCCTCCACAGCTCTGCTATATTTTCTGCACCAGATACACCTTCGATATGGCAAGGCAATATTGTCTTGGCCCTATTTGTAACTTTCACCTCCTTCCAAAACTCAGTGACATTGTTGCCAATCAAGTTTTCAGCCATAGAGTGAGCTCTTAAGGCTTCCTCATGCTTTCCAACAAAGCACACTGCATATTTATATCTAGCCCTGGTAAGCTTTTTGTGTTCTTACTCTGGCCCCTGTCTGGGTTTACCAGCTATAACCCAGGACCTATGAGCCGTCTTGGCAGCTTCATGGTGGTCAACTACATACTTATTCCAGCCAGGTTTGATATTCTTAGCCTTACTGGGGTGTGTAGAGGACGACTGGCATCATGTATAGCCCTCACTATACCATTGTACATTTCATATAGGTCATTACAGTGAGTGACATCATCACAATTAATATTTGAACATAAAATAGCACCCATGGGTAACTGTACTTCCCTTAGGAGAGCATCCGACCTCCCACAATAGTACAATACATCCTCTCTATTTAGTTTATCCCAATCCACTTTGACCATGTTAGCGCCATCTTCTGTCGAACTACTGCAGTCAGGTAAGTTATCAAGATTTATAATCATAGAGACAGGTAAGTGATCAGTTGTAGTCAACTCATACAGAATTTCAACTTTTTCCAGACTTTCATGAGCATCGGCTGTACAGATTACATGATCCAGCCAAGATGTCGTGTTCCATGCTTCACTGACGTAAGTATAACTACTGGCAGGTAGGAAATTCATACTGGAGAGAACCAGTTTACTATCCTGACAAAACTGTAACAAGTGCTGACCAAAGAGAGATTTGTCATCAGAAATGTCTGCATTCAAATCACCCATCACAAATATATTTGCATATGTACATTCCCTAATATAAGAGTTCAAAAAGGCCAATCTCCCACATAGCAACATTGTTTCGGCCCAGATCCGGCCCACATCTGGCACTTGTGGAATGCGGATCTGGCCCACATGCAGCAGAGAATGATGGCCCTTGGGTGGCCCACTCCTGTTTGCCAGATCTGGGCCACAAGCAGGCCATAGCAATGCCACATGTCAGCCAAGAGCAAAGAAATAAACCAGAACTGGACCTTATCTGAGCCACAAAGTCTGTGAATATTAAATATGGAGTCATTTCAGCCTTAATAAGCCTGTTAACAAGCAGAATCACTGAAGGAAAGAAGAGAACAGAAAAAGTGACAAGCAGAAACACAAGAACTACAACTGACTTCAGACACAGCCTTAGATGAAATCAACTGAAGAGAAAAGAAGACATTAAATCTGTGAAGATCTCAGCAGAGGAGGATTAAACAACTCCACAAACAGCATTACCAGCTTCACTTATTACTAACCAGACTGACTTTATTTCTGTCAGACGGCTACAGAAGTTTTTATTGAGAATTAACAGAGGTTTAACTCTAATGTGTTTCATTTTAAGTCACCATAAGAGTGATTAGTGTTTCCATTAGTTGGGCTCTTAACTCATATTATATGTTTTGTCTTTTTTGGGCTGCTGTGACCGTGTGTTTGTCAAACACTTTTGCAGCAGCAAAGAAAGCTAAAGTGAAGTGAGATCAGATGATGATCATATTTCTTGCGCCACAAAATGGCCACACCTCCAGGTATTCTACCACGTACCAATTTGGTGCTTAAATCTGTTGTGGATTCTCCAGCTCCATGAAAATCACTGTGGACAGAATTGAGTTTATCAAGGTCCTGTTTGGCTAAAAATGTCTCTTGCAAGCAGATAATGTCTGTGGTCTCCAGTAGCTGGTCAACCACAATCCGATGTGCTCTGTCTCCAGCACTCTGTCCTAGGCGCAAGCCTCGTGAGTTGTATGACACCATGACATTATCTGTGATGTGGACAAAGTACTCCGGCCGGATCAAACATGAAGACATGATGCTGAAGCAGAATCAAACTCTCTCACTGACCGTGATTTTGCAGTTGCACAAGTTCACAACTCTTCTGAGTGACTGTACCATGCTTTTCATTTAGAGTTTTTCACTGTGACCTGTTTGGCTTTTGCAGTTGGGTCACTTTTCACAGTATGTGTTGAATATACAGACATTAAATACATTATGTAATGGCTTTCCAAAACCGTTGCCGTTGATAATAGGAGTAAGGTAAATAAATTGTATACTGTATTCACTGCAAGTATTGAATTGTACTGAATAATGTGTAGGAGCCATTTGTTGTATGGTAAAGTTTTTGTTGTCCACTGGGTGGCGCTGTGACTGTGTACAATTAGAGCACCTGAGCAACAAGTGTGTGCGTTGGTAATTGGGAAGCACACAGTTTTTGACCACAGTAGCTAGCAAGGTGGATTTTAGTCTTGTGCTGTCTGCAAGGTATGGCTTTGTGTGTACATGTGAACAAGGAAAGGCCACAAGAAGTTTTGAGATCATGTTTAATGGAGCACAAGTAATAAAGAAAGGCGTTTGGTCTACATCCGTCTGCATGTACGCATTCTAAACTTGCTTACTACTGTAAGTTGTCGTTACAATACTTTATGTAATTGCAAAATTGGTTTACTTTGTTACAATATACCTATTTTTTTCTGTAACTGCATGCTTTGGATTCTGTGTTCTCCATTTTTTTGATGTAGTGTCTAAGGAATGATCTGTAGTGTTTATAATATTGACTTGCTTTGGGCATGATCTGAAAGCACAGATAAAATGTTTGTTGAGGCAATTGTTTGATTTTGCCAGAAGAGTCAGATGTTCTCTGAAAGTAGATTGAAAATTTGATTTTGTGTTTAAGGTTTTGAGAAAGTGAGGGATGGTTTCAAGAAATGTGTTTTAGCAATTTAATTTTAGTTTTTTATAATAAACTTGGAAAAGAACAAGGAATAACACAGCCAAAACCTAATACAAATGAGGACGAACAGAGAATGGGTGAGAACACAGGACATATAAGCACATGGCAAACAATTTTGAATTGAGTCAACAGGAATTCACAAACAATACGAAATCTACGTTAATTGCCGAGTTCTGCATAACTTTACATGCCAAGACTTGCATGCACCTCCAAGTACTGAAACGATATATTTTTGTGGGGTTCATTAATGGTGATAATAATTGGGCAGAACAGATGTTTTGCATTTTTATATAAATATTTTTTTCTTCTGAAAATCTGATGACATAATTTGCACACAGGTAAAGGTGCCCAATATCAGTCATTTCTAAAAAAAAAAGAAAAAAAAGAAAAAAAAAGTGTTTTGGAAAATAGCTCTTTATTTGATTATCATAAAAATATGTTTTCTATACAGAGATATCGACATCGGTAAATTATCGGTTATCGGTATCGGCCACAATTTTCACATCGGTGCATCACTATGTTTGACTACCTCGGGGTGGCATTTCCAGTCCCTGTGTGTCACAGCCTGACAGAAAGACTGCTCCCACATTCAAATGCCCAGGAATGCAAATCGCCCTGAGGGACAGGAACTTGTCCTGATTCCAAAGCAGAACCTTTTCAAACAGTGCGAATGCAGTCCGCCTTGGAGATTTATGTAGGTGACTACTGAAGTGTTCGTCCACCCGCACTAGGACATGGTAGCCCCTTAACTGTTGGAGGAAGTACTTCAGGGTCAGAAATACAGCCATCAATTCAAGGCAATTGAGATGATGACCTTTCCAGATTCACAACAAAGATGTTTTCCCAAAGCGCAACTCAGCGCATTGAGAGTATCTTTAGATAGGGATCGTCTGAGTAGGGAAATGTAGTTTCAACATTCTTTAAAATGAGGAAGTAAAAAAAAATTAAAGGCACAATAATAAAGTTTTTTTTTTTTTTTTTTTTTTAAATCATCCTTAGTGGACAGAAAAGGTCTGGTTCATGCTCAGGAGCATAAAGAGTTTATAGACCTTTGTTCCTTATCGTGTAGGTTACATTCACTACCAGCCCGCTAAAGACCGCCATCGTCCTCATCTACTGGAGATGCTGATCCAGTTACCGCCTCACTCGATGACAGAGGTCACGGTACAGTTTGAAAGGGCCCTGCTCAAATGGACTGAGTACACCCCTGATCCCAACCACGGCTTCTACGTTGGGTAAGACTCTTGCTTATCAAGTATTTTGAAAGATACATTTATTTTTGTAATTCAAATATTTATGCTAAAATGTCATTATTGTCGTAAGAGTTTGTTACTCATCTTGTCTGCCACTCTCTATATCTGACTGATGTTCCATAAATGTTATTGCAGGTCCTCTGTGGTCAGTGCCCTTGTGCCAAGTATGGTTGCAATGAACACCAACTTCACACAAGACCAACCGTTGTTTAGCAGTTTGTATGTATAAACTGGCCTTGGTGTTAATAGTAAATAAGTGTGCCTTATTTGTTTTGGTTCTTCATAACATTTTCACCTCTGACTTCCAGTATCCCAGTCAAAGAAGAATCAAGCTACTTTGTTCGAGTGTACACCGAACCCCTGCTGGTAAATCTACCCACGCCTGACTTCAGCATGCCCTACAACGTCATCTGCCTCACCTGCACGGTGGTCGCGGTGGGGTACGGCTCCTTTTACAACTTGCTGACCCGCACGTTCCAGGTGGATGAACCAAGTCCACCGCTGGCCAAACGATTGGCCAACCTCGTTCGTCGCATAAGGGGAGTGCCACTGCTGACCTAACTGCCGAGAGCAGGTCTGATGCCTGAAATGTCCATATTAGGCAGCTGAGAGAATAATGACTCTAAAACGGCATCTGCTGGAGTTTAAAGATGCTTTTCAGCCATGGAAGGACTCAATGCCAAGTGACTGTTCTTAACTTTTGTTGAACAAATGAGCTTCCAAGACAGATGGATTAGCCACCTTTTTATGTTTTGTTTTGTGAGTCACAAACAAAGATTAGCCACTGGTTTTTTTGTCCAGTCACATAAGCAAGGACTTTTTTTCTGCAGTGTTTTTAGAAAACCATAGTTTGAACGTGAACGTTTCTTACAGGAACTGCATGGTTCGGGCATCTGGGATAAATATACATGGAAGAGCGTGATGTTAAGTCGTCTCAGTTTACGCCATCTCTTTGAGAGCGTAACCAAGTGTCACAGAAACAGACACTACAATCCAACTACTGAAAATTGATGTCTAAGAATGTGTCAAGTATTTTCCACTTTCTGTAATGCACTGATATTCAAATATGTGTTGTTTTGAAGGACTGGACTTTTTTTTGTGTTTTGCCTTTTTTTGTGCATTTGCCTGTGGGCTTCTAGACACCTACTTCTAGACAGCTACAAATTTGTACTCTACTAGACGTCTCTTCACTTGTTCCACTTCAGCACTATCACTTGGGAATGAAAATAATATCTCTAGTTTCTATCCTGTGTCGGCAGTGATCAGACAGACTCCAAACAATGCCTTTGAATATGCTTTAATCACGGCTGGGAGGACATATCAATCACAGAGAATCCCACCGGCAAAAACTACACAACAATTAATATAGGATAGGTACATGACAAAGGTAACATGACTCATTACACCATATTTCTCTAATATGATTAGTTCTACATATTCGCAATTCAGAAACACCCGGCAAAGCAAATTCGTTTTTTTATTACTTCAGCTTGTTACTTAGGTCATGGGGTTATTATATTTAGTTAGCCGTCCATATGCTTCCGTTATTTCAACACACTAATGTGTTGGTACATTTTGTTCTCAAAAGCATACAAATGATAAGCTTGCAAGAAAAAACTGAAGCACTGAATTGATTTAAGTAAAAGAATTCAAAAAGTAGTATGTATTATGCAAAATCATTCTCACAACTCTTTCCGGTGGTTAAATCAGAAGTTTCACTGCATGTACGATCAGAGGTGTTTAGCAGCATTTCTGTCCGGCAGGGCACTGACCATCATGGGAACAGTATTCGGCACACACTGGATTCCCTTCAGTTAGGCACCTAGACTGTATGGATAGAGATTCAGATTTAGTCTGGCCATTTAGTGGGATGAAGCATCAGATGGACGCACAAAACACTCAAGGCATGAATAGCTAGTTTTACTTACTGAGTGAATTACGTTCTATGTATTATTCATCATCTTTATTAATTTTGTAAAGCCACCCTATGCCTGAAACAGTGCTATAGGCTGAATTCAGGTACATTTGACAGACAATATAACATAAACTAATAATATAATATACCTGTACCTGGAGCCAAACAATGAAGTCCACATCCACTGTTGCAGCATTTCAGATTGGTGGCACAGTCACTGTCATTGGCACACGACACGAAACTTATCTGGGCACACTTTCCTGGTTTATATTTTTTGATTGGACACACTCCTGGCTTTACTGTTATACAGACACATGACAAGTCATATCACTGAATGCTGAATGATTTTTTTCACTGTAAAAAAAAGTTGTGCCTATATGTTATTGGAATAAGTTTTACAAGAAAGAACTATTTCAGTCTTTCTACTTTAAAATGTCATGTTTTATTCGTCTTGGGTTTTAGTTCTTTTGCTGTTGTTGCTGTAAGGATCTTTGAAATAACTGAAATTATTTGGCAAAGTGATACAGACATGTACGTAATGCGGTCAAGATCTGCCTGGAACTACTTTAGCCCTGAAAATAATTACACACCTTTCAATCTTCGTCAACCAATCAGATTCAATCATTCAACAGCCCCGTAATAATATAATATAATATAATACAATATAATATAATATAATATAATATAATATAATATAATATAATATAATATAATATAATATAATATAATATAATATAATATAATATTAGTGTTGTCAAAGTTAACGCGTGCACAGAAAGCTGCTTCAAACAGTGCTTGAATGACAAAAAACATACAAAATGATGTCAAAATGGCCGTTTTGTAAAGTACCCTCGCAAACACAGTCTTAAATGAGTTCAGTGAAGTCTTAAATGAACATAGAGTTGTGATGCAACATGTGCGTCAGGTTTTAAAAGTGACAGCAGCCTAACAAACCTCCTGCTGTGATGTCTGTCATTAATCTTCTATCTATAAATTACAGAAATGTCTGTCTGTCTGTCTGTCTGTCTGTGTGTGTGTCTATTATTCGCATATCTCTCGAACTGTTAGTCCGATGGATTTCAAACTCGACAGGTGTCTCGTTACGGGCACGAGTAAGTGCAGTGCCAAGTTTGACATTGTTTGGATGAGAAATGCAAAATATATCGTTAAAAATACCAGTAAAAGAAGCACTTAGAACAGTGGTTCCCAAACCTGTCCTGAAGGCACCCCAACACTGCACATTTTCTTTGTCTCCCTAATCAAACACACCTGATTCAAAAGGACTTTGACAGTATTCATAGATGCCACCTACGTCACTACAAATAGAACGCCGCCATATTTGCGACCGACTCGCCCGGTATGGCCGCCCAAACTGCCCATTTGAATGAGAGAGAGAGACAGAGATACCTGGAGAAAATTTCTATTTAGGCTCCTCCGATCCTTATTTGTTACCGCCAGTTTTCTTTAGTCCATTATTATCTCCCCCAGGCTTGCCCCAATTGGCCTTTCATGATGTAGAAATACTTAAAGTCATAGAGCTTCATGGCGCGCGTTCATGAGAGTCGAGGCAATGTCATGAATGAATCTATGAATCTGCAGCTGTTCGGCATGAATGAATCTATCTAATCCGTCCATCAGCACAGCCAGAGACATCAGCCGAATATCATAAAAGACTGCCATATTTGTCCGAAAGAACAGATGTTCAATTACAGAGAGAAGGTTTAATACACACAAATATCAAAAGAATCTTTCGAGTCGAATCTTTTTGAATGATTCGGCTGCGATTAAAAGCTATCAAGAGGTAAGCTCAGTGATTATAATATAACGACTTAAATTGCAGTTTGTTCGTCACATAAAGCTATCATATGAATAAATAACGCTATTAATATAACGGACGAGTCGTATTAGACCACTTTTATGATACTTTAGTGATGTTTTTTTTTGTGTCTTTTATTATTATTATTTTTTGCGTGACAGCCCCCCCCAGTAGGCTAACGTTACTCATTCACTTTCATTACATCGACAAGAAGAGTCTCCATTAGGCTACATATTCAAAAATGTCCCTTTGTCTTCCACGGAAAGTAAACTTCAGGATTTGCACATGAAGGCGAGTAAATGACGGCAGAATTATCATTTTTGGAAGAACTAACTTAGTCCTTTAATATGCATTTCAAGGCTGAGATTATGCATCGTCTGCAGAGCTAACGTTAACATTACTTACACAAAATAACATCTAAAGTGCATGTGACGAAGACAATATCTTTATGAACTTCATAAAAATATTTATTAGATTTAGGTAGGTATTAACGAACAGACAGACAGTTATATTCAAAACAACCCCAAATCTTACTAACTTACCATGATAAAATGCATTTAAACAGATCCAACAATAAAATGAAGACAAAACATTATCTGTCGATATCTGTCTGTATAATGTTGGCCACTGAGAGTATAATGGAAATATAATTAACCACAAACCAACATGAGACTTCAAGTCTTTTAAATAAATTATTCTCTCTTCTCTCTTATTTTGGTATAGAATAAAATACCAGGGCCCGTATGTATAAAACTTCTAAGAAATGCTCTTAAGAATAGTCTTAAGCTTTGACTTAAGTGTCAGAAAATACTTAGTAAAGAGTAGGACTTTTCTAAGAGTAGGAGACTTTTATAAAGCAGCTAAAAGCAACTTTCAGTAAAGTATAAGACTGATTCTTAAGTGCTCACTGAAGTGGCACTTAAGTGTTGTGAACTATAAGGACTACAGTGATGTCAACCCAAAATGGCCGCCCTCAACCACTGAATCAGCCAATAGTGAGCCTGCAAGGATGAGGTCACTACAGCATGACACCAATCATTTAATTTTATTATAATAAAATCGTTTAATTAAGACACTTTAATATTTAAATTTATTTTAAAAAATGCTTTGCATTGTGCAAAATTTTCGCAAATTAGTATTTATGCTGTGGAATCCTTTTCTATTGATGTGTGTCTCCTCATTTACAATTATGCAAACATGTGTTCCATCAATGGATCCAACAACTCAGGAAAGCCCGAAATACTCATTAAAGTGGCTTTATTTTGCTGCGAGATTTGCAAAGTCAATGAACTGCCATACAGTAGTGGCCAAAAGTGAGGCAAAGGAAAATCAGATTCACCCTTTATTCAAATAGGGTTACAAATGTGTTAAAGATTTTGTACGCGTATTGTGTAGTTGTGCTTAGAGTCAATTGTTTATTTGTGATAACACAATGAAACATGTCAAATTGTACAGACATAATTTTTAGCCAGGCTGTCAAACAAATGAACAAGAGAGGACAATGAAATATTAATAACTGACTATGTTGCAGACAATGTATGATTTTTTTTTCTCCTGTGAGCTCTTTAGTGTTTTTTTTTTTGTTTTTTTACCTGTAGCTGTAGTTAGCCCTTTCTTCAACCATATTATTGATCTGCCTGCATTGACACCATTGTCTCTGAACTGAACTGAGCTGAATGATGACATCACTGTTTTCTCCAGAGCGACTGTATAATGAACTAAATAGATAACTAATGACTAATGATCTTTTACAATGGAAATGAATCATCATCGAACTTACTTAAGCTGCACAATGGCACTATGTTCTTCTAGAGCTGCTGTACAGCCCAAACTAACTTTGTTGCATTATTTTCCTGTTATCACTTTAAAGCTGCTTTGAAACAATCTGTATTGTAAAAAGCGACTTGAAATAATTTTGTCAGATAAATATCTTCACTAAGTTTATTTTTATATTTATATATTTCAAATATTGTAAAATATGAGGGAAGAACAAAACACCATTTTCCTCATATTTTGATGGTTTAAGCAAACTTGTAGGGTCATTAAAAATAAAAACAAACTTTTATTGTTTGATCAACTCCGTCATCATTTACTGTAACTCCAATACATCATATTTTCATTGAAAAGTGCGTGGCCTCCTCCTCTCTGTGGCCATCTTGTTACTCCTAACTAGGTTAGGAGACCTCTTCAGCTCTCTTAAGTAATTTAGGAGCTGAGACCTAGTCTTGACACTTAGGAACCTTTATGAATCACACTTATTTTTAAGTCTAGGAATAAAAGTAAAGTGACGTCATTCTTAGAATTTTGAGAGACTTAAGACTAAAATTTTACTCTGAGTGGCTTTATACATACGGCCCCAGGTCAGGATTCCTCTTTCGGCTGTTGTTGCAGCCAACTGCACAACATATTGCAGGCATTACTGAGATCGGTCGCAAAGATGGCGGCGCAAAGCTACAGTGACGTCACGTGAACCGAATGAATAGTCCATATATGGAACATGAAGAAGAGCCATGATCATGTGACATTCGAGGACGTCACTGATACACACACAGCTAACACAGATTGCTGTAACATGCAGATATAGTCGTTTTGAAGACAATAAACATGATTGTAATGATATTTGATTTGCCTGTGTTCTTCAAGCCATGCCAGGTATTTTCATAATAATAGATTATATTTATAAATGTAATGCTAATCGATATAGACTTTATCATTGTGCAGAATACTATAAAATAATATATTTTTTGTCAGATTTGTTTTATCTGAAGCCAAATTAGATCACAGAAGATTATTTAAAACACTCGACTTGCGTTATAAAGGAAGTTTGGAGCACAAATATGGTTTTAATCTCATTGGTTGTGTATTGATGGTGTGCTAAGCTAACATGCTAGCTAGCCCAGGTGCACCTGCCACCTAAGTTAGCAGTTATTCTTTTATGTTTTTTTTTCTAAATAGCAATGCTTACTGAAATGTTTCTTTATTCAAGAAGGGCATTTGAATTGAGAACTTTGATCAAAGAAATTAGGGATTGAAACCCTATGAATAGCATGTGAATAGACAGTCGTTAGTAACTATAATGCAGACAAAAGAAATGCATATTTAGAGCCATAACCAGGCTGGAGAGGTGTGACTGTGTGCATGGGGAGACTGAGACTGAATGGGGCTCGTTTGCACCACAAAAAAATAGAGACAATAGACTGAATGGATGCTTAGATGATGACAAACATCAGTTGCATATTTTGATAAGACTCTAAAAAAGTCACATGACATGATCTTGAAAAACATTTAACTAAATACAGAGTTTTAGACTTATCATCTCCAGATTTTACATATAACATGGTCAGACATATGGCTTTAGCTGTAGTGCATTTCTAGATTGCTCCAGTGCCAACTTCAATTTTATTTTCATGAGGATGTTTCATAAAAATAAATTTCTAATAACTTTACAAAACTTTTAAGCTATTTATAACAATTGTTTTTCATTATGACAATAATTAATTCTACATTTACAATAAACTGCCAGGTGTCAGCTTTCAAATGAGATCATACTTGTGCTTTTAGTACAAAGGGTCCATGAACTGTATCTGTTTCAGTTTGGGTATGTCATTTCTGGGGATTTTTCAAAAGTGGGGTTGCAGCTTAACAGAACAAAAGAGAGAAAATCTTTCACTGTTCTTGACTGAATCACTTTTGTAACTTTATTAAGGATTGATCTATTTACTATATAATTAATGTTACAATAACCTTTTGTGCAGTCTACCAGGGCAAGTAAAAATCTGAACTGGTCTGACTGGGCCAATATAAAACAATTGAGCTCTGATATATTGAAGGGCTGGTAAATGTGAAATTCATTATAATGGGTTTATGCGAAGATTGTTTTAAGTTCACTTAACTTAAAAGTTGTTATAATTTTTAAAGCCTAATAAATGTTAAATTTGATAGATTTCAATTATAATCTAATGCTGAATGCCTATAATTAATGGCTAAAATTAAAGTTTTTTTTTTTTTTAATAAAAAGATGTCATTAAACCAAAGTTTAAAATATGGCTACTGTCTTTATGTTGTTTCTACATTAATTTGGAGATTCAATGTGAAATTATTACAATATAAAATATATATAAAGATATATCTATATATCTATCTATCTATCTATCTATCTATATATATATATATATATATATATATATATATATATATATATATATATATATCGATTGACAGCGCTATATAATATAATATAATAGCCTATAATATAATATAATATAATATAATATAATATAATATAATATAATATAATATAATATAATATAATATAATATAATATGATATAATATAATATAATATACCTGTAACTGGAGCCGTACACTGATGTCCACCGCATTCAGTGCTGCAGCATTTCTCCTTTTTGGGACACTCGCTGTCACCGGCACACAAATCGTCATCCTTCCTGACACACCTTATTTCTTCATTTGTTATTGGACACACTCCTGGCTTTACTGTTATACAGACACATGACAGAGAAGCCATATCACTGAATGTTGAATGAATTTTTCACTGTAGAAAAAAATAGGTAACACTTTATAATAGGGCTGGGCGATTTAAATCGTGAGATTGTTATGCGCATCTCGTCAGTAAAGCCGGTTCCTTGATTAGTAGTAAATCGCCATCACCTGCTTTCAGATGGAGCGGCATTTACTACAAAGAGCCGTATAGTTAACTGACAAGCTGAGCCATATCGCATTAATAATCGCTGGCGATACGTCCGCGATTTTAATGCGATATGGCTCAGCTTGTCAGTTAACTACGGCTCTTTGTAGTAAATGCCGCTCCATCTGAAAGCAGGTATCTGGACCCTCTAATTGCTACATACATACAAAAAAAATAATAACATAATTTATTAAACATTTATGAAACGCATATTCATGTTTTGTAAATGATTAGTTAATCATTAACTAATCAAATGACTTATAACTGAATCTACAAAACATACATACAATAATTAACATATCACTTATTAATCATTTATGAACGCATAGTCATGTTTTGCAAATAATTAGTTGATCATTTACTAATCACTTGTAAATGACTTGTAACCGAATTTACAAAACATACATAACATGTTAGTATATCACTTGCTAATCATTTATGAATGTTTTGTAAATGATTAGTTCATCATTAACTAACCACTTATAAATGACTTGCAACTGAACTTTATTATAAAGTGTTACCCTTTAGGTTTCATGTTTTATTCGTCGTGGGTTTTGGTGCTTTTGCTGTTGTTGCTGTAAGGACCTTTAAAATAACTGAAATTATTTGGTGAAATGATATGGACATGTACATAATGTGGTCAAGACCTGCCTGGAACTACTTTAAATTTGATAGATTTCAGTTATGCTGTAATGCTGAATGCCTATAATTAATGGCTAAAATGAATGGCTTTTTTTAATAAAAAGATGCCATTAAACATGTTTAAAATATTGGCTACTGTCTTTATGTTGTTTCTACATTATTTGGAGATTAAATGTGAAATTACAATAAATTAAAGTACTTGAATGTCAGGTGCAATTAATTAGTTAATATTTTTAATCGACTGACCGCACATAATATAATATAAAAATACCTGTAACTGGAGCCATACACATGTTAATTCCACATCCATTGTTGCAGCATTTCAGATTGTTGGAACAGTCACTGTCAACGGCACACGACCTGGGACGTATCAGGGCACACTTTGCTGCTTCATATTTTGTGATTGGACACACTCCTGCCTTTACTGTTATACAGACACATGACAAAGAAGCCATATTACTGAATGCTGAATGTCTTTTTCACTGGGGTTTTTGGTTCTTTTGATGTTGTAGGCTGTAAGGACCTTTGAAATAACTGAAATAATTTGGCAAAGTTTTATGGACATAATGTGGTCAAGATCTGCCTGGAACTAGCCGTGCGTTTCCCTGAAAACGCATTCAACTGGAAGAAGGGGCCCTAAATTCTTTCTTGCATGCCCCCCTTTAAACTCTTAATGGCGCCCCCTGCCCGTAGTAGGACACACTCCTGGCTTTGCAGTTATACAGACACATGACAAAGAAGCCATAGTATAATAATATAATATAATATAATATAATATAATATAATATAATATAATATAATATAATATAATATAATATAATATAATATAATATAATTAGTGTTGTCAAAGTTAACTATTTCAGAACTACTTCAGTCTTTCTACTTTAAAATTTCATGTTTTATTCGTCGTGGGTTTTGGTGCTTTTGCTGTTGTTGCTGTAAGGACCTTTGAAATAACTGAAATTATTTGGTGAAATGATATGGACATGTACATAATGTGGTCAAGACCTGCCTGGAACTACTTTAAATTTGATAGATTTCAGTTATACTGTAATGCTGAATGCCTATAATTAATGGCTAAAATGAATGGCAAAAAAAAAAAAAAAAAAAAAAAAGATGCCATTAAACAAATGTTTCAAATATTGGCTCCTGTCTTTATGTTGTTTCTACATTAATTTGGAGATTAAGTGTGAAATTATTACAATATAAAAATATATAAAGTACTTAAATGTTATAGGTGCGATTAATCGAGATTAATTACAGAAAAATGTGTGATTAATTAGTTTTTAATCGATTGACAGCACTATACACTCACCTAAAGGATTATTAGGAACACCCATGTTCAATTTTTTCATTAATGCAATTATCTAATCAACCAATCACATGGCAGTTGCTTCAATGCATTTAGGGGTGTGGTCCTGGTCAAGACAATCTCCTGAACTCCAAACTGAATGTCAGAATGGGAAAGAAAGGTGATTTAAGCAATTTTGAGCGTGGCATGGTTGTTGGTGCCAGACGGGCTGGTCTGAGTATTTCACAATCTGCTCAGTTACTGGGATTTTCACGCACAACCATTTCTAGGGTTTACAAAGAATGGTGTGAAAAGGGAAAAACATCCAGTATGCGGCAGTCCTGTGGGCGAAAATGCCTTGTTGATGCTAGAGGTCAGAGGAGAATGGGCCGATTGATTCAAGCTGATAGAAGAGCAACTTTGACTGAAATAACCACTCGTTACAACCGAGGTATGCAGCAAAGCATTTGTGAAGCCACAACACGCACAACCTTGAGGCGGATGGGCTACAACAGCAGAAGACCCCACCGGGTACCACTCATCTCCACTACAAATAGGAAAAAGAGGCTACAATTTGCACGAGCTCACTAAAATTGGACAGTTGAAGACTGGAAAAATGTTGCCTGGTCTGATGAGTCTCAAATTCTGTTGAGACATTCAGATGGTAGAGTCAGAATTTGGCGTAAACAGAATGAGAACATGGATCCATCATGCCTTGTTACCACTGTGCAGGCTGGTGGTGGTGGTGTAATGGTGTGGGGGATGTTTTCTTGGCACACTTTAGGCCCCTTAGTGCCAATTGGGCATCGTTTAAATGCCACGGCCTACCTGAGCATTGTTTCTGACCATGTCCATCCCTTTATGACCACCATGTACCCATCCTCTGATGGCTACTTCCAGCAGGATAATGCACCATGTCACAAAGCTCGAATCATTTCAAATTGGTTTCTTGAACATGACAATGAGTTCACTGTACTAAAATGGCCCCCACAGTCACCAGATCTCAACCCAATAGAGCATCTTTGGGATGTGGTGGAACGGGAGCTTCGTGCCCTGGATGTGCATCCCACAAATCTCCATCAACTGCAAGATGCTATCCTATCAATATGGGCCAACATTTCTAAAGAATGCTTTCAGCACCTTGTTGAATCAATGCCACGTAGAATTAAGGCAGTTCTGAAGGCGAAAGGGGGTCAAACACAGTATTAGTATGGTGTTCCTAATAATCCTTTAGGTGAGTGTATATTATAATATAATATAATATAATATAATATAATATAATATAATATAATATAATATAATATAATATAATATAATATAATATAATATTTTTTAACCTTAGTTCATAGGTTTTCCATTTTGATTGTTCTTTACTTTGCTTTACAGTTTTATGTGTTTTCTATCTTATTGTTTTTTTCCTTGGCTTTTGTAAAGCACTTTGGTCAACAACAGTTGTTTTTAAACGTGCTATACAAATAAAATTGTATTTTATTGTATAATATAATTAGGGCTGTCAAAATTAACACATTAAAGTGCAATGAATATTTTCAGTTTAATCGCTAAAAATATTTAACGCAATTAACGTAGCATCCATTTTTTCCCCCTCATCCTTTGGTAAGCTTTATAATACATGATCATCCTCTCATTCAAGCAAATGCTTTTAAAACATTTCAGCACGATAAGACACAAAAGAGAACGCAGTGTGGTACTGGCAGCACTTAAAGTGACAGCAGCCTAACAAACCTGCTGCTTAATGTCTGTCATTAACGTTAGTTAAAGAACAAAAGAGAGAAAATCTTTCACTGTTCTTGACTGAATAACTTTTGTAGCTTTAATAAGGATTAATCTATATTTAATTTATAATTTATGCAGTGAAGACTGTGAAGTGTTTGATAACTTTTTACATAACTATTATACATAACTTTTTGATAACTATTACATATCTGTATATCCTACCTATTAAACCTACCTGAAAATCTTAAAGCACTGTTTAACAGATTACATGGGTCAAAAACAATGAAAACAATACCTTTTTATGCAGTTTAGCACGGCAAGTAAAATTTTTAACTGGTCTGACTGGGCCAATATAAAAAATTGAGCTCTGCTATATTGAAGGGCTGGTAAATGTGACATTCATTATAATTGGTTTATGTGAAGATTGTTTTAAGTTCATATAAATTAAAAGTTTAAAGCCTAATAAAGGTTCAAATTGAAAGATTTCAATTATACTGTAATGCTGAATCCAATAATTAATAGCTATAATTAATGGCTTTCATAAAAAAATGTATATAATAAAATATAATATAATATAAAAATACCTGTAACTGGAGGCATACACTGACGTCCACATCCATTGCTGCAGCATTTCTCATTCTTCTTGGTACAGTCACTGTCAACGGCACACGGCACGAAACGTATCCGGGCACACATTGCTGCTTCATATTTTGTGTTTGGACACACTCCTGGGTTTGCTGTAATATAATATAATATAATATAATATAATATAATATAATATAATATAATATAATATAATATAATATAATATAATATAATATAATATAATATAATATAATTCCACTAGAGAAGAGCATCATTAGGGGAGACCAGGTTATAATAGTTTGTTTCAGCATCTGTAAATCAGTGGTTTTGCAATATGTGTCTCAAGCTTATTCGCATATTTATCTGATTCAAATCCAAGTAGTTTAGAATACTGTATCCCTAAACTGTGTCAGTTAGTGTCAGATAAAGAAAGTGTGAAACAAGAGTTGTAACTAATTTTGTATCAGTCAAAATTCATTTTAAGCATTTTTATCCACAAAAAAAAAAAAAAAAAAAAAAAAACAATGCAAAACTAAACTTTTTTCTTTTCTTTTTTGTAGGAGGATTGATCAAAATCTGATTGATGGCAAACAAATCTGGTAACGTTTTTTTAACCATATCAATATTAATAGTCTTGTTTTACGGTAAAGAAATAATATCTATGTGTGTTTTCCTTGTACTGTGGAAAATGTATATAAAAAGTAATTAAAGCACAACTTACATATAAAAATATAGGCTATATTTACATACCTTTAAATGAATTATTTAAACTGACGTACAAAGTTCATTTTTAACTGGACGTCTGTCTGTATGTTTGAGAATTGTAATGTGCTGAGATGCCATATTTTGTAAGGCGCTTGTTTAATGCATATTCGGGCTGCGTATGAAGTTACATGGATCTTCTCACCTCCTGTGATGTTTCGTCCTGGAGCAGCTTCTGTTGAGCTCCAGCATCCAGACAGACACAATAACACGGCGCAGTACACTCGAGCTGTCATCCTTTCGACCTGCGATCACACAATGAATGAACTCTGCTGGAACATCATTCTTATATCAGGACGAAAAAGTATTTGAGTTAGCGCTCAACCAATGGCGTGAGTTTGAGGTGTTGTCTATTTCGTCTCCCTGCCAGAATCTGACTCCCCTTCGCGTGCACGCGCATGACATGTTCATCGACTGTGGTTTTCCACACCTGTAATTCCTGTCTGGATTAAGTGTTTGTTAGTACTCTTTATTAATACATGATTGTTTTTCCCTGCTTTGTTTTGTGATTTAGGTTGTTGTGTTACTATGTTACTTTCTATTCCCACTGTGTGTGTGTGTGTGTGTGTGTGTGTGTGTGTGTAAATTAATAAATAATATATGAATATAAATTAATAAATAATTATTCCTTAATCAACAGCTATATCCATACAGTTTACCTGCCAAAAAAAACACACACAAAAAAAAACACATAACCTGTTTATTAGATCTGGCTGGGAAAGAAAAAAAAAAAGAAAGAAAAAAAACTCCCAACACCTGTATACTTTTATGGAGATAACTAGGTGCATCATGTCTCTTCTCTCAACTGCATATCTTTCTCTTAAGGACAACTGCAAATGGTAGCCTAGTGAGTGTTCAAAAAGGAAGAAAAAAACGAAGCAAAGTATGAAAACCTTTGTTTCTTTTACAAATTAACAACATAAATATAACCATATACTGTATGGAGTGACACACATAAAATCTCTATAATTTTTAACCCCAGCACCTGCCGAAATCATACTCCCACTCCCAATGCCAGCTTTACAAGGTCAAACACATAAAACTAATTCTGATGGCACCTTTCTCATGGAGGATCACTGCAGATAAGCACATAGCTTCAGTAGTTTTTGCTATGGCTTCAAACGCCTCATGAAGTGCCTGTACTTCATTCTGTAAATTGATCACTCATAAAAAAAAAAACTTGTTTTGTTACCACAAACAAAGTGTGTGCCATTAAAACAACAAGTGTTTCAATTTCTCATTGTTAGAACAACTTTGTCACATCTGGAAAATTCACACATCTGGCTTAGATTTGCTTACTACATTCTTCCCTTCAATGCACTAGGAATAATTCCCTTCAGATTTCATATTAAGGTCAAACTGATAGCTAAAATCAGTACTGAATGAATGAATGAATGAATGAATGAATGAATGAATGAATGAATGAATGAATGAATGAATGAATGAATGAATGAATGAATGAATGAATGAATGAATGAATGAATGAATGAATGAATGAATGAATGAATGAATGAATGAATGAATGAATGAATGGGTCATTTATATAGGGCTTTCATATGTACTACTGGACACCCAAAGCTCTTTACAATCATATCAGGGAATCGCTCCTCAACCCCCACCAGTGTGCAGCATCCACTTGACAAATGGCTGACAAATATACTGTTGTATGCAGTCAAAATGCCATGAACTATAATGTAAATGAGAATAATTTCTGTAGTGACATACACTGCTTGTGAACAGCAGTTTATTGTCCCAGGAATAATCAACATATCTGTAAGGATTTAATATTGTCAGTGGCTCAAATTAGTGCATTTGGCACCAGTTTCACCCTGTAATTTAGTACAATTTCCAAAAGTCATTGTGAAAATCTGTTCTTTACCACGTCATATTGCCTGTTTTTTTTTTTTTTTTTTTACCCTTTCCCTTTAAGAATTTTGCCATTTGTCATATCACCATTAAATCACAGAACACCCTAAACAAGTTGTCTGGCATGGTTTATCATTTCGATACTAGAATTGTCAGATTGGGTGCACCATTCAGATTGCACAAATCATTCAATGCGTTTCCCAAAAGCATTGTTAGCCAACTTTGGTCACAAGTTCCTTCGTTTTCATCATAGATGAACGAGTCTGTGTTTGCTGAACCATAGCTCTAACTTAGCTCTAACTAATAGACTTCACACTGAATATACTGTGGCTCAGACTGTGGCTGTTGGTGCCAAAAGGGCGTAACTGCACTTACGCCCTTTTGGCATTGAGAAATGTATTGTGGGTAAAGCCTGTGGATAGCACATGAGTCAAAATGGCTTACAACACATGTAAGTCAGGTAGGTCAACAATCAGAAGAAAACCGTTTTTAACTGCTGAAGATGTACTATTAAAGGATTAGTTCACTCAAAAATGAATGTTTTGTCATTAATTACTCACCCTCATGTCAACCCGTAAGAACTTTCAAGGCCCAGAAAGGTAGTAAAGACATTGTTAAAATATGATATGTGACTACAGTGGTTCAACCAAAAAACCTGGCTTTATTCAACAGTTTTGAACATGTCACACATGGTCTGAAACAAAACCAAAGATGCAGAGGGAGAAACAGTTTGTTCGCAGAAAATCAAGTGGCTGCCCTACACAAAACAGGATCCAAAAGGTGGAAAACAGGAGTACAGAGATTATCATGGAATGGAACCTAAAAAGTTATACAGATGTCCACCTGGGATCATTGCTGTGAAAAAGAAAGACTTACTTATACTGTGCACAAATGGCAGTATCCCGCAGTCTTATGTGGACTTCTGCCGGCCTTTACAATTCAGAGCGGGCTACTATCTCATTTACAAATCCATCTGAAACATTCTTTATGACACAGATTGTCTTTGTTATGTTGTCATGTCCTCAATATTCAGTAACCTATTTTATATGCTCTCTTCTTGAGCCTATGTACTTTCAGTTGGTAATATGGCATTCAATTAACTAATTTGATGTAAGGACTTTTTATGTGATATTTAATTTTATGACAACAGATTGTCATTTCTTTTAAACTCATTAATTTAATGCTTTGTTAATATTGTCATCAGATGTTTTTATATGCAAAATAGAATGAAACATTGGTGCCAAAAAGGCACATGTAACTTAAAATAAATAAATAAAATAATTAGAATTTATTTTTTTCTGAATAAAGGTTAAAATAGTGTTCAATAAGTATACAGTCATCCATGTGTGTACATATTTTTATTATAAAAGATTGAAATCAGTACATGAAATCAGATCAAACTATGGAAATTTTATTTTTGGCTCTCCAAGTTGGTGAAATGTCACTTACGCCCTTCTGGTTCTCACCCCTCGACATGTTAGGCCTGTTGTTCCATATTTTTGTTTTAATAATCTTGTTTTCAGAGTGCGATTAACTCTTTCAACCATGCCTGATGATTGTAGTTGTCTTGCGCAATGAAAATGCCATTGAATCTCCAAAAGTCTGCAGACTTCCTGACATGAATGAAAATTAAAGTGTGTTCCCTGATCAGAAACAATCAGGGGCATAGAATTTATTAGGGACGCTAGGGAAGTGTCCCTACCAATATCCAGCGACCACTTATTTTTCCCTAGCAATAATTTCGATAAAACCTTTAAATATATTTATATATAACCCATATTGTCCAATTGTGTCTTGTGGTTTTTATGTATCACTCAATGTAGCGCTCAATGTCCAGTTGTGCAGGCTCCTTTCCTTGCTTATGCAGTTCAGATGCAATGTTTTGGAAGCTAATTCAGCATGTTAGTCATGTCAGTCAAAAAAGCCACTGCTCATTCTCAAGTTGTTTGTAGGCTACTCTGTATTTTTTGTAGATAGGAGAAACTCCTTTATCTCAGGCAGTAGCTCACGAAATCACGAAAGCTTAACCATCTGACATCTGTATGCAGCAGGAGATCCGTGTGGTTGCAGTCAGCTTCCTCCAGATAAGCACGAAACAGCCGTCTCGTGAAAATGTCTCTCAGCGTTTCCTTTCTTTGAAATAGCAATACTTGTTTGGCAGATCAGACAAACGCATTTAGAAAAGGACATAGGACACATAAAAAAGTATTGGCTTTTTGCTTGGTACCACACTCATTTCAAATGGTTGAATGAATGCCATTTGTGTACGCTACCGATTCCGAATACTGCTAGCTTTTCGTGCTCTGTTCTCCGAAGTTCTTGGAGTTGGAAAGCGCAAAGAAGTCTAGTTGTCATGGCAGCTGAAAAAATGGTCAAAATGTATTTGTCAAGTGCAAGTCAGGCAGAAACTAAAAAGAGGAAGGAAGGACATTGTTATATTTATTTTTATAAAAAATTTAATTTGTTAAAAATGTAACAAAACCATATATTCAAATTATGTGTGATCTACCAGCATTGTCTTTGCGATCGACTGGTAGATTGCGATCGACCTATTGGGTACCCCTGATCTATAGCAACGTCTGGCAGCGTCATATGCAGTACTTGCGGGCTGTCCTGAGTTCATTAAGAGGGGCCGGACTGACGGCCAACCCGAAAAAGTGTGAGGTTGGGCGTGTGGGAGTATCTGGGCTTCCACTTGGGTCACGGACAGGTGCGTCCCCAAATTGATAAGACGGCAGCAGTTGCAACCTGTCTGAGACCCAAGACCAAAAAGGAAGTGAGGCAGTTCCTGGGGCTGGCGGGATATTATAGAAGGTTTGTACCTAAATACTCGGACCTCACCAGCCCGCTGACTGACCTCACTAAAAAAGGAAGCACCAGATCCGGTCCAGGGGATGAAGCAGTGCCAGCAGGCTTTCATCCAGATAAAGGCAGCTCTGTGTGGCGGACAGCTCTTACATTCTCCTGACTTTTCTCTCCCCTTTTTGTTGCAGACCAACGCATCTGGAGATGGAGGGTGAGGAGCGGCTGTTGCTGTACATCAGTCGTAAGCTCTCGAAGAGAGAGACGATGTACAGCACCCAGGAGTTGGGTCAAAAATAACCCATTATGGGTTATTTTGACCCAGGAGTTTTTAGAGTGTGTGAACTACTATCTGTGCTGTAGCGAGTCTATGGTGGATGCGTTGTGTGCACGACTTTTGTTTGTTGTTATTAAGTTATACAAAAATCGTACGAGTCCCAATCACGCTGACCCTGTTTTCCTTCCAACCTTTGAACCTTATCACAGCGCCAAACATTAGGCTACATGTTTTTACTCCAATCTCATTTCATAACGTCATAACGAAGAGAAACATTTGAAGTAACATATGATAATCCATATATTTTTCTCTAGTGTAGTGTACTGAAGTGTTCCTTTTTAATGATTTATCGTTATAGGCCACCTGAATTTCTGTAAAGTAAAATGTTTTATTATTCTTATTCTTATTTTATGCAGCCCTACAAGTATACAAGGCTCAACAAACCTGGTGTTCATTATATATATATATATATATATATATATAGTGAATTTTAAATCGCAATTTTAACCAGAAAAATCCAAAAATTCTCCCCAAAATCACGCAACCCCATAGTTTCACTTGATATCAGCATGTTCACAGTTTTTGTGTTGTTGTTTTTACTGGGATCAGATGCTACTGATGAGTCCTGCTGACTTAAACATACATATGAGTCTCTGTACATGAACATGGTCAAGTGAAAAAGCAAACACCTTGGAAATGACAGGTATGTTTCAGGAATGGCACAAAGGTGTGTGACTATTCAAGTCTCTGTCTTTAGATCAGTGTGTTCAATAATGTGCATTTTTGTCCTTTGTTATGTACCTTTGTTGTGTTGTAAATAAATCCAAACAATCAAAAAGCCATTCATGTTTAAATCTCTCCTCATTCTTTGTTCAAGTTCCCTCACAACCCCACCTGATGGGGCCATAAGGGGAGGGTCTTTGTCTTCCCAGGTGTGAAACACCTCAATATTCATGATGACTCACGCCCTCCTTGCATACAGCTTTCTTACACAAAACATGTCTTACAAAATTTAAATCAATATATTGTTTTATCTGAATGAGTGGGCAGGATGATTTTCACATAGTTTTGAAGCAAATATTCTAGGCTAGGAGATAACATTTTCTAACGTTTTGTGAAGAAATAATCAGTATGGGTTTTATGACCTTATTTCAGTGACAATTTTTGTTTTATTTTTTCGCAAACCACGCATAAACAAATTTTTCTCAAAACTACAAACTTTTACATACATGAGACTTAACAATATTGCTGTGTGCCATGTCCACCAGGACAAACTAGACAATATTTATGTGAAAAAAACTTGACTATGTTATCAAACAGCTAATAATGAGTTGCTAATGTTACACAAACCATGTTCCCATTCGCCATCTCAGTCAGGCAGCTGCCTTCTAACAATCATCAGAAACGTTTTGTACTGTACAACGCCAGTGGAGAAAGGCATATAGTTCATCATAACATCGTAATATAGGCTACATCATACACACACTATATTGCTAAATCTGCCAGATTTTTCATATCAACAAAAAAATATACCTAGATAACCTGGAATCTCTCGAGACTCCCCTGCTAGTTCGCTGTTAATGATATGCTAAAGAGATTTTTTTTCACTGCAGTTTTAAGGAGAAAATACTCCGCAATGGTGTTGACTTAAGAATCTGCACATGGTTTGTCTTAAAGCACATTAAAAACACCACATAGACATTAAAACAACATTAAAAACGTGATTTTCACCACAGGGGGACTTAAATTCTTTATTCTATTAATTTCCTGAATCCTCAGCTTCCAGGGATCTCCCCACTAATTTCGAAATCAAACCTACACCCTTGGAAACAATAGTGTGTGACACTTCCTTCTGAGAATGATGTCTCAATCCAGTATTTATGCCGTAAGGACAACACTGCCTTTCTTGGTGGTAAAAACTTCGACCCACATTAGGAGCTTATCAACTATGACTAAAACATCCTGATAACCCTTGCATTTTAGAAAGAGTCATAAAATTCCATTGGAATTCACAAAACTGTCCTGAGGGTGCAGGGTTTTCCAAAATGATGTTTTATTAACAAGGTTCGGGAGGAGCAGGTGCAGATAATTAACCCAATTAGCACAAGTGGAGATCAATCAGTAATCAACTCAGGACAATATAAATAACAGCAGAACCCACCTCTGTTCCTTGACAGTTTATTCAGCATCCCACCTCCACCCCATCTCCTCACTTTTAGTTCCATCTCCTCACTTCTAGTTCCATCTACTCTTACCAACGGGGGGAGTACTCTGGGTTCGGGCAAAAATTCCGAGCTCGGAGCCCTCCACCCGGACAGCACGCCAAATATGCATAACCTTTACCGTAACAATTATATGTAGATGTGATCTCGTGAGATGAACGGAATCGGTTGGCATATTAAGTTTTGACATCACGCATGTGTTAACTTCTGCATTTCTCTAAAAATCCTTCGCCCATATTATTTAAACATGAACACATTTAAAAACGCCTAAGTGTCCGACACGCACTGTATATCTATGTGACTAGATAAGGAAGCAAGGTTTGGAGTGTATTATCCATTTGATCATTTAGATCAAATCCACAGATTTTGCACTTTGGCTTTATCTGAGAGCTGTGAGTGAGGTGATTCAACGCGATTCAAACGTGACTCAAATGACATGCCTGAGCAGTGATGATAGTAATGGACTACAATTCAGTTTAGGTGGAACATTGGGGCACGCCAACTGAAATTTTAAAGATCTGCCTGAAGATTTGGCATTAGTCATGTGTACTTAGACTGGAGAGACTAATAATGGAATTTCCACGTTGAGTAACAGAGTGTTGCTAGAATAATCTAAATAGGGTGAGCCTCAACCTCTGATAATTGCACTATTATTCTAACTAAGTGTACATGGGAAACCATGGCATGATTTTATAAGCTACCACTGAAGGAAGTTAAGTTGGTCAGGTTATTGGTAAGGGTCATGACTTCTGGATAGATATAGTCTTACCTTAATTAAGTGTGTACACAGCAAAATCCCCAGTGTTAAATTAACACTCCTCAGTGTACATATGTGTCCACACTACAGGGTGTTAAAATTAACACTGAAGCAGTGTTAAAGTGTATGAGATAATTAAGTGATTAATTAAGTGATGATTGGCCATTAGTGGTGACACCTGATGATAACAAGCAGACTCGCTGAAGGAAAGAGAAACAAGAACAGAAAAAAGAGAACACAAGAACTACTGACTTTGAACCATTATTGCACCTATTATTTTACCAGTTTGACTTTATTTCTGTCATACATCTACACACGGTCTTATTTAGATTTAACAGAAGTTTAGATGGTAATGTTTTATGGAATGTTTTGTTTCATGTCACCATTATGGTGGTCAGTGTTTGCTTTAGTTGGGCTCTTGACCCTTTACTTTTTAACATTAGTTTTTCTCTGGTTGCTACAACTCTGTGTGTATAAAGCACATTTGTTGTGGCAAGAGAAACTATGATTTGGGCTGTGTTTCCCAAAAACATTGTAAGCCTAATTTGATCGTACAGACCATTTGTTGTAGATGGTCTGCGATCAAGTTAGGCTTAAGATGATTTTGGAAAACACAGTCCTGGTTATGTTTCAATGATGAAATTACTAGTGACCTGATTCAATGGTGTCACCAATCATTATAAACTGATTATCCAAATGCTTAATTACTTTTTCACTACAGTAACTACTTCCATGTTTTAGGAATCTGAAGGTTTTAAAATCACACACAGACATCAAGAATCTTCATATGAATCTCAACAATGGTGACAATCAAACAAATGCTTAATGTTGCAGTGCATGATGGGAGCCACCAATCAGAACGCATCAATGGCTCACATCATGCATTGCAGCATGAATAAATTATGCAGCTGAATTGTCCTGTAATTTTTATTGTTTGCTTTTATTTTGCTATTGTTATGAGTTTAGTAGCTTGTTTTGTGATGTTCAGAGTTGATCTGTTTGTCACTAGTTTGTTTATTGTCACCATTGTTGAGATTCATATGCTGATTCTTGATGTCTGTGTGTCTAAACACAATAACTTTTGCGCACAAAGTATTTTCAAAATTTGAGATATTGCTGTTGGATCTCAAACTGTAGAATCTCAGAGCTACAATCACCAATACTAAAATGAGACATCAAGCACATAGTCAAAGATTCATGCTGATAATGTCATTATCATCAAAACATATTGTGAGCAGGTCATGTTTTCTCTTGCAGTAACAAATGTGCTTTATAAACACAATGTTGGAACAGTCAGAGAAAACTAATGTTAAAAAGTAAAGGGTCAAGAGCCCAACTAAAGCAAACACTGACCACCATAATGGTGACTTGAAAAGAAAAATTCCATAAAACATTACCGTCTAAACTTCTATTGAATCTCAAGAACTTTTGTCGATGTATGACAGAAATAAAGTCAAACTGGTAATAATAAGTGCAACAATGTGTAATGACGCAAAGTCAGTTGTAGTTCTTGTGTTTCTCTTTTTTCTGTTAATGTTTTTTCTCTTTCCGTCAATGATTCTGCTTATTAACATCAGGTATCTTCAATAATGCTCAATCATCACTTAATTAATCACTTAATTATCTCATTAACTTCAACACTGCTTCAGTGTTAATTTTAACACCCTGTAGTGTGGACACATATGTACACTGAGGAGTGTTAATTTAACACTGGGGATTTTGCTGTGTACAGATCTAAATAGCATACTTTCAGAAATAAGCAAGCATGGAGCGGCACCTAAAGGTATTAGTCAATTGCCTCTGTCTAATTTACCAAGACTGATGAGTTTGTTTGTTTGTTTGTTTAGTAGTTTATTTGAACATGTAAAAAAATAAAAAAATATACAAACATGAATACATATATACAATTAAAATTAAAATAACAGCCAAATAAAGTCATGTACTTCTCAGCACAATCTTCCAAAATTATTGTAAATAATTCAAATTAGAAATTCCCATGTTCAAAAGGAGTAGGAAGAAGTTCATAACAAACTTTTCAGGTCCTACCCCATTTCTTTTTTCTTTATCCTTTAGTTAAGTACAAAACAATTTGATGCTTCTCTTATACATACATCTTTACATACACCGTATACATCTACCTACCTCTTATACACATAAACCCATGCATTCACATAGATACCGATGCATACATATCTGCATATGCACACATTCCCTTTTTTTTTTAATTTTTTTTTTTCATCTATCTTCTTCATTGCCATCTATCAAATCAAATAATAACTTCTCCATACTAGACTTAATATATAGACCAATGAACCTGTATACTATACTATCACCTTAAGTCCTTTTCATATTTGTTTAATATATTTAGTTTAAATAGTCTTTTAAAATTACTCATTGTCAAACTTGATTTCATCTCTTCACTGCAGCTGTTCCATACATTAACTCCTTTGTTTGTGATGCAGTGATATTTAGAATTTGTTCTTATAAGTTTCTTTTTCAATACAAATATTCCTCTTAAGTGATATTTGCTCTCTCTCATTTGAAACAACCCTTGTATACTGTTCGATAGCTGGTGATTATTTACTTTATACATAATTTGTGCAGTTTTGAAGTCAACAATATCTCTGAATTTTAGTGCTTTTAACTTAATAAATAGTGGAGTAGTTGGTGCTCTATAGGTGGTTTTATTTACAATTCTTAAGGCTCTCTTTTGTAGGATAAATATTGGTTCAGTGTTGGTTTTGTAAGTGTTTCCCCATACCTCCAGACAGTAAGTAATGTATGGAAGTATGAAGGAACAATACAACATGTACAATGTTTGTTGATTTAATAAGTAATTGATTTTATACAATATAGCAATTGATTTGGATATTTTAGCCTTAATATAATGTATATGTGGCTTCCAACATAATTTTCCATCGATTATTACTCCTAGAAATTTCAGTTCTTTAACTCTTTCTATTTCAATATCATTTATCATAAGCTTTTTGTTTAAAGTTGTGGCACGATTACCAAAAATTATAAATTTAGTTTTACTTAAGTTCAATGTTAGTTTATTTGCATCACACCAGCTCTTCATCTTTTGTAATTCATTTTCCACTTTATCCAAGAGTTGCTCCAGATTTTCCCCAGAACAGATTAAATTAGTATCATCAGCAAATAAAATGGTTTTCAGTGTTTTTGACACCTCCCATACATTATTAATATACAAGTTAAACAACAATGGTCCCAACACTGACCCCTGGGGTACCCCACAGGTAATTTTCTTTGACTGTGAAATATGGTTTTGCAATTCAACACATTGTTGTCGATTATGTAAATAGCTATTTAACCAGGAAAGTGCAGTCCCTCTAATTCCATAGTTGTGCAATTTCATAATCAAGAAATTGTGGTCTACTGTATCAAATGCTTTCTTAAGATCCAAGAATATCCCTACTGCATATTTTTTTTGTTCTATTGCTGTTGTTATTTCTTCCACAAATTGGATAAGTGCATGTGAAGTTGTCCTATTAGTCCTGAAACCATATTGCTGATCACACAGTATATTATGTTTAATAATGAAGTTATCGAGCCTTTTAGAGAATATTTTTTCTAATATTTTTGAAAATTGGGAGAGCAGTGAAACAGGTCTGTAGTTTGAAAGTGTATGTTTTTCACCAGCCTTATATATTGGTATCACTTTTGCCATTTTCATTTTTTCTGGAAAGACTCCAGTTTTCAGAGATTGATTACATACATGCATTAGAGGTTTAACAACACAACCAATAATACTTTTTATGATGAACATGTCAATACCATTCCAGTCAGTTGACTTTTTACTCTTAAATGTTTTAACAGTCTCTATAATTTCTTTTTCATCAGTTTCCCTAACAAACATAGATTCATTAATATTTACATTCTTGCTTAGCACATCATTTATACTGCCAGTCTCTGCAAACCCCTCAGCCAAACCTGGACCAACTCCAACAAAAAAATCATTAAATTCATTTGCAGCTAAGGTCATGTCCTTAACTTCTATATTGTTTCTTGTCAGAAAATAGTTAGTGTCTCCTGTTTTGCCTTTTTTATTCTTGATAATTTCATTCAGCACTTTCCAAGTGTTTCTTATATTGCTTCTGTTGTCCTCCAGTAGTTTACTATAATAATTCTTTTTATTGCTTCTCATGATTCTGGTTAGTTTGTTTTTATATATCTTATATTTATTTTCTGCTTCTTTTGTCCTCTTCTTTAAGAAATCTTTATATAATACATTTTTCTTCTTACATGCATTTAATATTCCATTAGTTAGCCAGGGTTTTTCATCAGATTTCGGTTTTACTTCTTTCTTTACTACAGGGCAATTTTTTTCATAAAGTGATGTTACAACAGTCAAAAATGAATCATAGGCTTCATTCACGTTATCTACGTACACTTTGCCCCAGTCTTGTTTCATTAAATCCTCTTTGAATAAATTGATGTTTTCTTGGGTTCTGTGTCGGGTAATTGTGTATATTTTATTGTCTTTCCTGGTCCTGGTGTAGCTATGTATGTTTGCAAAAACTGGCAGATGGTCACTGATGTCGTTTATTATTAGTCCACTTTCAATTTTATAGTCAATGACGTTGGTAAATATGTTATCAATTAATGTAGCACTATTTATTGTAATTCTGGTTGGTCGAGTGATTGAGGGATACAAACCGGTACTATACATCAAATTAATGAACTCTGTAGTTTTGTTGTGTTCTTGTGGGTTGAGCAAGTCAATATTGAAGTCCCCGCAGATAAAAAGCATTTTGTTATTGCTATTACTAAATATTTCTGTTATTTTTCCATTAAACATGGAAACCCGGTTTCCTATAAATGCAGCTAATTAAAATGTTTTTAGATTTTTCCATTTCAATTTGTACTGTGATGCATTCCATAATTGTATCTAAAACAAAGGACATTTTATTAACTATTTTACATTGATATCTTTGGTCAATATATAATGCAACCCCCCCACCTTTTGATTGTTTCCTGTTGATGATAAACAGTTCGTATCCCTCAATCTCAACCAAATCATGATGTTCTTCCGTGAGCCAAGTCTCTGTTATTGCTATTGCTGTGAATTTATTTTCCACTTGTTTTAGGCACTGTTTGATTTTTGAAAGGTTTGCGATAAGGCTCCTACTATTAAAATGTATAATCGATATTGTGTCATCCATTTTTATGTGTTTTTTGAACTGCTCAACTGTATAATATTCACACTGGCTATGAGTACCAATGTAAAAATTATTATCTGGATCAATGTCATTTTCAATATCATGAGGTTTATGTTCTGTATATTTGAAAGTTTCCAAGTTCAATTGTTCATATATAGCACATAAGTTTCTGTCCGAGTTTGTCATGGTCATTGTGTTTGATAAGTTCAATTCAGTTTGTAGTCAGTTACCTTATGTAGGACTGTGTTGCTCTCGATTCATTCCTTCTTCAAACTTATCCAGCTCGGTGATGTCATTGATGAGAAGCACTTTCGCTGCCTCAGGTGTCGACCCATGTAGTTTAATAAATATTTTACAATTTCTTGCCCATGTTGCCTGGATCTTGTTTTGTTTTCGGAGTATGCGCGCTTTTCTAGCGATGTCAGCATTTTTCTTGGTGAGGTGTTCGTTGATGTAAACTTCGGTGCCTTTTAATTTCCTTCCCTGTCTGAGGAGTGCTGACTTTTTCTTTCTGTTCGTGAACCGGATTATTACCAGTGGAGTGGCCGTTTTGTTTTTGCTTGGCAAAGTATGACAAGCCTCAATGTCCCCGCTGTCAACATGAATGCCTTTGCTGTCCAAAAAGCAAATCACCTGTTGTTCCAGCGACTCCTTCTCCTCCTCGGAAGCTTCACTCATTCCGGCAGAAGTGTGCCCAGCGTCTGCAGCCACCCTTGCATAGTTCCGGTGTTTGGTTCTCAGGCCGCTGATAACCACATCGTTAATTCTGGAGTATTGCTCGAGGTCAGCAACTCGATTCTCCAGAATAGCGATCTTTCGGTCCTTCTCCAAGCTTTGCCTTTTTAGCATTTGTATTTCCCCCATCAGATCAATGATTTTCTTCTGTTGCGCTGCTACGGTTGAAATCTCCGCCGACAAATAGTCCAGAGATTTCTTGATCTCCTCCACCTCGTCAGGTAGGATTGGATTTTTCTTAGGCGGCATATTCCTTCCTGAATGTCTTTCTTCTTAAAAGAGGTAATCCTTGCACAGTGGCAGTAGTTGAGAATATCCGAAAAAATCACTCATCTGCACACTGGATGCCGTTGATATAATGTCAAAGAAAGAGTCGGGAATAGGCCTCGCTTTGGATGATGGAGAGTTTGTGAGATCTTATACAAAAGATAAACAGTGTAGAAAATTAAATTAGAATTTAGAACGTCAAATTGTTCTTTTAGCCTTAAAAACTGTCACTATCTCTGTACCGTTTTGACCATCTTAGTTCACATGTAGACAAGATTTAATAATCTTTCCCAATAAATGTTTATAATATATCCCAATAAATTCCAAATATTTTTCCAATTGTAGTATTGTGGACCACTCGAAAGTGTCACATGTCCTGCTGCTCTATAGACAATAATGCATCAATGCATTTACAAAGTGTACTTATCAAATGGTTCATTTCAAGCATTACAAAGACACTCTTTGCAAAGACAAATAGACTCAGACTGTCTATTATAATTGTTCATAAAAAGGCAAGGGCAAATTTGAGTCACAGTGGGTTGCTGTGAATAAAAGCTAATAGTTATAGTTTATTCTGATCTCCCTGTTCTTAAGTAAACACAGATGTCACAAAACCAATACAAAATATTTGGTTGATATACCTATAGCGATTGGTAACTTTTTCAATTCCTCAATAACTATTCCAGTCCTAGGGCCAATTATCAAGCCAACAGCTATTACTAAAAACATTTGTTTTGAGATTACTGACAAGAATTTCTCTTAAAAGACCAGTTTCTCATATCATTGAGTCTTCTATAAAATAACCAGACTGAATCAATCTCTCAGAGCCTGAGACAAGATGATTATTTCCCTGTTTAGGTTTCCTTCTGTCTCTATTCCCACACTCACACACACCACTGTGTTTTTAAGGAAAATGATGAGGATAAAATATAAACTTGTTCAATTAACACAATGCGATTACATAGATGAAGGCATATAGCCCGTAACATAAACTACTCACACATAGACGAGAACCGACAATGAACTGAATGAGACAGGTAGTATAAATAAACACGGAACTTAAAGACAGACAGCTGAAAGTAATCAATAACCAATGAGACTAACTAGGAGGTAATTAAGACTAAACTGAAGCATATGAAACAAACACACAGGAAAATTGGATCAACTGATCCTGATCAACTCTATGCAAAGAAGATGTGTTGTACTTAGTGAGGCAAATGGTGGTCACAACAGATATTGACTGGTTTTCGGACCCAGTATTGCGTTTATAATTTTGTTCAGTGTAGAAGGTGTGTCATAATGCCCCCTACTGTATAACACTGAAAACATGAATAGCTGGAAAATTCAGCCAATGTTGGGGAAAGAGTAAAGTAGAATTAAAGTAAATTCCTATGTACACCAGTGGACTAGCCTACACAAAAATTCAGATACGCAGAATTAGAAACATATCTGTTTTACATCAATATTCTATCTTCAAACAATGTAAGTTTCAAAAAACTGTATATTAAAAACTGTAAAAAAGTATATTTAATAGGCTCCTCGATCAAAAGAGTTAACACAACGACAAGCCAAGTATACTTTGAATACTTAATTATACTTTTAAGTAAATCTCAATCAAAAGATTGAGTACAAGTACGGGCCAAATATACTTGGACTTTTCTCTCAGTGTAAGGGCCAATCTCATTTCTCTGTCTTACCCCTTCCCCTTCCCCTTCCCCTACCCCTTTGTCTGCGTCTTCCCCTTGCCCCTCGATACCGAGTGAAGGGGGCTAGGGGGAAGAACATTTCTCTAAGAAATGAGACACCACTCGATTACCGTTTGCGTCATCTTCCCTTTCCGCTAGCTGGCTGCTACGTCAACAGAGGCGATACGCGTTGACATAAACAAACGAAGATGCCGTCGTCTCGGTTTGTGATATCGATTGTCTGGTCTCTCTTTATCTTTGCACGCTTGTGTGCCATCAGTCAAAGACATAGTTTCATTGCACTTAACGGCGGCGCCGGCGAAGCAAAACATTAGCAAACGGCAAATAGCTGCTAGCTAGCGGTTAACTAGCGATTCAAAACAAAAACATTACAATTAAAACCACTTGAACATTTTATTAAAAGTATCATAAAACACGAGTGTCATTAAACTGCTGAAAATACTTACATTTGTGCGACTCACTTCTGGGAAATTCCTACCCCTCTCTTTCAAGTGTGGTCCTCCGCAAAGTTCGTTTCAAGGGCTATGTATCCCTACGCCTTGGCCCTAGCCCTTAATCAAAATGAGAATTGGGACACCACTTTCCCTCACATGAACGCGCAAAACCGAGGGGAAGGGGTAAGAGTAAGGGGTAAGACAGAGAAATGAGACGCAGCCTTAGTCTAGTACACTTAAGTGTAATTTTAAGTATATTTCTGAGAAGTACATAAAGTATATTTCTGAGAAGTACCTAAAATGTAGACTGAAAATATACTTTCTTATTTTTAGTTTAAAAGAAGTATACTAATAGAACACTTGAATAAACTTCTTTTTCGTAAGGGTGGGTATGAATGAATGTGTTGAAATGAATGATTGAGTGAAAGAGAGTACTGAGTAGGCTAATAATGCGTGTCAAGTAATTAAGAGTGTTGAGAAATCACCTAAGAGGCGTGTGGTGCAAGTAATTAATAGTACTGAGAAATCATCCAAGAGACGTGTGGCGCAAGTAATTAAGAGTTCTGAGAAATCATCCAAGAGGTGTGTGCCGGTGCAACCCAGCTAACAGGGAACGTTCCCATAACTTTCACTAATGTTATGTAAAAGTTATGTAAATGTTAGTAAAAACCTTTCCTGAAATAATGTTTCTGGAACAGTCTTATAATGTTTATAATACATTCTTGTAATGTTGAGAGAAAACGTTTTTAGAACAACGTTTTTAGAACGTCCTTGTGATGTTATTTGTTCTTGACTGATGTTCTCATAATGTTGAGTGAAAACGTCCTTATAACAACGTTCATGGAACGTCCTTGTGATGTTTTTTTTGTACTTGACTGGTGTTCTCATAATATTGAGTGAAAACATTCTTATAACAACTTGGAACGTCCTTGTGATGTTATTTGTACTTGACGGAGTTGTTCTCCTGATGTTGAGAGAAAAAGTTCTATGAACAACATTTCCAGATAACGTCTCGGTTACGTATGTAACCCTCGTTCCCTGAGTAGGGAACGGAGACGTTACGTCGGATGACGACGAATGGGGTTTCGCTTAGAAATCCTATCATCTTCGAGTATTAAAACACGAGCCAATGGCAAAGAAATGCCATGGGTCTGCGGAATTTGCATAGCGTAACTCCGCCCCACCCTGGGGGTATATAAGGAAGTCGCTGGCAAGATGCAGATATGTCTTCGCTGAGGAGCCGAGACTGAACTCAGGCGTTCCAGCGGTACAGCGGAAGTGGCAGGGAGACGTAACGTCTCCGTTCCCTACTCAGGGAACGAGGGTTACATACGTAACCGAGACGTTCCCTTTCGTTGTCACTCCGAGTTACGTCGGATGACGACGAATGGGGTTCCCGTATAATCACGCCACCTCTCGACTGTCTTCCAGTGCCCTGCGTAAGTCTGAGCTCCCTGTCGTGAGACTAGCACGGACGAAGGAGTCCTACTTAACACAGGAATACCAAGGTACACTGGGAAGCATATCCAGTGGAAATATGCAATCATGCCCAACCCGAAGGGGGGGACTTGGAATACACATATGACCCCGAAGGGCTGCATACGGAGTAACACTGGGGTGTCCAGCCGCAGGTGGAATATTTCAACCCCAGGGGTGGCAAGGTGGCTTGCCAAGGGAAAGACACATGCTCAAAGAGGCTTACAGTGGAATACACATGTGGGGGTCGCCCGAAGGGAACCATGCACATGGTGGCACCTAGCCAAGCGCGAAAGCTGCCCGTGGCATAACTCTGGCGTTGACGTCATCAGTGCTGGAGGAGACTCAGGGCTTATGAGGCTCACCTGAGGAAATATCGCACGTATCCCGTCCGTGGAGAGGAATGGCGAGCAAGCGAAGACACCTGAGCAGAATCTAGTACCGGCTAGTTGAAGCGAGTACATGAGAAGAAACTGGCTCTACTCGGAGATTGTAAAATCTCGCAAATGTGTTAGGTGTCGCCCAGCCTGCAGCTCTGCAGATGTCTGTTAGCGAGGCGCCATGCGCTAGAGCCCAAGAGGATGCCACACTCCGAGTGGAGTGGGCCGTCACACCAAGGGGGCACGGTCGACCTTGCTGCTGGTAAGCCAAAGCAATGGCGTCCACTATCCAGTGAGACAACCTTTGTTTGGAGAGAGCCTTTCCCTTCAGCTTCCCACCATGACAGACAAAGAGCTGGTCTGAGGTCCTGAAACACTGCGTTCTGTCTACGTAAGCACGAAGGGCGCGTACTGGACAGAGCAGTGCCAAGGCTGGGTCTGCCTCCTCCAAGGGCAGCGCTTGCAGGTTCACTACCTGATCTCGAAAGGGTGTGGTAGGAACCTTGGGCACATATCCAAGCCGGGGTCTCAGGATCACGTGAGAGTTAGCCGGCCCGAATTCCAGGCACGCTTCGTCAACCGAAAACGCCTGCAGGTCCCCTACCCTCTTGATGGAGGCCAATGCAACCAGGAGCGCTGTCTTCATTGACAGGAACTTAAGCTCCACTGATTGCAAAGGCTCAAATGGAGCCCTCTGCAGGGCAGTCAGAACCACTGCGAGGTCCCAAGAGGGTACGAGGGGAGGGCGAGGAGGATTTAGTCTCCTCGCTCCCCTCAGGAACCTGATGATCAGGTCATGCTTCCCCAGAGACTTACCTTCAACTGCATCGTGATGTGCGGCAATGGCGGCAACATACACTTTCAGGGTGGAGGGAGACAGCCTTCGCTCCAACCCTTCTTGCAGGAAGGAAAGCACGACACTGATCGGGCATTTCGTGGGTTCTTGCTGTTTGGAAGAACACCAGTTGACGAAGAGGTTCCACTTCAACGCATAGGCATGTCTCGTGGACGATGCTCTAGCGGAAGTGATGGTAGCCACCACCGCTGGTGGTAGGGTACTCAAACCTGCCTCGTCCCGTCCAGAAGCCACACGTGGAGGTTCCAAAGACCGGGACGAGGGTGCCAAAGGGTGCCCCGTCCCTGAGAAAGGAGGTCCTTCCTCAGAGGAATTGGCCAGGGAGGTGCTGTCGCAAGGAGTATGAGTTCTGAGAACCAGGTGTGGCTGGGCCAGTATGGGGCAACCAATATAACCTGCTCCTTGTCCTCCCTGATCTTGCGCAGGGTCCGCGCAAGAAGGCTCACTGGGGGAAACGCATACTTGCGTAGGCCCCTCGGCCAGCTGTGCGCCAGTGCATCCGTGCCGAGCGTGCCCTCGGTCAGGGAATAAAACAGGTCGCAATGGGACGAGTCGTGGGAGGCAAACAGGTCTACCTGTGCGTCGCCGAACTGATCCCAAATCAGCTGAACCGACCGGGGATGGAGTCGCCATTCTCCAGCGAGAGGCTGAACTCGAGACAGCTCGTCGGCCGCCTGGTTCAGGTGTCCCGGGATATAAATGGCTCGAAGCGACCTCAGATGCTTCTGACTCCATATAAGGAGGTGGCGGGCGAGTTGCGACATACGGCGGGAGCGTAGACCACCTTGATGGTTGATGTACGCTACTGTTGCGGTATTGTCTGATCGGACTAGTACGTGCTGACCCCTGAGCAACGCATGGAAACGGTGCAGGGCGAGACGTACAGCCAGCAACTCGAGGCAATTGACATGCCAAAGGCGCTGGGGTCCTGTCCAGGAGCCCGCGGCAGCATGACCATTGCACATGGCGCCCCAGCCCGTGGTGGAGGCATCTGTTGTGACAACAACATGCCGGGAAACTCGTTCTAAGGGCACTCCGGCCCGTAGAAAGCTGAGGTTCGACCACGGGGTGAAGGTCTGACGGCAGGCCGGAGTCACTGGGACCCGGAGCTTGCCGTGTTGCCATGCCCACCTCGGGACTCGATCGCGAAGCCAAAGCTGAAGCGGTCTCATATGAAGCAATCCGAGCGGCGTTACTGCGGCTGCGGATGCCATATGCCCCAGGAGCCTCTGAAAAAGTTTCAGTGGGACCGCACTCTTGCCCTCGAACTGGCGAAGACAAGTCAGCAGTGACTGCGCGCGCTCGCTCGTAAGCTGCGCGCACATGGCGACCGAGTCGATTTCCATACCGAGAAAAGAGATCCTCTGCACTGGGCAGAGTTTGCTCTTCTCCCAGTTGACCCGAAGGCCCAGACGAGCTAGGTGCCGGAGCACAAGATCCCTGTGTTCGCAAACCTGGTCTCGAGAGTGAGCTAGGATCAGCCAGTCGTCGAGATAGTTCAGGATGCGAACCCCGTGTTCCCGGAGGGGAACAAGGGCTGCCTCGACGACCTTCGTAAAGACGCGAGGAGACAGGGCTAGCCCGAAAGGGAGAACCGCGTACTGGTATGCCCGCCCCTCGAAAGCAAACCGTAGAAACGGTCTGTGTCGAGGTAAAATGGAGACATGGAAGTAGGCGTCCTTCAGGTCGATCGCTGCAAACCAATCCTGTGGCCGCACACACTCGAAAATGCGTTTGGCCGTGAGCATCTTGAACGGCAGCCTGTGGAGGGAGCGGTTCAGGACGCGCAGGTCCAGGATCGGTCGTAACCCACCCGATTTCTTCGGAACAATGAAGTAAGGGCTGTAGAAGCCGGACCTCATTTCGGCTGGAGGGACAATCTCGATCGCACCCTTCGCCAGTAGGGTGGCGACCTCCGCTCTCATGACAGGGGCATTGCCACCGACCATAGTGAAGCGGACTCCGCTGTAGCGGGGAGGAGATCGCGCGAACTGAATCGCGTAGCCGAGCCTGATGGTTCTCGCGACCCAGCGGGACAATCTGGGAAGCTCTAGCCAGGCTTCCAGAAAGTGCACCAGCGGGGTCATACGAACCACAGACGTTCCGTCGGGGGTGCAGCGAGGCGGAATGACCGGCCCAGGCGTGGGTGGCATAGCGGCCCAGTGCGGGGGCACGGTCATTAGCCGCGTCCTGCCAGAGGAGGCCAGGGGAGGACCAGCGTCCCACAGGGGCGTGCTCTGGCAGGGGTCTGGCGACAGAGGGGGACGAGAGGAGCGTGGCCCGTGGGCGGCGCGTGCTCTCATCCGCACACTCCGTGTGCTCAGAGATGGGGTAGTGAGTTCTTTCTTTAACCATTTTAGGGTGCTGCCCGTCGTGGGACGAGCAGCGGGAATGGGAAAACCAAGGATTCTCCCCCGGCCCTCCACCGGGGGAAGGAGCGGCCCTGCAACCGGCTCCTGAACAGAACTCAACGCCATCTCTGAGCAGCCCGTCTCAGGAGCGCCGCTTAGCCTGGCGTTTAGCGGGGCACGGGGCGGGAGAGGGCTGTGGCGCCTTCCTACGGCTTCCTCTCCGACGCGACCCGGAAGCAGCGGACTGCTGGGGCCGATCGGGAGGGGGGGGAACCGTAGGAGGGCGCCCTCGGCGGCGAGCGGGCTGAGGCACCTGTGCCGACGGCTGCGCCGCCGGAGCAGCGGGCCACCGGGGCAGGACGTGTTTTAAAGCCTCAGTCTGCTTCTGGGCAGTCGAGAACTGCTGGGCGAAGTCCTCGACTGCACCGCCGAACAGGCCAGCCTGGGATATGGGGGTGTCGAGGAACCGGGTCCGCTCGGCCTCCCGCATATCAGCCAGGTTTAGCCATAGGTGTCGCTCCTGGACCACCGAAGTGGCCATCACCTGACCCAGCGAGCGTGCGGTCACCTTCGTCGCTCGGAGAGCAAGGTCGGTGGCGGCACGCAACTCACCAAAGAGTGCTGGGTCAGACCTCCCCTCGTGCATGTCACGCAACATCTGGGCCTGGTAGACCTGCAGAGTCGCCATGGCATGCAGTGAGGAGGCCGCCAGCCCCGCAGCTCTGTAGGCCTTCGCCACAAGGGTGGAGGAGAACCTACAGGCCTTGGAGGGGTGCTTTGGGTCCCCGCGGGAAGAAGCACTCTGAGGACACAACTGCATCGCAACAGAGCGTTCAACCTGGGGAACCCCAGTGTACCCTTTGGCGGCCGCCTGATCAAGGGGAGGCAAGGCGGAGGCGGTCGCCGAGCGATCACGGGAAGACAATGGTGCCTTCCAGGACCTCGTGACCTCCTCATGCACATCCGGGAAAAAAGGCATTGGGGTTGGCCGCCGACGCGGATCAGCAGCCGCACCCAAAAACCAATCGTCCAGCCGCGAACGAACCGGCCCAGGTGGCGGGGACCACTCAAGACCGATCGCCGCGGCTGCCCGGGAAAGCATGGCCGTCATCTCGGGATCAGACTCGGACAATGCTGGGACACCCGAGGGTGGCAGCACAGCCGAATCCTCACTTCCCGAGGACTCCTGCCCACCTTGTGATGCAGCGATCGACATTGAGTCTTCCTCTGGAGCGCCGAATGAAACTCGCGGCAAGTCAGAGGACTGTACAGCGGTTTCCACGCGGACACTCGCGGGTTGCACGGGAACAGAGGGAAGTGTGGAGCGTGGAATAGTCGGCGCTTTGTTCCACACTGTAACCCTCAGATCACCCTGGCCGCCAGCCGAAGTACCAGCCCTCTCGGGACCAGTAGATCGGGGTGCGGATGAGGGGACTCTCACATTAAGATCATTGAGTCTCGATCTCAACCGTGCGATGGGCATGTTCCCGCAGTGGGAACATGACTCATCCACAAACGCTGCCTTGGCGTGATCGACACCCAGACACACAAGACAGCGATTGTGCCCATCAGAGTCAGATACAAATAGACCGCAACCAGAAGTGCACGGGCGAGGCATCTTTAAAAAGACGTGCCGCGTGCAATGCTCTTTTGTGAAAGGAGATTTCTCCGCAGAGTGTTGAAGCGACCAGGGAGAGAACACACAAACTCTGGCAAATCACTGCACAGATCAGCAGGGAATGTGCACTCGCTGGAACTCGCTGTCACACCAACACCTGGAGAGAGGCTCGTCTCGAAGAGATAAAGAGATGAACTCAGGATTTGGCTGTGGAGTGAAGTAGATCAACTTGGCTCCGAAGCGAAAACATATCTGCATCTTGCCAGCGACTTCCTTATATACCCCCAGGGTGGGGCGGAGTTACGCTATGCAAATTCCGCAGACCCATGGCATTTCTTTGCCATTGGCTCGTGTTTTAATACTCGAAGATGATAGGATTTCTAAGCGAAACCCCATTCGTCGTCATCCGACGTAACTCGGAGTGACAACGACAGGGAACTAAAATATGCTCTTAGAATGTTTTGCTAACATTCCCATTAAGTTATTGTTAGAAATTCTTGTATGATAGTCTCAGCATCCAGTATATATCAGAGAAGGATTTCTTATGTAGGAAGGTACTGGCAACATCTGTTCTTCATTATGTGGACCTCTATGTTCGAACGGAGGAAGGGTCTTCCATTCTCTATTCTAAAGCAGTATAAGGGCCCTTCTGGATCCAAACGTATATGTGGTGATTTAGCCAGAAACTGAGCATATATGGATTTGTTATTCAATGTATCGTATTCCTATATGATGTAAGGTATACACTATCTTATTGGTAAACTCTGTGATACTCCCCTTATATTCTTGCTATATCTTCTGAGACAAAGATGCTTATAAATTGGAGAGATACTTGTCTCCCTCACCGCTGAGTCATTGTTCATTCAAATGTTAATTGCTAGAAGGACTGGAATGAGGCACACGAAACCTTAATTCTAACAGTTGGGGGCTCGTTCCGGGATATCTCCAGACGGTAAAAACTTAATTCTTAAGTTGATTCTTACTGTCTGCTGAGAAATTGATAATTAAAAATTTGTACCGCGATTTTTGCCATATTTGGTAAAATCGGATATCCTCGTATTTTAATTAATACGGGATGAATGAAAGGAGGATTGATCACCCTCTTTTGTTTGTTGTTTTCCTCACACTTTTGCGTGGGAAGGGAATAGATGATTTGGAGTTGAGCTTCTTTTTTCTCTCTCGTAAAGCCTATTTCAGTGGGAAATCTTCAGTCCTTACTGGCATATGAATGAATAATACATTATTTCATTATTTTTTTCTTTGCTTTTTGAGAATTACTTTCTCTTTCATTCTCTTTCTTTCTCTTTTGGCCAATATACCAAAACGTTTAATATAAAGCTGCAGACTTTTCTTTGCATTCTATTTGGTCATTCTGAAATTTGTTCAATTTGCATTAAACTAGAGGAGAACTCTTTGTGAGTTTATCATGGGAGACACGATTAGTCAACCATTAATAGATGAAACCCCGAAGGATTTCATGATCAGAAATAATCAAGCGTTTTTCGCAGAACCATACTTAGATCCGTTGCCTCTTGACGGCCTGTTTAAAGATGAAGATATGCGTAAGGTAGAAGATGTGGTCTTTGGGAACTGGGGAGATCCAAATTGGAATTTTGATTATAGGAAAGAATCCTATAAGACTTGGAAAAAAAATAAAGTCTTATTGGGACCGTGACCCAGAAAAAGACAAGGGGAAAAATCGTTCTCCGTCTCAGACAGTGCAGCCTAATGTTACAGCTTCTCTCCCTCCCCCTCGCTATGAGTGCGTTTCAACTCCTGCTGAAGTCTCAAAGCCCATACCTAGATTGTACCCAGATCTGTTGACTGTGACCGCATTGCCGCTTGTAGAAATTCCAGATGGACATCAAATTAATCCTCTCAGTGTTTCAGAGGCAATGGCAATTTTTAAAGAGTTACCAGATCCAGCGAGATCACCGCATCACTTTGTGTCTGTATTGAAACGGTTAGCAGCGTACAGCCAACTGACTGGGCAAGATTATCATTTCATTTTGACTAAAACATTGCCTGCTGAAATCAGAGAGGAGGAATTAATTGAAGAAGTTGACTTTTTAGACCCGGTTAACGATGCACCGCCCGCCCATAGAGTTATGTTAAAGGATTCTGAGGCTGTTGATATGTCAAAACCTTTACGTGGATTTAGGGTGACAGACTTTGATGATGATGATGATGATGATTGGATATGGGCTAGCTCAGGTAAACTCAACGTTTTTTTCAAACAACTAACTGCATTTTTATTGAAGCTGTCTTCTGCTAAGCAAGACATTTCACATTCTGCTAATACCAAACAGAGAACGGGTGAAAGCCCTGTTGCAAAAAAGATTTAAACATGCATTGATTGAAGAATCGATGATTCCTGTTGATGAAAATGTTTACGCTGTTTGTGAACACGTTTTTAAATAACATGCACAATGAAACTGCACAATTGACCTGTATAACTACGTCGAGCATTAGTAACATTTCAGTTGATGAATTGGGCCGACGCTTGCGTGAGCTTTCATCCGCTGGAGCCTTTGATGCCTCCAGAGGTAAAGTTTCTGCAATGCTTCAAGTTAATGCTGCCGTCCAAAATCACCCGCCACAGTCAGGCAGTGTCAGACAATGTTATTATTGTGGTAAGCAGGGGCATATTGAGCATTTGTGGAGAACGCTCTTCTGCGTTCACTTTTCTTCTTCACTTTTCACTGATTTCAATGAGTTATCCAAATGAGTCGACTGTTTTACAATTTATTGAGTTAAATGTTGATCGTAAACCATTTGTTTTTGTAATCGACAGCGGTGCCTCAATGTCATCGTTGTCTTCTCATGTTGATGAGGGCTCCATTACAGGGTAGAAGATCAACTCTGTTGGGATAAACGGCGTCCCTGTAAGATGTGAAATGACACCAACTTTACCAATTATTTCCAATGATGTCCCATCGTTGTTTTAAATGCATGATTTTGCAATAATACCGGATTCTCCATTCTGCCTTTTAGGTAGAGAATTGATGCATAAATTGGGTGTTAAACTTGCTTTTGACGCTGACTCTCTGCAACTCATGTTTCCAGCAGCCTATTCCCTCACAATCGACACACGAAATGCTCTCTTTGAGGATGTGCACACAGCTGAGCTCAGACAGGAAATGGCTGATGTCAACCCCAAGTTGTGGGCGGCCCATAAGGATGACGCAGGAATCATAGATGTCCAGCCCTATGTTGCCAATCTGACAACAGATAGGCCTGTGTTTCAAAAGCAGTATCTACTCTCAATGGAAAAAGAGAAGGGAATTTGACCCCTCATTGATCAATTATTGGCCTAAAGCATTCTGGTTTGCACTCATTCACCATATAACACACCAATTAATCCAATTAAGAAAGCAAATGATTCTTGGCGTTTGACGCAGGACCTGAGAAAAATTAATGCTTTGATAAAACCACTTTCTCCTATTGTACCAGATGTACAAACTATGATTAATTCTATCCCTATCGCTTGGTTCACATAAACCAAGAAAAAAAAATCTTAATACATTAAAAAAACAGATTGATTGAATAAAATGTTCCTTTAACGTTCACATTAACCAAGAAAAAAAAACGTTCTTAATACATTAAAAAAACTGGACGTTTTCAACGTTTAAAAAAACATTCAGAAATAATGTTTTCATAACCTAATGGGAATGTTAGATGTTAGTACATTCTAAGAACATATTTTTGTTAGCTGGGAAGTAATTAACAGTATTGAGAAATCAACCAAGAGGCGTGTATTGCAAGTAATTAAGAGTATTGAGAAATCATCCAAGAGGCATGTGGTGCAAGTAATTAAGAATATTGAGAAATCACTCAAGAGGTGTGTGTTGCTCAAGAGGGGTTAGTTGAAGCGTGCAAAATCCTGTGGATACCACTATCTTGTGCTGACACCAGCATTGCTGAGGAAACCGGCAGGGGCTTTAAGCGAAAGGGTTGACGACTTAAAGCATGGGCCACTAACGGGTGGAAGGCCCTACTGTGCTCCTCCTTCCAGTCACCAGGACTTAACTTCCTGAAAAGTAGCCCAAGATTGTAGCCCAAGACTGGTTGCCCACTGAAGCTAAGCAGGGTTGAGCCTTGTTAGTGCCTGGATGGGAGACCTCCTGGGAAAACTAGGTTGCTGCTGGAAGAGGTGTCAGTGAGGCCAGCAGGGGGTGCTCACCCTGTGGTCTGTGTGGGACCTAACACCCCAGTATAGTGATGGGGGACAAAATACTGTCAAAAAGCACCGTCCTTCGGATGAGAAGTTAAACCAAGGTCCTGACTCTCTGTGGTCATAAAAAATACTGTCCTTCGAAAGAGTAGGGGTGTAACCCCGGCATCCTGGCCAAATTTGCCCATTGGCCTCTGTCCATCATGACCGCCTAATCATCCCCATAATATATACTGAATGGCTCAGCCGTCACATCATCCAGGTTACACATCCAGGTCCTTGACTGCCAAAACAGGAGATACATCGACTATTTTAGCATTACTATTTTAGCTGGATGGATTGATCACCTTAACCGGCACCAATCTGTCACCAGGTAATGTGGCTATAACATGCCCGACAAGAACACCTTTCTGATGAGTTTGTGCCTTAGACGGCTCAACTAACATAGTACCACCCACAGAAATAGTGGAACTTGCCGGGAGTCTGCCCCACACAAGGTGCTCTTGCTGAGGCAAAAGTGTGACAGCTTGAGTGAGCTTAACGGTACCGACAACGGTTGGGATACTACCATCTTCCCATCTGTTATGCTCAGATAGCATACTCAAGAACTGCTGAATCTCTGGTTCTCCTGTAGAATTTGGCTGATTCATGACACGTCAATAACTTTGGGACTGCTTAAGTTGACTGAGAATGCACTTGATCATGTTAGTGCCAACAATTGACTTTTTCTTTTTTTTTCTAGTATGACCAAAGTAGGCACAATAACCGAATGTCCGTACACATACATCTTTCGCTGGTGAATGCACTTGGGCTTGTCCCGATCACCACCACAACAGACAAGCAAGACATCAGTATGGGGCTGAACAGGCTCAAGGATCCCGCATGCATCCAACAACTTGCGCTCAGTTTCCTCATTAATAGTACATGCCATAGAACCAGTGTCTAACAGGCCTTGGCAAGTGACTGTATTATTCCCCAACACATCGGTTTCAGTGTCAGCTTTTTTCCAGCATCGCAAAGTTCTGGAACAAGATGATACTTCCACTTGACTCAACCTGACAATGGCGGCTATGGATGACCACTGGATCGTCTTCACTGTTGAGAGGCTGACTTTTAACACTGACATTGGCCCCTCTCCCCAATGTGAGTGGTCTAGTTTCCCTGATCGTCACCAGTCTGGGCCACAGCTTGGCCAGCGACCTTGTGACACTCCCTGCGTTGATGCCCAATCTCTAGGCAAGCGAGGCCTCTTTTTCTCTCATATTGCTGTGTGTATTTGTCACAATCCCTGTACTGTCTTGTGTTTTGTAGGACTTTTATGTTGAAGTATATTCTTAGTTCCCCATTGTTTCTGTGTTCACTTCCTGTGTTTGGTTCCTGTTTTGCCTTGTACCTTGTTTGTCACCATAGTTACCCTTATTAGTTCCCATGACATCAATCACCAACACCTGTCCCTCGCCAGCCCCTTGTTAACCAGTCTATTTAAACCTTTGTGCTTCAGTTGTTGTTTGCCAGACGTTGTTGCTGTTTGTGAATTCCTGTCGTTGTTCCCCTGCTTCCGCTTTGTGGTTGTACCCTTGTTTTTGGATTATCTTGCGTTTATGTTTGTCTATTAAACTTGTGTTTGCATATGGATTCTCTCTCTCCACTTCGTCCCTGCCTATACGTTACAGTATTGCTGTGTGAGTGGTGTGCATTTGTCTGTGTGTGTCTATGATAGCAGTAAGTGTGTGTGAAAGAGAGTTGGGGGCTGAGAGAAAGAAAGTAGGGGCTGCTTGCAAGCAAGAGTGAAAGAGTCAGTGTGTGTGTGTGAATTGGAGACTTTTCTTTGCATTGCTCCTAACTGAGATTTTACATGGACTTTGGAGGGAAAGTTTTGCCAGATGGAGTTTTGAATCAGAGTAGAAGAGAGAAAAAGTAATTAATAGAAGCAAAAAAATTAGACAAACAAGTTGCGAATGATCATATGAACCCTGTTCAAAAGGCACGTGTGTATGCATTAATAGCAGAATGAAAAGAACTAGAAAACTTCTCCCAAATACCAAAAACATTCAGAATAATTGGCTTTGCAGATTATTTTGACATCTTTCAAATTGTCACTGTTGAGATACAGTTAGAAGAAATGCAACCCTTGATAAAATAAAAGCATTGACTGCTTGATGCGTTTCTCACCCCTATAGCAAGAGCAAGTGTGAGAGTATCAGTGAGAAAAAAAGGTTGGGATGCCACGCTCCTCTTCCTTAAATGTGAGGCGGGGCTGCAAGAAGAGTAAGAGTGGAAAAAAGGTGACCGCTGCAAGAAAGTGTGTGAGAGTGAAGCAGAGAGAAAGGAAGACAGAAAGAAGTTCAGTCACAATGTATTGCTCCTTATAGTCACCACTTAAAACCTGTCTGATAGAAGTTGTGAAAACATGCATGGATGCTGAAAGGAGATCCTGAAAGAGCGATGAGTATTCGCTGTAGGACATGAATAGAAACGAAAGCGATCACCTCTGAAGAGAAGCAGAATATATAGATATTGCAGAAAGTGTAAAGGAATTAATGGAACAAAAGTAAAACATGTTTCTAGAAAAAAATTACCTAAATCTCAAATCTAAATGAGAAAGACTAAGAGTGGCCGCTTTGTGGACTGGTGAGAAATGGTGAAGAAATACAGGTATATAAATGTCAGATCATTTAAAGGATAGAAGGTTTGGTTACACGGTAACACTTTATAATAACGTTCAGTTGTAAGTCATTTATAAGTGGTTAGTTAATGATGAACTAATCATTTACAAAACATTCATAAACTAGATGTACCGCATCGCGGTACAAAATATGACCGCCGCTCAGGCCTGCACTGGCTTTCCACAAAAGTAAATGACGTGGAGTAATTTGGCTGTATTGCGTGTTTATGTATATACCTAAAAAAAGTAATAGTATGTGCATGTCTGTCTGTGTGTGTGTGTGTGTGTGTGTGTGTGTGTGTGTGTGTGTGTATGTGTGTGTGTTTGTGTATGTGTGTGTCTGTGTGTGTGTGTGTGTGTGTCTGTGCGTGTATGTATGTGTGCGTACATGTGTGCGCGTGTGTGTTTGTGTGTGTGTGTCTGTGCATGTGGATTTGTATGTGTGTGTATGGGTGTGTGTCTGTGCGTGTGGATGTCAGTGTGTGTGCATGCTTGCGTTTGTTTGTATTCCTGCATGTGTGTGTGTGACAGTATCATCCTAAACCAGCAACCCTTCGCTCAACAGCACCATCTACAGGCCGATGAGTGTACAGTCACTAAATGTGCACATAAATGAATTTATTTTATACCCCCCCATGGATGAAATTCTACAAAACTTAGCAGAGGATACCCCCAGAGGATGTCAAGTTAATCATACACATGAAATATGGTGCAGTTCTGAACATCTCCACTGAAGATAGGGGCGATTAAAGCAGAATAATATTGCATTTTCATTTTTTATGGGAGGGGCGCAAATCACAAATGAGTGATTATGGGCTAGGTTGATGTGGGCCCTTAAGAGCAACATACCATAAAAATTTCTTCATCCTCGGTGCCACGGTTCAGGTAGTTATTTAGGAAAAACTGCATTTTTTGGGGTTTGGGGGGGCCCAGCGTGGGGGGGGGGAGAGAAGTCTAGTGGGGCTACATGCCCACCAAATTTCATGTTCCCCGGTGTTTCGGTGTCCCTGGTATCGTTGACGAAAAATGTACGGGGGCCCCAGCGCAGGGGGGCGGAAGTGGCCCCCGGGGACCAAACGAAATTTTTCCGTAAAAGTCTAGTAGACCAACATACCATAAAAATGTCTTCATCCTCGGTGCCACGGTTCAGGTAGTTATTTAGGAAAAACTGCATTTTTTTGGTTTTGGGAGGCCCAGCGCGGGGGGGGAGTGGCCCCCGGGGACCAAACGAAATTTTTCCGTAGAAGTCTAGTGGGGCTACATGCCCACCAAATTTCATGTTCCCCGGTGCTTCGGTGTCCCTGGTATCGTTGACGAAAAATTTACGGGGGCCCCAGCGCGGGGGGGGGGAGTGGCCCCCGGGGACCAAACGAAATTTTTCCGTAAAAGTCTAGTAGACGAACATACCATAAAAATTTCTTCATCCTCGGTGCCACGGTTCAGGTAGTTATTTAGGAAAAACTGCATTTTTTTGGGTTAAGGGGGGCCCAGCGCGGGGGGGGGAGTGGCCCCCGGGGACCAAACGAAATTTTTCTGTAGAAGTCTAGTGGGGCTACATGCCCACCAAATTTCATTTTCTCCGGTGCTTCGGTGTCCCTGGTATCGTTGACGAAAAATTTACGGGGGCCCCAGCGCGGGGGGGGAAGTGGCCCCCGGGGACCAAACGAAATTTTTCCGTAAAAGTCTAGTAGACCAACATACCATAAAAATGTCTTCATCCTCGGTGCCACGGTTCAGGTAGTTATTTAGGAAAAACTGAATTTTTTTGGGTTTGGGGGGGCCCAGCGTGGGGGGGGAGTGGCCCCCGGGGACCAAACGAAATTTTTCCTTAGAAGTCTAGTGGGGCTACATGCCCACCAAATTTCATGTTCCCCGGTGTTTCGGTGTCCCTGGTATGGTTGACGAAAAATTTACGGGGCCCCAGCGCGGGGGGGGGAAGTGGCCCCCGGGGACCAAACGAAATTTTTCCGTAAAAGTCTAGTAGACCAACATACCACAAAAATTTCTTCATCCTCGGTGCCACGGTTCAGGTAGTTATTTAGGAAAAACTGAATTTTTTTGGGTTTGGGGGGGCCCAGCGCGGGGGGGGAGTGGCCCCCGGGGACCAAACGAAATTTTTCCTTAGAAGTCTAGTGGGGCTACATGCCCACCAAATTTCATGTTCCCCGGTGTTTCGGTGTCCCTGGTATCGTTGACGAAAAATTTACGGGGGCCCCAGCGCGGGGGGGGAAGTGGCCCCCGCGGACCAAACAAAATTTTTCCGTAAAAGTCTAGTAGACCAACATACCATAAAAATTTCTTCATCCTCGGTGCCACGGTTCAGGTAGTTATTTAGGAAAAACTGCATTTTTTGGGGTTTGGGGGGGCCCAGCGCGGGGGGGGAGTGACCCCCGGGGACCAAACGAAATTTTTCCTTAGAAGTCTAGTGGGGCTACATGCCCACCAAATTTCATGTTCCCCGGTGTTTCGGTGTCCCTGGTCTCGTTGACGAAAAATTTAAGGGGGCCCCAGCGCGGGGGGGGAAGTGGCCCCCGGGGACCAAACGAAATTTTTCCGTAAAAGTCTAGTAGACCAACATACCATAAAAATGTCTTCATCCTCGGTGCCACGGTTCAGGTAGTTATTTAGGAAAAACTGCATTTTTTGGGGTTTGGGGGGGCCCAGCGCGGGGGGGGAGTGGCCCCCGGGGACCAAACAAAATTTTTCCTTAGAAGTCTAGTGGGGCTACATGCCCACCAAATTTCATGTTCCCCGGTGTTTCGGTGTCCCTGGTATCGTTGACGAAATATTTAAGGGGGCCCCAGCGCGGGGGGGGAAGTGGCCCCCGGGGACCAAATGAAATTTTTCCGTAAAAGTCTAGTAGACCAACATACCATAAAAATTTCTTCATCCTCGGTGCCACGGTTCAGGTAGTTATTTAGGAAAAACTGCATTTTTTTGGGTTTGGGGGGGCCCAGCGCGGGGGGGGGAGTGGCCACCGGGGACCAAACGAAATTTTTCCTTAGAAGTCTAGTGGGGCTACATGCCCACCAAATTTCATGTTCCCCGGTGTTTCGGTGTCCCTGGTATCGTTGACGAAAAATTTAAGGGGGCCCCAGCGCGGGGGGGGAAGTGGCCCCCGGGGACCAAACGAAATTTTTCCGTAAAAGTCTAGTAGACCAACATACCATAAAAATTTCTTCATCCTCGGTGCCACGGTTCAGGTAGTTATTTAGGAAAAACTGCATTTTTTGGGGTTTGGGGGGGCCCAGCGCGGGGGGGGAGTGGCCCCCGGGGACCAAACGAAATTTTTCCTTAGAAGTCTAGTGGGGCTACATGCCCACCAAATTTCATGTTCCCCGGTGTTTCGGTGTCCCTGGTATCGTTGACGAAAAATTTACGGGGGCCCCAGCGCGGGGGGGGGAAGTGGCCCCCGGGGACCAAACGAAATTTTTCCGTAAAAGTCTAGTAGACCAACATACCATAAAAATGTCTTCATCCTCGGTGCCACGGTTCAGGTAGTTATTTAGGAAAAACTGCATTTTTTGGGGTTTGGGGGGGCCCAGCGCGGGGGGGGAGTGGCCCCCGGGGACCAAACAAAATTTTTCCTTAGAAGTCTAGTGGGGCTACATGCCCTCCAAATTTCATGTTCCCCGGTGTTTCGGTGTCCCTGGTCTCGTTGACGAAAAATTTAAGGGGGCCCCAGCGCGGGGGGGAAGTGGCCCCCGGGGACCAAACGAAATTTTTCCGTAAAAGTCTAGTAGACCAACATACCATAAAAATGTCTTCATCCTCGGTGCCACGGTTCAGGTAGTTATTTAGGAAGAACTGCATTTTTTGGGGTTTGGGGGGGCCCAGCGCGGGGGGGGAGTGGCCCCCGGGGACCAAACGAAATTTTTCCTTAGAAGTCTAGTGGGGCTACATGCCCACCAAATTTCATGTTCCCCGGTGTTTCGGTGTCCCTGGTATCGTTGACGAAAAATTTAAGGGAGCCCCAGCGCGGGGGGGGAAGTGGCCCCCGGGGACCAAACGAAATTTTTCCGTAAAAGTCTAGTAGACCAACATACCATAAAAATTTCTTCATCCTCGGTGCCACGGTTCAGGTAGTTATTTAGGAAAAACTGCATTTTTTGGGGTTTGGGGGGGCCCAGCGCGGGGGGGGGAGTGGCCCCCGGGGACCAAACGAAATTTTTCCTTAGAAGTCTAGTGGGGCTACATGCCCACCAAATTTCATGTTCTCCGGTGTTTCGGTGTCCCTGGTATCGTTGACGAAAAATTTAAGGGGGCCCCAGCGCGGGGGGGGAAGTGGCCCCCGGGGACCAAACGAAATTTTTCCGTAAAAGTCTAGTAGACCAACATACCATAAAAATTTCTTCATCCTCGGTGCCACGGTTCAGGTAGTTATTTAGGAAAAACTGCTTTTTTTGGGGTTTGGGGGGGCCCAGCGCGGGGGGGGAGTGGCCCCCGGGGACCAAACGAAATTTTCCCTTAGAAGTCTAGTGGGGCTACATGCCCACCAAATTTCATGTTCCCCGGTGTTTCGGTGTCCCTGGTATCGTTGACGAAAAATTTAAGGGGGCCCCAGCGCGGGGGGGGAAGTGGCCCCCGGGGACCAAACGAAATTTTTCCGTAAAAGTCTAGTAGACCAACATACCATAAAAATGTCTTCATCCTCGGTGCCACGGTTCAGGTAGTTATTTAGGAAAAACTGCATTTTTTGGGGTTTGGGGGGGTCCAGCGCGGGGGGGGGAGTGGCCCCCGGGGACCAAACGAAATTTTTCCTTAGAAGTCTAGTGGGGCTACATGCCCACCAAATTTCATGTTTCCCGGTGTTTCGGTGTCCCTGGTATCGTTGACGAAAAATTTAAGGGGGCCCCAGCGCGGGGGGGGAAGTGGTCCCCGGGGACCAAACGAAATTTTTCCGTAAAAGTCTAGTAGACCAACATACCATAAAAATTTCTTCATCCTCGGTGCCACGGTTCAGGTAGTTATTTAGGAAAAACTGCATTTTTTGGGGTTTGGGGGGGCCCAGCGCGGGGGGGGAGTGGCCCCCGGGGACCAAACGAAATTTTTCCTTAGAAGTCTAGTGGGGCTACATGCCCACCAAATTTCATGTTCCCCGGTGTTTCGGTGTCCCTGGTATCGTTGACGAAAAATTTAAGGGGGCCCCAGCGCGGGGGGGGAAGTGGCCCCCGGGGACCAAACGAAATTTTTCCGTAAAAGTCTAGTAGACCAACATACCATAAAAATTTCTTCATCCTCGGTGCCACGGTTCAGGTAGTTATTTAGGAAAAACTGAATTTTTTTGGGTTTGGGGGGGCCCAGCGCGGGGGGGGAGTGGCCCCCGGGGACCAAACGAAATTTTTCCTTAGAAGTCTAGTGGGGCTACATGCCCACCAAATTTCATGTTCCCCGGTGTTTCGGTGTCCCTGGTATCGTTGACGAAAAATTTAAGGGGGCCCCAGCGCGGGGGGGGAAGTGGCCCCCGGGGACCAAACGAAATTTTTCCGTAAAAGTCTAGTAGACCAACATACCATATAAATTTCTTAATCCTCGGTGCCACGGTTCAGGTAGTTATTTAGGAAAAACTGCATTTTTTGGGGTTTGGGGGGGCCCAGCGCGGGGGGGGAGTGGCCCCCGGGGACCAAACGAAATTTTTCCTTAGAAGTCTAATGGGGCTACATGCCCACCAAATTTCATGTTCCCCGCAAGGTTATTATAGTTTTGCTTTTTTAAATTAGTTTTTATTTTAATATCGTTTTCAGTTTTGCTTTAAATTTAAGTTTAGTTTTAGTTAGTTTCATTAATGGTTTTGTTAGTTTTAGTTTAGTTTTTATTTTGCAAACACATTTCTATTTAGTTTTTATTTTATTTAGTTTCAGTTTTAGTTTTAGTAATTATAGTTTAGCAGAGCAAACAGAACACTTCCAGGTTAGACCAAAGCGAGACGCACAATTTCAGCAAAGTTTAATGTTTGCCGAGATTACAGTTAACTCTTGTGCAGACATCTTAATAATAAAAATAATGGTTTGAGATTGAACAAAGCACCAAATAAATGGAACTTAAAAGTATACAAGAAAAAAACAAAAAACGATGATAAATACAGACAAACTACTTCATATTAAAGATGAAATCTTGTTAAACATAGTTTACTTTTTTCAGAGTGACACTGGTACATACAACAAAAAAAACAGCTAAATTAATCGGACAACCTGCTGTGAAGCCAGTGTGATTAAATAATGAAGTGTCTTTGCAGTGTGTGAGGTGTGTAAGAGTGTGTACATGTTTTTCTATCGTGGTGGGGACTTAAACCTGAATGCACACACACTCATGGGGACTTGTGTCACTGTGGGCCTAAATTAAATCACAGAATTGAGTTGAAAGAGTTTTTTTGAAAATGTGTGTGATGGGTCGGCTTAGGGGTTGGGTTAGTGTGTGTGTGTGATGGGTATGTGTGTGTGTGATGGGTCGGTTTAGTGTGTGTGTGTGTGTGTGTGTGTGTGTGTATGTGTGTGATGGGTATGTTAGTGTGTGTGTGTGTGTGTGTGTGTGTGTGTGTGTGTGTGTGTGTGTGTGTGATGGGTCGGTTTAGGGGTCAGGTTAGTGTGTGTGTGTATGTGTGTGTGTGTGTGTGTGTGAGATGGGTTGGTTTAGGGGTCGGGTTAGTGTGTGCGTGTGTGTGTGTGTGTGTGTGTGATGGGTCAGTTTAGGGGTCGGGTTAGTGTGTGTGTGTGATGGGTATTTGTGTGTGTGATGGGTCGGTTTAGTGTGTGTGTGTGTGTGTGTGTGTGTGTGTGTGTGTGTGCGTGCGCGTGTGTGTGTGTGATGGGTATGTTAGGGGTCGGGTTAGTGTGTGTGTGTGTGTGTGTGTGTGTGATGGGTCGGTTTAGGGGTCAGGTTAATGTGTGTATGTGTGTGTGAGATGGGTTGGTTTAGGGGTCGGGTTAGTGTGTGCGTGTGTGTGTGTGTGTGTGTGTGTGTGTGTGTGTGTGTGTGTGTGTGATGGGTCAGTTTAGGGGTCGGGTTAGTGTGTGTGTGTGTGATGGGTATTTGTGTGTGTGATGGGTCGGTTAGTGTGTGTGTGTGTGTGTGTGTGTGTGTGTGTGATGGGTATGTTAGGGGTCGGGTTAGTGTGTGTGTGTGTGTGTGTGATGGGTCAGTTTAGGGGTCGGGTTAGTGTGTGTGTGTGTGTGTGTGTGTGTGTGTGTGTGTGTGTGTGTGTGTGTGTGATCGGTCGGTTTAGGGGTCAGGTTAGTGTGTGTGTGTGTGTGATGGGTATGTTTAGGGGTCGGTTTAGAGGTTTAGTGTAAGGAGACAGAATATACAGTTTGTACAATATATAAACCATTACGTCTATGGAGAGAGAGAGAGAGAGAGAGAGAGAGAGAGAGAGAGAGTGTGTGTGTGTGTAGTGTCCCGGGACATGTCTCCACATGGATAACAATATTATTAGCAGAAAATCTTTTGTAAAAACAAAGATAACAACAGCACCTTTCAGCCTGTCAACCTTCATGAAAGCATGACATCACCACATTAAAGGTATTTTTGTGCTTGACGGACTTGTTTTGCTGTTGCACCCGCGTCTCTCACGCAAATGAAAGGACATTCTATAAACGCTTCGCTCAAGTTAAAAGAAGTTCAACTTGCCTCTCATTACCTTGAGTTATTATTTCCCATTCCACTGCCACGGACGCATCCTTTATGAACAACCGCTTAGGACTGTGTTCGCTGGTCCTTCATTGAGCGCGTCACAGGACAGCGGTTAATCGCCTCAGCAACTTCACGCGTGTGAAGCGCAATTTACAGGCATTTCCCTAAACAGCCAACGGTCAGACTTTCCACCAAAGTAAAGAGCTTATTAAATACGAAAACGATTATTTATTTTTGCTAATTATTATTTTATTTCAGTTAGTTTTTCAGTAACTGTTGTTAGTTTCGTTTAGTTTTAGTTTTTCATTTAATATGAATTTCTAATTTTATTTCAGTTTACGAAAATGTTTTTTGACCAATAGTTTTAGTCTTAGTTTCAGTTTTCGTTTACGAAAATAACCTTGGTTCCCCGGTGCTTCGGTGTCCCTGGTATCGTTGACGAAAAATTCAGTAAGGTGACGAAAAAAAAAAAAAAAAAAAACTTTGACAATCCCTATATGACCGCTTTCGCTAGCTACGCTAGCGGCGGTCATAATGATTAACTAATCGTTTACAAAACATGACTATGCGTTCATAAATGATTAATAAGTAATATGTTCATTATTTTATGTATGTTTTGTAGATTCAGTTTTAAGTCATTTACAATTGATTAGTTAATGATTAACTAATCATGTACAAAACATGACTACGCGTTTCATAAATGTTTAATAAATGATGTTACATTTTTTTGTATGTTTTGTTCACATCATGTTCACAGTAGTTAAAGACTCCATGTGTTTCAGAGAAGACAGCTGTCTATACCCTCACCAGTCAGCACTTACACTGCAGTACACACTACAGTGTCCAACACCTGTTATAGATGATGTGTAAATTATTTACATCACTTTCTGCATCCCCTAATCTAAAGTGTAAGCTATTCATCACTTGTAAATGTGTTACACATCATTCGTAGATTACCACTTCAAGAATCAATAAGGCATAAAATCTATGAATGTTATCTACGTATGATGTGTAACACATTTACAAGTGATGAATAGTTTACGCTTTAGATTAGGGGATGCAGAAAGTGTTGTAAATGATTTAATAATGCGTTTACACATCACATTACACACAGGTGTTGAACACTGTTACTTACCTGTTACAAATGACGTGTATACAAGGCATTTACAACACTTTCTGCACCCTCTAATTGCTACATACATAAAAAAAAAAAAAAAAAAAAAACGTATTCAACATTTTAGAAATGCATATTCATGTTTTATAAATGATTAGTTAACTAATCAATTGTAAATGACTTATAACTGAATCTCCAAAACATACATACATTAATTAACATATCACTTATTAATCATTTATGAACCCATAGTGATGTTTCGTAAATAATTAGTTAATCATTTACTAATCACTTGTAAATGACTTGTAACCGAATTTACAAAACATGCATAAAATGTTAGTATATCACTTGCTAATAATTTATGAATGTTTTGTAAATGATTAGTTCATCATTAACTAACCACTTATAAATGACTTACAACTGAACATTATTATAAAGTGTTACCATGACGGGACAAAATAGACAAGAACTAAATTGGTTATTGGCAGGAAAAAGGAGGTGTTCGTGTAATATTTGGAGCTAACTGTTGTACTTATATCCCAAATAATACAGTTCCTGATGGATTATTCACTTAGGCAGTGAAGAAACTGAAAAACAAAAGAGATGAAATTACCAACGCATCCTAGGGCGTCATATACTGACGCTTTTGACATTTCGTCTACATCCAACGCACATGGCACCCTTTAGCGTCAATATGAAACGCAGATAGCTTTGTTCGGTTATGGGTAGGTCTGGGGTAGGGTTAGGGTTAGACCGCTAGGAAGCGCCTTCTGGCCCATATCTACAGTGCTATGCATAAGTTTAGACACCCATGCTAAAGTTGACTAAAAAGAGGAATAAAAAATCATCTTTTGGAAATTGAACTTAATGCCTTAATTAAAAAAATTAGGAAAAATCCAACCTTTAAGGACACCAATTTTCTTTGTGAATGAATAATGTATCGTAAATAAATAAATGTTCTTCCTTAAAATACAGGGTGCATAAGTTTGGACACCCCTATGTTAAATTCCCATAGAGGCAGGCAGATTTTTATTTTTAAAGGCCAGTTACTTCATGGACCCAGGATACTATGCATCCTGATAAAGTTCCCTTGGCCTTTGGAATTAAAATAGCCCCACATCATCACATAGCCTTCACCATACCTAGAGACTGGCATGGAGTACTTTCCATAAGATCATCTCTCAATGCAAATCAAACTAGCTATTAGGCTAACTGAAATAAAACCATGCCAGTCTCTAGGTATGGTGAAGGCTATGTGATGATGTGGGGCTATTTTAATTCCAAAGGCCAAGGGAACTTTATCAGGATGCATAGTATCCTGGATCCATGAAGTAACTGGCCTTTAAAAATAAAAATCTGCCTGCCTCTATGGGAATTTAACATAGGGGTGTCCAAACTTATGCACCCTGTATTTTAAGGAAGAACATTTATTTATTTACGATACATTATTCATTCACAAAGAAAATTGGTGTCCTTAAAGGTTGGATTTTTCCTAATTTTTTTAATTAAGGCATTAAGTTCAATTTCCAAAAGATGATTTTTTATTCCTCTTTTTAGTCAACTTTAGCATGGGTGTCTAAACTTATGCATAGCACTGTATCTGCATCTCATATTGACGCTAAAGGGTGCCATGTGCGTTGGATGTAGACGAAATGTCAAAAGCGTCAGTATATGACGCTTTGGGATGAGATCGGGCTGTTTAATATATGATACTCTACTATCCTCACAGCTATCTTTCTAAGATGTTAAAAGAAAGCTTTCGTTTTAATGCTACAAGTGTACCATGTGATTTACTATCCAATGAGGATGACGCAGCTACATAATAAAACTTATTACAGAACATTTGGACATCTGGTTTCCTCAAACTGTGACTCTTGAATGAAAGCTAGGTCAAGATGATGTCTATGCAAGTAATCAAGGCAGGCCAATCAAGGCAGAACCAATCCCCAACTAACGTGACCCCAAGAAGGGGGGCAGAAACAATAGCACCGCCCACCACCACTCCTTTTAACATTTTATATGTATTGTTGCTGTTTTAGCATAAACAACATCTGCAAAGTTATGACGCTCAAATAAATGCAGCCTTGGTGAGCAGAAGAGACTTCTTTTAAAAACATTAAAAATCTTACCGATCCAAAACTTTTGAAAGGCAGTGTCATTAGCAGTAAATAAGCTCTTCTAGTGTTTTTTTTATAGCTAACTAACAAACTGTGAACACTGGATAACTTAAATGCAACATTAAGTGATATTGTTCAAGCTATTGTGAGCTGTTGTTTTATTGTGATTACGAGTCATGATACGGATTTTGATAAGTTGTACTGTATCTTTCTACATACCTTCTGATATTCATGCATGTTTTTCTAGATATAATTTGTATTAAAGTGTAAGAAAAGACTCGTGCTCCACACTGCTGCTTGAACTGAGGCGCTACAGCAATCACATTTAAGAGCATCAAAACGCCATTTATTGTTTGTACAAAAGATGTGACTTTGTTTCTTATCAGAAGTAACAAAGCACAGAGCTATATTTGCATTATTGGATGGGAGGCGCTACAAATAATGTTTAATGAAGGGAAAAGCCGTATATCTGGCAACCCTGACTAAAGCGTTATTGTCACGTTAACTTGCCCTTAAAGGGATATTTCACCCAAAAGTGAAAATTAGCCCATGATTTACTCACCCTCAAGTCATCTTAGTTGTACATGACATTCTTCTTTCAGACGAATACAATCAGAGTTATATAAAAAAATGTCCTGGGTCTTCCAAGCTTTATAATGAGAGTGAATGGCTGGAGAAAATTTGAAGCCCAAAAAAGTGCATCCATCCATGATAAAAAAGAAATACTCCACACGGCTCTGGGGGGTTAATAAAGGCCTTCTGAAGCGAAGCCATGGATTTAAAAAAAAAAAAAAAAACCATATTTATAATTTTATAATCTAGAATAACTAGCTTCCGCCAGACGACCGTACGCACACTACGCAAGTCGACTTGCGCCACAAGAGTAACCCGTGACACATGTGTGACGTAGGATGTAGGAGTACCGTAAGCTTAGACGCCTCTCGCAGTTTAAACAAATAGGGTTGTGCAACAAACCGAACCTCCTCTTCTATTATATAGAAATCCTCCAACATTTCTCTTCAAAATGGATAATTCACGACCAGTCTTTTGTTTTGCTCTTTCCTCTGAGGAGCTTCCGCGTTCGTCATTACATTTTGCGTCGTATCAGGGGTTAGTCTTCCGCCGTAAATCGATGCGTGCGGCCGTCTGCTAGGGGTTATGGTTTATATATGTTTTAAATATGGGTATTTTCCTTACACAAACGCATGGCTTCACTTCAAAAGGTCTTTATTAATCACCTGGAGCCATATGGATTACTTTTATAATGGATGGATGCACTTTTTGGGGGTTTCAAATTTTCTCCAGCCATTCACTCTCATTATAAAGCTTGGAAGAGCCAGGACATTTTGTAATATTACTTCGATTGTATTCGTCTGAAAGAAGAATGTCATATACACCTATGGCTTCAGGGTGAGTAAATCATGGGCTAATTTTCATTTTTGAGTGAACTATCCCTTTAATTTTCTTCAGATTATTCAGATTTTCTTCACACACAATATGAGTTGCAGTATGACACGTTTTTCTGCACCCTTTTGATTGACAGGATATAATCGGCACTGATCATCGGCGGTTTTTAAACAATCGGCTGTTGGCCAATAGCAAAAATAATAGATTTAATCATCCAATACCGATTATTGGTACTGCATTCAGTACAACACCATTGTACCATCTCATACACAGACACTATTTAAACTCTGTCTGGATGTCTTATAAGCTGTCTTTTAAAATACGCTGTCAACTTGCAATTTCATATTCCACAAGTGCTAAGCGTCATGTTTTTCTCACAGGATCAGATCTTTGAAATCAAGCCGTCTCGTGTTGAATATACATCACTGGGCTAGTTTTATTGTCGCTTGGTGATTTTCCGTCTTTTTTGAAGCTCAGTGGCACGTGCACACCCCTATTTAAAATGATACCAAACATGAAAGGGAAACAACAATAGATTCACAAGATACATCATATGTGGTATGTAGGCATACTTAGTGAACTTTCAGTGACTTGAATAATGGGGAAAGGAGAGAGAGTCGGTAGAGAAGAGGATGCATAGATAAGCAAGGAGAGAACTTTAGGCAAGGCGGTGTGTCCTATGCTCTTTCTGTGAGATCTTCTCTCCAGATCACATAGTAAGTTTTATTGTTTTGTTGCAGGGGATTTGATCTCTACTTTTGCCTTAGCAGGAAAACCAAGTTTTACAGGCCTCCACTGGCACTTTGGGGCAAATTCTGACGGCACCAAATTCTGACGACAAAATGCAACTCTGTGACACCTTTAGGTGTGGTGTACTGCGCTGAGTGGATGCGGTAGCATCTGGACTGGATGTCTGTGATCCTGTTGATCGGGTTTGCTTCTACCTGCACTTGGTTGTGGTGGCATTCAGTCTGTAGAATGACTTGTTGCACCAAGTCTGTTGTGTTGGTCTGTGCCCTCCTCAGTAGGCTTAACTGACCCTCTGAGAAGTCCTCGGTCACCTCTAAGCAGAAGGTACGAAACACCTGGACAACTTCTGAATGATGATGCAATAATTGCACACTGATGAATTTGTTGTTATTGTAAGATGAGAAGGGAGTTGTTAGATAAGCACAAGAACATCAAATAACACATGATGAACTCATGTCAAAAGTGCGAGCGGTAAATAAGGTCTCCTTTTCAGAGTCATTTGATCACCATAGTCTTCACTTCCACTGCGATATGGTAGTGGAATTTAGACTTTGTCTGGATGAATTAAAGGAAAGGTAGCAAAATAACAATACAATTTTCAATAATGTTTTCCAGCGGTATGCATAATTAAAATATAAAACATAATTAAATATAGAAATACACAGTTTCATAATTACAATTATAAAACTGTCTATATTAGTTGTTTAATTGCAAATCATAAATGCAAACCTAAAGTTTCAATCTGGGGTGTGTTTCCCGAACAACGACGTAACTCTGTGCTTAACTACCATAGTACGATGTATCGTAGAAGAAATCAACTAGCTAGTCACGACTGTTTCCCGAAACTGTATTGTCGCAAAGTGGTCGTTCAACCACGTTGGTTTATGACGTCACGCACGTGGTGGAGTATTAACCAGGGGGTCAATGTTTCGGAAAACATTTAAGCTTCCCTGGGCGCCGCCATTGATTAGCAGACCCCCACCTGCTGTTAGCATTCCATTGACTCCCATTCATTTTGGTGTCACTTTGACAGCGAATAACTTTACATCTGAGGCGTTTAAAGACTCCATTTGACCATTATTTATTTCTAAAGAAACACGAAAATGTATAAAAGGCTCCATTACCTTGTATCTTACGTTATGGCCCCGTAGAAGCAGTTTTTGTAAAAATAGGCTAACGATTGCGTCATAACCACGCGACTCTCTGTCGCACAGTTGAGAAATTACCGTATGGACAGGAGGAGAAGCTCGCGGGCAATCGGGGGGACGTGGAGGCAAAATGACAAAATAATTAATCAGAATACATAGCAAAAGTTTCTCCTGCTCCTAGCTCATGGACACCTCCTACTCACACTCTCCATCTCTGCAAGTTTCGGAAGGGAATGATTCAGATTTCTCTTGGCACAGCTACTAGAAGACAGACGGGTTACTCACGTCACATCTGTTCACATGTACACACAAAGCCATACCTTGCAGACAGCACAAGACTAAAATCCACCTTGCTAGCTACTGTGGTCAAAAACTGTGTGCTTCCCAATTACCAACGCACACACTTGTTGCTCAGGTGCTCTAATTGTACACAGTACAGCGCCACCCAGTGGACAACAAAAACTTTACCATACAACAAATGGCTCCTACACATTATTCAGTACAATACAATACTTGCAGTGAATACAGTATACAATTTATTCACCTTACTCCTATTATCAACGGCAACGGTTTTGGAAAGTCATTACATAATGTATTTAATGTCTGTATATTCAACACATACTGTGAAAAGTGACCCAACTGCAAAAGCCAAACAGGTCGAGTTGTGAACTTGTGCAACTGCAAAATCATGGTCAGTGAGAGAGTTTGATTCTGCTTCAGCATCATGTCTTCATGTTTGATCCGGCCGGAGTACTTTGTCCACATCACAGATAATGTCATCTCTGCAGGCAAAGGGAAAAACCCTTAAAGGGATACTCCACTTTTTTCGGAAATATGCTCATTTTACATCTCCCCCAGAGTTAAACAGTTGAGTTTTACCGTTTTAGAATCCATTCAGCCGAACTCCGGGTCTGACGGTACCACTTTTAGCATAGCTTAGCACAGATAATTGATTCTGATGAGTCCAGTAGCATTTCTTTCAAAATGACCAAAGAGTTTAAATATTTTTCCTATTTAAAACTTGACTCTTCTGTAGTTAAACCGTGTACTAAGATCGACGGAAAATGAAAAGTTGCGGTTTTCTAAGCCTATATGGCTAGGAACTACTCTCATTCCGGCGTAATAATCAAGGAACTGTGCGGCTGTACCATGAGTGCAGCAGGCGTAATGATATGACGCAGCGCCTGAAAATAGGTCTAATAGGTCAGACAAACTTAGTCCCGGTCACGTTGGAAGAAGTTACCAAGCTGGGGACTATTTTCAGGCGCTGCGTCATATCATTACGCCTGCTGCACCCATGGTACAGCCGCACAGTTCCTTGATTATTACGCCGGAATGAGAGTAGTTCCTAGTCATATAGGCTTAGAAAATCGCAACTTTTCATTTTCCGTCGATCTTAGTACACGGTTTAACTAGAGAAGAGTCAAGTTTTAAATAGAAAAAATATTGAAACTCTTTGGTCATTTGGAAAGAAATGCTACTGGACTCATCAGAATCAATGATCTGTGCTAAGCTATGCTAAAAGTGGTACCGTCAGACCCGGAGTTCGGCTGAATGGATTTTAAAACGGTAAAACTCAACTGTTTAACTCTGGGGGAGATGTAAAATGAGCTTATTTCCGAAAAAAGTGGAGTATCCCTTTAAGCCAGATCCAGCCTTGACAACATTCTCCACACCTTGCTCTTTCTCGTCCTCTTCCTCCTTGTTCACCACCTCTTACTCATTCTCTTCCTCCTCTCCCTATTATATTGTTTCCATCCATTGTTGGTATCAACATTCAGTGCAACATTTTGAGTTTGTAAAAGGAAATGCTTCAGCTTTAGCTTTTCTGACTGCAACTGTGCAGTCGCATGAAATCAAGCCAATCTTGTTATTTTGGCATGCAAAAATGTATATTTTTGAACAAAATCATTATATTCATTATTAATCAATGTTTAATCAAGAAATATGAAAGAGAGGGGAAGGTCTGAAGCATGGCATTCTGGGGCGTCAGACTGGGGGTAAAACCAGTACTGATTACCAGGGCCCCAATATTTTTTATTTTACCTAGATATTTTCATTTCCTAATTAAATTTCCTAATGAATTTCAGCTGAAATGTAAAGTTAGTGTATTGGCTGAATAACTTGGTTGATTGACTAACTACATTTTGTATACAAAAAAGTAAAGACTATCTAAGGTCTCATGGTCCCACCCCTTGCTAATGCGCCAAATGGTTTAGTCCATCTGCAACATTTTGTTTATTAGTTAGTTAGTTGAGCATCTGGTGGAGCGCAAACTTCTGCTGTAAAAATGCCTTTCTTTAAAGGGGTCATATAATGCCATTTTTGTACAAGCTAATATGATTCTTTAGGGTATAAATTAAAAGTCTGTAATACACTTTAATTAAAAATTCTCATTAGTATTGTAAGAAAACACTAATTTTACCTGGTCAAAAACAGCTCTGTTTTCAGCACGCCGTTTAAGTGCATGTGTCTTTAAATGATAATGAGCTTTGCTCACCCCGCCCCTCTGTTCTGTGCGTACACCGTTTGTAATAACACAATAACCATAACGCGTTGTTCATTATAAACGTGGGATTATGAATTATATTGAGAACGTCATACACAGAAAACATGCCGTAATGTACCCTCAGTGTAAACCTTAGCCGCATTCATCGTGAAGCGTGCAGCAAGCGATTTGCAAAGATTAATATAAATATTAATATAAAGGTTAATTAAACGTTACACTCACTTCAGTTCTTCTGGAGGTGCAGCAGGAACACGAATAGTTGGTACCGATCCTTTTTTCAGGAGCAGCTTCTTAGCAAAACCTTTATAACGTTACTGACCCTCGTTTATAAAGCAGTCTGGTGTGTGAAATGATTCGCGCAAACGTGAAAGCATTGACGTTGATCGTGGGGAATATTCCCTTCGAAAACAAACTCAGCCACTGTGTCTTCAGCGGTTCAGATTTAGAAACATCAAAATGACTGTTGTGTTCCTTATTACACCCAAGAACAGAACACCACAATCGCTTAGACGCCATTCTGCTACGATTGACAGCTCGCTCACGAGCGAGGGCAGGTCTGTGTTGAAACGCTGCTGTCAATCAACAATCGTGGGAGGGGCGTCGATTTTGTGACGTCACAAAATCGAACGCTTGATTTGAGAAAGGGGAAAACATACAAGGAGATTAAAAAAAAAAAACACTGGATGGATTTTTATCATTTTATGATGGTTGTGTACAGGCACTGCCAACACACATTTCAGTACAATCAACTTGTAAAAGTGCATGTACTATTACCCTTTAAGAAAGCCAAATCAGGCCACCAAAAGAAAGGAAAGACAGGAGAAGGAAAGAAAACAAAATGAGGGGAAACAATTGGTAACTGACTTCTTTTCAAAGAAAGGTGAGCACAAACTAGAACACGAAATCTATAGTGCTAAACTCCTTGAATATCTCCTTGATCGTTAGTGCTCAGAGTTAACTGAGACAACCCATTGAAGGAGCAGAACATACACTTTCAGATGATAATTTGGGTAATCTGAGGTAGGCTAAATAAATAAACTGTACACACTAATAATGCTGTTTGCATACAACACACCATTATAATAGCCTAATTTGAAACCTGTTATTTATACAAAAAAAAATTGTAATATAATTTAGCTTAAACTTAGTAACCACAGTAAAGTAGGCTAGAGTGTTGGGAAAGAAGGCTTGAAATACGTGGTTGGGGGTGAAATGGGGGATGGTTGAGGAACATGGGGCCCATCAGGACTGCCTATCCCTATAGGCCTGGGATCTTGTGCTATGCCCCTGTATGGGTCTTCTTTTAGACACCTACAGATTTGGACTTCTCTCCACTTGTTCCACTTCAGCACTATCACTAGAGAATAGAAGTAAGATCTTTAGTGTCTAGCCTGAGACCCAGCAGTGATCAGAAAGACTCCAAATGATGCCTTTGAATATGCTTTATTCACGGCCGGGAGGACCTCATATCAATCACAGAGAATCCCACCGGCAAAAAGAATACAACAGTTTAAATGGGATAGGTAGGCTACATGACAACGGTAACACGACTCATTACATCATCTTTCTCTAATATGATTAGTACCTACATATGTGCAATTCAGAAACACCCGGCAAAGCATATTAGTTTTTTTTTTTATTACTTCAGCTTGTTGCTAAGGTCATGGGGTTATGTTTAATTAGCCATCTAGCCATGTCCATATGCTTCCGTTATTTCAACACACTAATTTTGGCTAAAGTTTTAGTACATTTTTTTCTCAAAAGCATACAAATATTATGCATGCAAGAGAAGAGAGAAAAAAATTAAGCACTGAATTGATTCAAGTAAAAGAAAGTATGTACTATGCTAAATCATTCTCATAACTCTTTCTTTTGGTTAAATCAGAAGTTTCACTGCATGCATGATCAGAGGTGTTGAGCAGCATTTCTGTCCGGCAGGGCACTGACCATCATGGGAACAGTATTCGGCACACACTGGATTCCCTTCAGTAGGGCATATAGCCTATATGGATAGAGATTCAGATTTAGTCTGGCCATTTAGTGACATTAAGTGTCAGATGTACAGCACAAAACACTCAAGGCATGAATAGCTAGTTTTAGCTAGTAACTTCAATGAAAATTGTTGATGTTATCGGATTTTCAGGTGAGATTCTCAATTCATTCAGTTAACGGACAACTCTGAGGTAAAGTGTTCAGACTGCAGACTCAGCAACGATTGTATTTAATTGTAGGCTACAGTACAATATAGTACAGACATTATCTTAATTTCATAATGTCCTTAAACATAACAATATTGCTGGCCATAAACTGAGAAAGTGCGCGTCCCATGTACGAGGTCTCGAGTTGTCCAAGACGCGATGCGGCGCAGTGCTTCTCGTCCGGTGTGCGACCCCCTTTACAGAGTGAATTACATTGTAAAGCCACCCTGTGGCTGAAACAGTGCTATAGTCCGAATTCAGGTACTTTTGACACAAAATAATAATAATAATTATTAGAAAATGATGCACACCCGAGGTGGTAATGCAGTCACGACGCGAATGTGCATTATTTTCTTCTAATTCAACGGACCTGACCCGAGTCAATTAGCTATTCCCCTTATCGTTGTTTAGAAAACATGGAAATAATTTGTTGTTATTGTTTACTATATTTATTTTCTTGGTCAGTGTCATCGTGGGTTTTGGTTATTTTGCTTTGTAGGCTGTAAGGACCTTTGAAATAACTGAAATAATTTGAAAATAATTGCACACCTTAGATCGTTTGTCGACCAATCAGATTCAAGCATTCAACAACCCAGTAATATGCACCTTTTCCTGAAGAGGCTACTGCGTTTTGAATACTATGGAATGCCAGACCTGACATAATAAATAAATAAATACGTAAATAAATATACGAAGAAATGTAAAAAATAAAATAAAAATAAGAGTATTTATACTTTTATTTCTTTATTTATGTATAATTGTATTTATTTCCACATTTATTTATTTTTTCATTTATTTAGATATCAATATCAAATTTATTTTTAGAACACAGTTCCAGTAGTGGGATTGAATGTGAGATTGAATAAGTGCACTCAATAACGTCCACTATTTAAAGTTTTTTGGCTTTTAGTATGAATATGTTAGCCTTACTGTTATAAGCTAGTGTGCTCCAAAACAATGACAAAAGTTGCATTTATAAGACCACACCCAACGTTGAAAATGAAAATCAGATTGATGTTAATCTCCAACGTTGGACAGACGTTGTATTGTGGTTGAAAATGAAAATCACGTTGACTTTCAACTCGACTTTCATTTCCAACCAAACTGCAACCCCTGCAACCAAAATCATCCTCTGACTGACATTACTACTTTCTACTCAAGGACTGTGAGAATTGTAGTGGAGTAAAAAGTACAATATTTGTCTTTCAAATGTAGTGAAGTTAAAGTAAAATGATTCCAGAAAAAAATAATACTCAAGTAAAGTACAGATACTCAAAAAGTGTACTTAAGTACAGTACTCAAGTAAATGTACTTTGTTACTGCCCACCTCTGCTCTTCAGTATATATTGGTGTGCCTTAAGCAGTCATTCTGAACCAGTAATCATGTTTTGACAATTCTGCAGGGATGGGATAATTCTTTCCATTTTTTATTACTTTTTAAACCTTTTAAAATGCCATAAATTGTGTATGACAGATATGATCATAATTTATTATGCATTGATTCATATTTATAAATGATAAATTAATAAATAACATTAAAGGTACAATATGCAAGATTTTCTGCCGCTAGAGGGCGCTACATTCCAAACAACAACAACGGCGTAGCTTGATGACGATGTGAAGGAGCGTGGAATGATGGGAACTGTCGTTTTCAACTCCACAGTGGATGTAAATCAGTCAGACGGGAATCGAAAAATCATGTTCATGGATGAGGTAAAGTTCTATTTTTATAAATGTTGCGTTTAATGACATGCTTTTTTTGGCGAGGGGGGCATGGTTCAGAGCGGTCTGTAACGGGAGAGAGAGAAACGAGACAAGCGGCTGTGTCTTATTGCAGTAATTGGCGTGGAGAGACCGCTTATAAGCCGCGAGAGAGATGGACTGAGGACTCGTACGAGAGACTGGAGAGAAAATTGGACACAGAGAAAGAAAACCGGTGGATCCAAGCTCTCATTTTTGAACTGTTTTGTGCCGTCGCGGTTGCCACGGTGAATGCGCGACTTTGTTTTGTTTTATTTTAATAAAGTACGAGTCCCAGTCACGCCGACCCGTCTTCTTCCTTCCTGACTCTTGAACCTCATCACACTTTTATTTCATTAAAATGAATTAACCGCAAGAAAAGTAAGGTTTAATACTAAATTGGTTATCATAGATGTTACTGTATGTCGAATTCATTGTTGTGATAACGCCGCGCAGTTTTACGTGTTCTAAACAATTGTTGTAAAAGTACATTTGAACATACCCACATCATTTGCCAAAATACTGATTAATCTTTATGTATAACACATGCTATATTTATTTACATGGCCATAAACACCAGACGTGATAAACAATGTCAATGAACTAAACACAAATCTAAAGCAATAATACTTTCCTTACATAAACATAACTATTACCGAATGATACATTTGGAAAATATAAAATTAAGCATGATTTGTCGACAGAACAAGCTGCAATAAGTAAAGAATAATTGTGTTCCATAACGACTGCACGAAACAAGTTAACGTTTGTTGCTTGATAGACGCTACAACTACAACTTCCGCATTTATCCAGGACTCCACGCAGTACGAGCGGAAACCGAGGGTATTGCGGATATGACGCCATTGGTGACTCCCAGCTCACCCCTGCTCACACGCCCCGTTTCCTTGGTTAAAATCACAATTTTCTCACGATTTAAAAATAGTTGGAAACATTTGGGATATTGTAAATAATCAACTTAACAAAATCTATAACACTGGCCTTGAGATTTTGGGATTTTAATGCAAAAATCTTACATATTGTACCTTTAATTATAATCTATGAATTAATCTGTCTAATATGGTATACAAATATAATAGTTACTTGTCTACCAAGCTCTGACAATGTATGCAATATTATATTAAGAGATTATCCAAATTTAAAAACAAAAAACCAATAGGCGATACACCTTTAAAAGCACGGATTTGTCTGTCACGGTATAACGTTACTGCTTTAAGACAGAAGTCCACCAAAGTTTGCGTGAGCAAATGAAACTGTGCAGTTCGCCTTACATTCATCATTAGTTACTGGACAGACATCTATATCTATTTTACGAACACTTAACGTAATGCGTAAATGCGCGTAACTAACGTAAATCAAGCAAGCTAGTATGCATAGGCCACGAAGTGTTGGTGAAATAACACATTAGCGGACCGGAGAGAATAATATTGATTTTTTTCCAGAAAACCTCTTGCACAAAATAAATTCAAGCACTTTCAAGGACCTGCATCTATGTATGTTTATTTTCAAAAACTTTCCAGGGGCTTTTTTTTCCTATTCACAAACTTTCAAGGATTTCAAGGACCCGTGGGAACCTTGCATAATAAATAATACCTGTAACTGGAGGCATACATTCATGTCCACATCCTGTGCTGCAGCATTTCTCATTGTTGGGACAGTCACTGTCATCGGCACAGAACTCGTTGTCACACATTGCTTTTTTGTAATAACTGCTTGGACACACTCCAGGCTTTGCTGCTATACAAACACATGACAGAGAAACCATATCATTGAATGTCTTTTTCACTGGGGTTTTTGGTTCTTTTGCTGTTGTTGCTGTGCTGTAAGGACCTGCCTGGAACTACTTTAGCCGTGTGTTTCCATGTTATTAATTACACACCTTAGAACGTTTGTCAACAAATCAGATTAATCTAATCTAATCTAATCTAATATAATATAATATAATATAATATAATATGATATAATATAATATAATATAATATAATATAATATAATATAATATAATATAATATAATATAATATAATATAATATAATATAAAAATACCTGTAACTGGAGCTATACATTGAAGTCCACATCCAATGCTGCAGCATTTCTCATTGTTGGCACAGTCAAAAACTATTTCAGTCTTTCTACTTTAAAATGTTTTATTCAATGTGTATTCTATAAATTCCCCTGAACACACTGTAAAAAAAATGCGGTCTCTGTAGACACCACAGGCTCCACAAACAGCAACAAAAACAAACTGGGCTCACCCGCACCACGAAACACAACAAACAGTGTTCCAGCCAATAACTGGCAAGAAGTATTTGAGGGTGGGGTTTGGGGGGTTAGTGCGCGTACACATGAAGGGGGTGTGGAGGAGAGAGAAGCATGAAGAGGGAAGTTTGAATTATGGCCGACACACGACCAAAGAGACGATGTTCCGATGAACAAATTGCAAAGAAGAGGGACAAGGATAAGGAACGCGCAAAGTACAGAATTTACATCGGAAAAACCTTCGAAAGGTGGCGAGAACTCCGCCGGCAGAAGGGATTACAATCCGACATTCAGTTGCTCTGTTTTTGCAGAACAGGTAAATCCATCTTTCTTTCTAAATTTACGTTCATGTTCACCAAACCAACACAAGCATGCAATTAGCTAGAACTATGCAGTCAGCATTAACTTTGGTGAATACAACATTCAACATATACACTCACCTAAAGGATTATTAGGAACACCATACTAATACTGTGTTTGACCCCCTTTCGCCTTCAGAACTGCCTTAATTCTACGTGGTATTGATTCAACAAGGTGCTGAAAGCATTCTTTAGAAATGTTGGCCCATATTGATAGGTTAGCATCTTGCAGTTGATGGAGATTTGTGGGATGCACATCCAGGGCACGAAGCTCCCGTTCCACCACATCCCAAAGATGCTCTATTGGGTTGAGATCTGGTGACTGTGGGGGCCATTTTAGTACAGTGAACTCATTGTCATGTTCAAGAAACCAATTTGAAATGATTCGAACTTTGTGACATGGTGCATTATCCTGCTGGAAGTAGCCACCAGAGGATGGGTACATGGTTGTCATAAAGGGATGGACATGGTCAGAAACAATGCTCAGGTAGGCCGTGGCATTTAAAAGATGCCCAATTGGCACTAAGGGGCCTAAAGTGCGCCAAGAAAACATCCCCCACACCATTACACCACCTCCACCAGCCTGCACAGTGGTAACAAGGCATGATGGATCCATGTTCTCATTCTGTTTACGCCAAATTCTGACTCTACCATCTGAATGTCTCAACAGAAATCGAGACTCATCAGACCAGGCAACATTTTTCCAGTCTTCAACTATCCAATTTTGGTGAGCTCGTGCAAATTGTAGACTCTTTTTCCTATTTGTAGTGGAGATGAGTGGTACCCGGTGGGGTCTTCTGCTGTTGTAGCCCATCCGCCTCAAGGTTGTGCGTGTTGTGGCTTCACAAATGCTTTGCTGCATACCTCGGTTGTAACGAGTGGTTATTTCAGTCAAAGTTGTTCTTCTATCAGCTTGAATCAGTCGGCCCATTCTCCTCTGACCTCTAGCATCAACAAGGCATTTTCGCCCACTGCCGCATACTGGATGTTTTTCCCCTTTCACACCATTCTTTGTAAACCCTAGAAATGGTTGTGCGTGAAAATCCCAGTAACTGAGCAGATTGTGAAATACTCAGACCGGCCCGTCTGGCACCAACAACCATGCCACGCTCAAAATTGCTTAAATCACCTTTCTTTCCCATTCTGACATTCAGTGTGGAGTTCAGGAGATTGTCTTGACCAGGACCACACCCCTAAATGCATTGAAGCAACTGCCATGTGATTGGTTGATTAGATAATTTCATTAATGAGAAATTGAACAGGTGTTCCTAATAATCCTTTAGGTGAGTGTATGTTAGCGATCAATCTCTATTGTAAAAGATCAAGCAAATTCACAGTAGGGCGACAATTTGTGTGAATGATTGTTTTCACCCACTGTTTGTTATGAATTTGAATGTTCAATAGATAGGCTATTGACAACTTTGACTAAATTTGTTTACGATGACGCCATTGTTTATGCTCACTGGGAACCGCGAAGCTAACGTTATCTTGCTATTATTACGTCCTTGTATGGGAGCTATAGTTATAACCTCAGGTGGCGAAACATTTTTAATATAATGTTTCTCTTTTTCTGCATTCTGTTCTGCAATATATAAAAGCATTTATCTAACTTGGCGACATTACACATTGAATGAAGTATCAGTAAAACTCAACTTTGTTTGTAGTGACTACTTTGACTTTCCTTTATGCCGGAAGGGAGGGGAGGAGGGAGGAGACGGGATGAGGAGGAGGGAGGGTCTAGCTAGCCTCCGTTTTGTTTGACAACAATTCGAACGTCAACAAGAAGTTACGTCTCCCGACATCGCTTAGAGCACCTTTAACAATATTTCGCAGTTTTTACTGCATTTGTCATATAAGAATTTTTACACTTTTCCACAATCTACTCCATAAAATGACAGGAGATGTCAATTTCCTGAAAGGACAAATACTATAAGCACTAGAAAGGCACCATAAAAGCAGTACACATTCTGCACTATATTCTAAGTCTTGGTGACAACTCTTCTGCTTGGACACACTCCTGGATTTGCTGTTATACAGACACATGACAGAGAAGCCATATCACTGTATGCTGAATGTCTTTTTCACTGGGGTTTTTTGGTTCTTTTGCTGTTGTTGCTTTAAGGACCTTTGAAATAACTAAAATCATTTGGCGAAGTGATATGGACATACAGGTAATGCGGTAAAGATCTGCCTGGATCTACTTTAGCCATGCGTTTCCCTGAAAATAATTGCACACCAATCAGATTAATATAATATAATAATTTTTTAGGTGAGAATGTAGTTATTTAAACCTCAAATATGTGACTTATTTATAAACATAGCACATATTTGACCATTTGTTTAAATGTTTTTTAAGAGATTGAGCTCCAGACCGTCAGCGGCCATTCAGCGCTCATGAACCCGCAGAGAACAGCTTTATCTTGGCCAGTCCTTCTGGAATTTGCCGCTGGTTCTTATGTAGATAGTGTTTAAACATGAGGTATAATTCATTTTGGGTATACTGTATAAGAATAATTCATCTATTACTTGTTCCAGAGCAAATCAATTTGCCTAAAGGTAGTTTCATAACTATATTTTTTATTTAACTGAAATCCTGTAGCTACTATAACTAGCTCTGCTTTTGTACTTTTGACTGAACTGTTTGCTTGTGTTTATTTTCTATTGTACAAATACTTTTTTAGTGAAAGGTCGAAACAAGGTTGTAAACAATAAGACGCAACCCACAAATGCATTGATTAGCGCTATCATGGGAAATGCTCTTAACTGTTAAAAGGACAAAGACAAAGATTCACTTTCATCAGCAGACATTCAAACTGATTTGTGATTATTACTATTAGATTGACCTGAAGAATATTAGCTAGATGGAGGTAATGCACTCGTTTTGACGATCTATCTCTCATAATATTCTACTCTACATAAAACAATAAGCTTCGATGAAGTCTCAGCGTTCCTTCGTTGCTAGTTCTAAAGTGACGTTTTACAATTAGTAACGGAGGGTTGGGCTCAACTGTCAAACTGTCAACTGGAGATTTGAATCCGTGGCAGAAGGAAATAGTTCTGCACAAAAGATGGGTTTAAAGACCCTCCATTGTTGTTTCTTATTTATTTACACACTTGTGCCGTCAAACTGTTGTACAAACACAACATCACACTGGTAGCCGTGCGATATGGCTATATATCAGAACGCTGTGATTACCTACGGCACTCCGCCACAGCCATGCTGATATACAGCCATATCGCACTGCTAGAGTGAGATATTGCTTTAATATAATTTAATATAATATAATATAATATAATATAATATAATATAATATAATATAATATATTACCTGTAACTGGAGCTATACACTGAAGTCCACATCCATTGTTGCAGCATTTCTCATTGGTGGCACAGTCACTGTCATCGACACACGACACGAAACTTATCCAGGCACACATTCCTGGTTTATATTTTGTGCTTGGACACACTCCTGGCTTTACTGTTATACAGACACATGACAGAGAAGCCAAATCACTGAATGCTGAATGCAATTTTCACTGTAAAAAAAGATTTCTGGAAGTTATTGGAATACGTTTTTCAACAAAGAACTATTTCAGTCTTTTCAGATCCAGATTTTCAGTCTTTTCAGATCCTTATGTCCACCCTCTCATCACTGGGCATCACAGGAACTTCCCTCCACTGGTTCGAGTCCTATCTCACAGGCAGGTCCTTCAGGGTCACATGGAGAGGCGAAGTATCTAAAGCACATCAACTGACCACAGGGGTTCCTCAGGGTTCAGTTCTTGGACCCTTGCTCTTCATCTACACCACATCACTGGGACACATCATACAGGCACATGGTTTCTCCTACCACTGCTATGCTGACGACACACAGCTCTTCCTCTCATTTCAACCAGATGATCACAGCAGCTGCATGGATCTCAAGCTGTCTGGCGGACATCTCGTCATGGATGAAGGAACATCACCTGCAGCTCAACCTGGCAAAGACTGAGCTTCTCGTCCTCCCTGCCAATCCATCTCTACAACACGACTTCACTATCCAGCTAGATTCATCATCAATCACCCCATCAAGGTCGGTCAGAAATCTTGGAGTAATTTGATGACCAGCTGACCTTCACAGATCACATTTCAAAGACAGCTCGATCATGCAGGTTTGCACTGCATAACATCGGGAAGATCAGGCCTTTCCTAACGGAGCATGCAACACAACTTCTCGTCCATGCCCTGGTCATTTCTAGGCTTGACTACTGCAATGCTCTTCTGGCTGGACTTCCATCATGTGCAACTAAACCTCTACAAATGATTCAGAATGCTGCAGCTCGTCTTGTCTTCAACGAGCCCAAGAGGGCCCACGTCACTCCTCTGTTCATCTCCCTGCACTGGCTACCACTCGCAGCTCGCATCAAGTTCAAGGCATTGACGCTTGCTTACAGATCTATCACAGGCTCAGCTCCCTCCTACTTTCACTCGCTCCTACGAGTCTACATCCCTACCAGAAGCCTACGATCGGTCAACGAGTGACGTCTCGTGGTTCCATCACAGAAAGCCACAAAATCATTTTCCAGAACATTCTCACTCACAGTTCCATGCTGGTGGAATGCTCTCCCCACCCTCATCCGGAATGCAGAATCTCTGGCAACTTTCAAAAGACAGCTGAAAACTCATCTCTTCCGTGAGCACTTAACCTCATAAAAAATAAAAAATTCTCTCCTTTTTCCTTTAAATCCTCACTTATCGGGCTTATGCTACTCTGAACAATGCCTGAACTTCGTATTTTGAGCACTTCTTGCGTTGTTTCTTGCCTCTTCCCGATGACTCGCTTAATTTAGTCCTAATTTGTAAGTCGCTGTGGACAAAAGCATCTGCTAAATGACTAAATGTAAAAGTAAATGTTTTCTTCACTACTTCACTAGCCATTTCTGATCTAAAACTGTTTCTGATCTAAAGCAGGAAACACCTTGAGTGTCCATTATTTTCTAATAATTCAACGGACCGGAGTCAATTAGTCTGCTTATAATTACAGTATTTCCAAAAAACATGGAAATAATTTGTTGTTTTTATCCTAGTGCTTACTATATTCATTTGCTTGGTCAGTGTCGTCGTGGGTTTTGGTTCTTTTGCTGTTGTTGCTGTAAGGACCTTTGAAATTACTGAAATCATTTGGCGAAGTGATATGGACCAATCATATTCAAGTATTCTACAGCCCCATACTGTTATGAAATGTAATGTTGTAATGTAATGTATTAGTATAGCTATATAATTTAATATAAAAATACCTGTAACTGGAGCCATACACTGAAGTCCACATCCATTGCTGCAGCATTTCTCATTGTTGGCACAGTCACTGTCATCGGCACATGGCACGAAACGTATCCGGGCACACTTTCTTGGTATTCTGAATGGACACACTCCTGGGTTTGCTGTTATACAGACACATGACAGAGCGAAAGCCATATCACTGAATGTCTTTTTCACTGGGGTTTTTGGTTCTTTTGCTGTTGTTGCTGTAAGGACCTTTGAAATAACTGAAATCCTTTCGTGAAGTGATATGGACATATAGGTAATGCGGTCAAGACCTGCCTGGAACTACTTTAGCCGTTGGTTTGCCTGAAAATAATTACACACCTTAGAACGTTCATCAACCAATCAGATTAATATAATATAATATAATTCAGGCCTGACATTATCACATTAACACATCAACGTCAAGTTTTGAAGGGACAAAAGAGAATTTTACTTGCCTGATCGGACAAGTAGTGCTAGCCTGATTAAAACGTCAACAAAAAAATAACTAGGGAGTCACTAAAACGAGAGAATGATTCTGATTTTATTAACGTTACATTAATAGTAAGTTACTATCGATAGTGGATGATAAATGTATTACTAACTAACAGTAACAAGGTTGTGCTGTTGAGGCTCGCGCTGCCCATCAAGGAGAAATATGGAAACTAATGAGCTCAGCTCACAACGAAACTCAGTTAACAACATGCTGCTGATAAAAAGTTTAAAGAGTTTTTATATTTTTAACACATGATACAGTTAAAGGGACTGTGTGTAGGAATTTCTCCCATCTAGTGGTGAAATTGTATTTTGCATTCAAACGAATAATGCTCTCCAGCGCCTCACTTTTTCAAATGCGCGTTGCATCTACGGTAGCCGTTATGTACTAAAAAGCTATGACAGGATGTCTTATAATAGCACTTCGAGTTTTTCTTCGGGTGAACAGGTTTGTTATTTAAAACAAACTGAAACTTGAAACAATGAAAAAAAGAATGTTACAGTATGAATTACTGACTGTGAAAAACATTAACTATGGTAATTAGTAGTAATGCCTTCTTTACTCGTTATATTTTTTGAAGTACGTGCATTGTTAGATATCATCATCATCAGAGCCTTCTTTAACCTTACTTTACTCAATAGCTGCATGGGCGTCAGTTTGGTTTGAAATGTGCTGGGTACAGAGACCCACAGGGCTGGACTGGGACAAAAAATCGGCCCGGGCATTTTTGCCCAGACCGGCCCACTATATGATCAAACACCACCCATCTTTGCACGCCCTTAATTATATGCATACCAACTCCTATTCATTAAAACCACTATATGCCATGTAATGAGTGAGTATAGGAACGAGTGAGAGTTAACACATGAAATAAGTCAAAATTTGATATTTATTAATACAGTTGAACTACTCCACAGTGCTGAATCCTAAAACAAGCTTTAAGTGGCTCTGGCATAGCAATACAAGTGTTTCTTACAGGATTTTTGTTAAAACTATGGTTGGATCTTGGTCCTTCTAGGGGGGTTCGGGGGCATGCCTCCCCCGTGAGAAAATTTTGTGCATTTTAATGTTAAATTCATCAATCTGGTGCACTTTGAGAGTTCAAAATTAAAAGCTCCAACCCATATTCAGTGGGCAAATTAAACAAAGAAAAATTCAAACCTCTTTTAGTTACAGTGTCTACATTACACCTACTACATAATAATAGTTATAATATTAATCCAATGACAGTAATGGCCATATTTTGTAAAACAAATGCACTAAAAAATAAAGGACACTTTCATAATTAGTGTTGTACCAATTTCTATACTTGAAAGAGATAAGCACATGATCTTTTATTTTGACGCAAACTGCATCAATCTTTTATTTTGGCGGAAAACATGGTTTACAAACGCCTGTCATTAAATTTCTAGTGAATTGCGGTAATCGTCAACTATGCAGATGTGGAAATAATCTACACTCATGACATGTCCTAGTTTTGAAAGTAGTTCTGCTTACCGCGGACTCTACACTCTCTGATCTCTCTCCTGATCCTCCGTCCTCACTATCATCATCTGCCACAGGAGCTGATGAAGGTCAGAAAACATATATTTTGACACAGTTTACAGTGTCTGCTTTAAGGGCCTGGTTATATTTTTTCCCGCTATTTATCTGCACATTCCTTGCGTTTCTTCTCCATCTATTTTGACAGATACACACTGACACTGCTGCACGCTCGCTCACTCGTTTAAAGTTGTGATTGGGCCAGCCCAGTGTCAATCAAGAAAAGAGCCAATGGGCCGCTGATCTACGTGTTTCATGGGCTGGTCTGTCAGAAAAAAAAACTAACACTGACTTTGACCAATGCATTACACTGGCACAAACCCAGCGCCGCCAATTAAGCAAAACAAAACAAAACGAATGGGCCGCCGATGTACAAATTTTATGGGCCGTTAAAAAAAAAAAAAAAAAAAAAAAAAAAAAAAATGAGTATGAGATGTATCGGCCCAAAAAGCACGTCGGCCCACCGGGCAAATGCCCGGTATGCCCTATGGCCAGTCCAGCCATGGAGACCCATTAGGAAGTGCTTTTTTTTTTTTTTTTTTTTCTCTCTCTTTTTCGCAGGTCATGTTTTGAAATACGCTGTCCTGTAGCTAAGATTACTAATGAAAATAAATCAAAATGTATACAAAAATGTGATGTCCGACTCGTTTTATGAAGAAGAAAGCCTTAAGTTTTCAAAAAGCATTAGACATATGACCCACTATTCTGCTTCAGAAACCATGTTGACAATATGACATGACGCGGTTTAATGTACCTAAACAATCATTACCAAATTTCTCTCTCATATTGCTCCTCATAACCACTGAAAACGGTCAAAAAAATCGAACCTAAAGTCAAATTATTATGGATGTTATATGACACTAAGCGTTTCAGCTTCACATTTTCAGCAGAGCAGCGGAGCGGCTGTGGGTTGACTCCACACGGTTCTCATGGGCTTTATACTAACGTGAAAAAGCCTTACGTGGTTTAATGTACCCAAACAACGAGCACCAAATTTCTCTCTCATATTGCTCCTCAAACCACTGAAAACTGTACAAAAAAAAATCGAACCCAAAGTCTAATAATTATGGACGTTATCTGAAAAAAGTGGTGGGTACAAAATGACTCATGACGAAATCTGGTGGGTACGCGTGTATGCTTGTAATTAAGACCATAACATTGACTTACCTGTCGAGAAGAAAGCAGGCAACTTCAGGGTCTCTTTTGACAGCTTTCTCCTGCATTAGCTATCCCGACATTGATTCACGTTTCCTTTTACGGTCTATTTTTGACTTTTTCGACGACGAGGACTCATCCTGTGACTCAGCATATGTATGAATGAACGGTGTATAAATAACCGTGCAGTGCATCCTTTTAAACTTGCCGCGGCAGTGACAAGCGCCTCTCACTGCTCTGCTCCTCCGCTTCTGCTGGCTTCAGTCACGTGACGCTGGTTCTGAACGAAAACGCGTTGTGGAAACGCGTTGGCCTAGTACTTTTTGTCCCTCTCTGCTATTATAGTTTTTCAAGATGGCGGAACTACATGGAAGCCTCCGTGGACCTACCCGTCCCATGTATATAAAGATAATAAATTCTTCGTTTACGAGGATTAGTCTGATCATTGGCATAGGTATTTGTACACCATTGAGGGCATATTTATTAATAAAAATATTGATTTTAGATAATAAAATACCTAAAAAGCTACACATTGTCCCTTTAAGCAACCTCACACGACGAGTGCTGTTTTCCTGAATACCATCATGATTGAAAATGTGACATTGATTTCATACAACAGTTCAATAAACAGTTAAAATGAAGTCTCTTACATTTTAGACGAAATATTGACTGTTTTTGTTCTGTTTCAGCGGCGAAAATAATTCCAAACAAAGATCACAGCAGAACTGATATATCACAGGAACACTTAACAGTGTTCTCATTACTGAATGATTCATCGTTTTGAACGAAACTGTTGAGTCAAACATTCAATAACCCATGCATAAATAACTGCAAATGATTTAATTTGATCAGCCCTACCTAGGGTAATAACCCTATAGTGTCTTATTATTCTAATTTAATTTATTGATCAAATTTAGGAATTTAACATTAAAGATTAAGCATACATTGAATAAGATGTATGGGAGATTTCTTAAAGGATTTTTCCTTTAAAGGGGCAGATATGAAAATATGCAGATTTAAATATATCAAAGATGATTGAACACTGATGAGAATATTGCTTCAGAATAGGTTTTTCTTTTTTTTCTTTTTTTCAGACAAGCAACTGTTTTACTCGGACAAGTGAATGACAGATTTACTTGTCCAAAGGACCAGCACATGAAAAGGCTCAATGTCGAGCCCTGAAAATATTTTTTTAGGTGAGAATGTAATTTAGACCTCAAATATGTGACCTATATAGCATAGCGCACATTTGACCATTTGTTTAAATGTTTTGATTGAGCTCCAGACCGTCAGCGGCCATTCAGCGCTCATGAACCCGCAGAGAACAGCTTTATCTTGGCCAGTCCTTCTGGAATTTGCCGCTGGTTCTTATGTAGATAGTGTTCAAACATGAGGTATAATTAATTTTGGGTATATAAGATTTATTCATCTATTACTTGTTCCAGAGCAAATCAATTTGCATAAAGGTAGTTTCATAACTATATTTGTATTTAACTGAAATCCTGTAACTACTATAACTAGCTCTGCTTTTGTACTTTTGACTGAACTGTTTGCTTGTGTTTATTTCCTATTGTACAAATACTTTTTTAGTGAAAGGTCGAAACAAGGTTGTAAACAATAAGACGCAACCCCACAAATGCATTGACTAGCGCTATCATGGGAAATGCTCTTAACTGTTAAAAGGACAAAGACAAAGATTCACTTTCCTCAGCGGACATTCAAACTGATTTGTGATTATTACTATTAGATTGACCTGAAGAATATTAGCTAGATGGAGGTAATGCACTCGTTTTGACGATCTATCTCTCATAATATTCTACTCTACATAAAACAATAAGCTTCGATGAAGTCTCAGCGTTCCTTCGTTGCTAGTTCTAAAGTGACGTTTTACAATTAGTAACGGAGGGTTGGGCTCAACTGTCAAACTGTCAACTGGAGATTTGAATCCGTGGCAGAAGGAAATAGTTCTGCACAAAAGATGGGTTTAAAGACCCTCCATTGTTGTTTCTTATTTATTTACACACTTGTGCCGTCAAACTGTTGTACAAACACAACATCACACTGGTAGCCATGCGATATGGCTATATATCAGAACGCTGTGATTACTTACGGCACTCCGCCACAGCCATGCTGATATACAGCCATATCGCACTGCTAGAGTGAGATATTGCTTTAATATAATATAATATATTACCTGTAACTGGAGCCATACACTGAAGTCCACATCCATTGCTGCAGCATTTCTCATTGTTGGCACAGTCACTGTCATCGGCACACGACACAAAACTTATCCAGGCACACATTCCTGGTTTCAATTTTGTGCTTGGACACACTCCTGGATTTGCTGTTATACAGACACATGACAGAGAAGCCAAATCAATGAATGCTGAATGTTTTTTTCACTGGGGCTTTTGGTTCTTTTGCTGTTGTTGCTGTAAGGACCTTTGAAATAACATAAATCATTTGGCGAAGTGATATGGACATGTAACGCAGTCAAGATCTGCCTGGAACTACTTTAGCCATGCGTTTCCCTGAAAATAACTGCACACCTTAGCATCTTCGTCAACCAATCAGATTAAAGCATTCAACAGACCTGTAATATAATATAATATAATATAATATAATATAATATAATATAATATAATATAATATAATATAATACCTGTAACTGGAGCCACACACTGACGTCCACCGCATGCAGTGCCACAGCATTTCTCATTGTTGGCACACTCACTGTCATCGGCACACAGCTCTAAACCCATCATGAAACACACTGCTGCCTCATGATTTGTGCTTGGACACACTCCTGGCTTTTCTGTTATACAGACACATGACAGAGAAGCCATATCACTGAATGCTGAATGTTTTTTTTTTTTTTCAATGTAAAAAAATATATTTGTAAGTTGTATATATTATTGGAATACATTTTACAACAACGAACACCTCGGGTGTGCATTATTTTCTCAAAATGCAACGGACCGGAGTCAATTATTCTGCTTATCATTATTTCCAAAAAACAAGGAAATAATTTTCTGTAAGGACCTTTGAAATAACTGAAATCATTTGGCGAAGTGATATGGACATGTATTGCGGTCAAGACCTGCCTGGAACTACTTTAGCCGTGCGTTTCCCTGAAAATGACTGCACACCTTAGAATCTTCGTCAACGAATCAGATTCAAGCATTCATCAACTCTTTAGATGAGAGAACTGTTCTAAGACTGTCAGATAGAGAGAAACACATAAAAAGTGCAGATTGGTGGGTCCCTATAAGGACCAAGATTGAAAACCCCTGTTCTAAACCAGCGTTTCCCAACCAGGGTGCCTGGCGGGAGCAGGGGTGTCCTGTAAAAACGCCATGAAACATTTAAAAATTTCTAAAATGTGTAAAAAAAAAAAGAAAAAAGAAGATGTATCAATCTCGGATGTCTCTCATAACAACAAATTACGCACACAAATTTATAATAAAAATGCTAATTGTACGTTTTCCATGTCTGGTTATGTCCGTGCTGTCAACGGTAACGCATGCGATTCATGTTTTTCAGTTCAACGCGTTATTAACGCAGTTAACACAGCATCCGTTTTTTCTGTCATCCTTTGGCTAGCGTTACATTATATGATCACGTTCTTATTCATGCAAATGCTTTTAAACCATGCAAGCGCGAAAAGACAAAAGACAACGCGCTGCCCGTGAATGTCCTTTCACACTCAGGGAGAATCGAGTTCTCTTTCGCGCTTGAACGAATAATAACACACAATTATGCCAAAATGTCCATTTTGTTGAGTATCCTCATAAGAGCAGTCTTAAATTAGTTAAATGAAGCCCTAAAGGAACGTAAAGAGTTGTGAGAAAATGGGACGCGTGCTCCACATGTGCAGCCATGACAGCAGAATCAAAAGAACACATGCAGGTAACAGAGAAAATCACTCACTACTCTTGACTTAAGAACGCTTGTAGCTTTAATAAGGATTAATCTATATTTAATTCATAATTTATGCAGTGACGACTGTAAAGTATTTGATAACTTTATTAAACTTCTGTGTATTTCCTACCTGTTAGGTAGGAAGGGCACAGTTAAATATTACATTCATTATGGACTTATGTGAGCATTGTTGTAAGTTCACATTTTTTGGAGCCAAATAAATGTTACAATTTATAGCTTTCAATTATACTGTAATGTTAAATGGTGATAATTAATGTTTAAAATTGAAAATAAATAAATAATTGAAGACATCAGTATCAGTATTGGTATCAGTGATACTGGCCTTCATTCATAAAAAGATGGCATAAAACAATTATTTAAAATATACTGTCTCTCCGGGAGTCGATGGGCTTCCTGGAGAATTTTACAAATGCTTCATAAATGACCTAGTGCCCATACTAACCAAGGTGTTTAGATACTCCCTCTCTAAGAACAACCCTCCGGAGACATGGTCACAGGCCATTATATCTGTGATTCATAAAGAAGGGAAGGACCCAACGCTCTGTGAGGGATACAGACCTATCAGCTTGATATGCAACGATCAGAAAATACTGACAAGTATTCTAGCACAGAGAATTCAAAGACATATTACTACTCTGATTAAGCCAGATCAAACAGGATTTATTCCTAACAGACAGGGTGCTAATATAAGAAGAACCCTAAACATCATTACTTGCGCTAAAAGAGACAAGCAAACATCAATGTTAATAAGCTTTGATGCACAGAAAGCATTTGACACTGTTAATTGGGACTTTCTGTACAAAACGCTATCTGTAATGGGATTCCATCCAAAATTTGTAAATTGGGTCAGAGTTATTTACAGAAATCCAAAATCTCGTGTCAGAGTAAACGGATGCTGTTCTGAGTTCTTTGACCTACAGAGGTGGGTGAGGCAAGGGGACTGTGTTAGCCCCCTGCTTTTTGCTATAAATATTGAACCCCTGGCAGCATCTATAAGACAGAATGAGGAAATAAAACGCATAAAAGACATGGGAAATAAGGAGCACAAGGTATCTCTTTATGCAGACGATATCGTGACTTATATAAGGGATCCAGTCCTTTCTGTCCCTGCACTGCTAGACACCTTAAAGAAATATGGAGAACTCTCTGGTTATCAAATCAATCAATCGAAGTCAGAGGCAATGATGTTAGTTGGACATTGGCCAATCCAATTATCAGAAAGGCTTGATTTCCACTGGTCTCAGGGATTCAGATATTTGGGAATTATTATAACGACAGACCTATCAAAACTGTTTAAAGCCAACTACGGGAAATTGATGGGCCACATAAAAGCGGACCTTACAAGATGGGAAATTTTGCCACTCTCCCTGATAGGAAGAATAGAAACTATAAGAATTAACATTTTACCTAGGTTGCTCTTTCTCTTCCAATCCCTACCTATCTATGTTCCTGCCTCCACCTTTACTATATTGGATAAATGGCTATCCAAGTTTATTTGGCAAGGCAAGCTACCCAGACTTAAATTTAAAAGACTACTCTGCCCAAAGGAAAATGGAGGCCTGGACTTGACTAGCCTGAAAACGTACTCGGTTACTAACGTAACCTCTGTTCTCTCTAGAGAGGGAACGAGTATTGCGTAAGCTAGCTTACGCTGCGGGAAAGTCTCCTTTCTCGAGATACTGAAGCCAAAAATTATCCTAATTTTTTAAAATTTGTCAACGCAGTGCGGCAGCCTGCAGACCTAGGGCAAGCGAGTCGCGTGCCCATTGGCTGCTCTGCGGCAACTGCAGCAGCCTATGGCTGAGCCTTGCGCGTGACGTCACGTCCAATGAGCGCGCTTGGCGCGCTTAGTGCGTCACAGCCCGTCATTAGGGGTGTGGCTTAGCGTATATAAGCAAGGAACAGAGGCTGCTTCGCTGGTTTCTGTCGCATGAAGCGAAATGAGCTCGTGGCGAGAGCACGGCGGGTTACGCAATACTCGTTCCCTCTCTAGAGAGAACAGAGGTTACGTTAGTAACCGAGTACGTTCTCTTACGAGAGGTTCTCTCGTATTGCGTAAGCTAGCTTACGCTGCGGGAACACCTTTGTCAACGCCGTGCGCGCGCCCAGCATCCTGAATGAATCCCATGGGAAGCCCAGGGAACGCGAAGCGGAGCTGGGCGGCCAAGATACCACAGTACACAAGCACATAATATGGGGCAGGGAGCGGCACAGCCGGTCCAACTAACACTTCCATATAGTGTAGCTCAACCAGTAGAGCTAAATCAGCAGCGTAGCCCGCGCACAGACAGTGGGCTGGCTTACGCGAGACTTAGACTGATAGCACTTTGGCCTGCAAAGCGGGAACTTCCAGGTTGTAAAACCTAACAAATGTGGAGGGGGAGGCCCAGCCTGCCGCTGCACAAATGTCATGAATGGGAATCCCACTGGACCACGCCCACAATGAGGCCATGCCTCTGGTGGAGTGTGCCCGAATGCCCAAAGGGCACTGCAGGTTTTTGGATGCGTAAGCAGCTGCGATAGCATCGACTATCCATCTGGACAGGGTGTGTTTCGAGGCGGCGAGACCCTTGGTGCGCCCACCAAACGAAACAAAAAGCTGCTCTGAACGCCTGAAGGCGGCGGAGCGCGAAATATAGCTTCTCAGCGCCCTAACTGGGCAGAGGAGGTGACTATCTGCCTCGCAGCCAGTATTCGGCAGGGCTGAAAGGGAAATGACCTGCGCTCTGAAGGGAGTGCCCAAAATTTTTGGGACGTACCCATGCCTCGGTCTGAGAATAACTTTAGAGTCATTAGGTCCGAACTCGAGGCACGCAGCGTTAGTGGATAACGCGTGAAGGTCTCCCACACGTTTTACTGAAGACAGTGCTATCAGAAAAACGGTTTTGAGCGTGAGGTATTTCATGTCCACAGTTTCTAAGGGTTCGAAGGGATGTGCTTTCAGTGCGTCTAAGACCAGTGAAAGATCCCACATAGGAACCGAAGGGGGTCGCGGGGGGTTCATCCTCCTCGCTCCTCTAAGGAAGCGGATGACAAACTCGTTCCTTCCTAATGCGCGGCCCGGCTCTGAAACAGAGAGCGCTGAAATGGCCGCGACATAGACTTTGAGCGTGGAGGGGGACCTGCCCGCGTCCAGTAGCTCTTGAAGGAAGCACAATACTTGCGAGACCCCACATGTCTGTGGATTGAGTCCTCTGGCAGTGCACCATTTGTTAAACACAGACCATTTAGACGTGTAGAGCCGCCTCGTGGAGGGGGCTCTAGATTGTATGATCGTGTTCATCACCCCTTCTGGTAGATCAGCATGTAATTGTTGAGGCTCCACGCATGCAGAGACCAGTGCTCTGGGTGGGGATGCCAAATCGAGCCGCGGGCTTGAGAGAGAAGGTCTCTCCGCACCGGAATCGGCCAAGGGGCTGAGTCTGCCAATTGTATGAGTTCCGGGAACCAAGCTTGGTTCTCCCAGAACGGGGCTATGAGGAGCACTGTGTGGCGCGCTTCCCTGACTCTCTCGATGACCTGGGGCAGCAGAGAGACAGGTGGAAACGCATATAGCGGGCCGCTGGGCCAAGGCTGGGCCAGCGCGTCCTCGCTCTTCGAAAAGAACGCTGGGCAGTGTGCGTTGTCTTTTGACGCAAAGAGGTCGACTTTCGCTCTGCCAAAGCGGCGCCACAGCGACTGGACTGTTTGGGGGTGTAGAGACCACTCCCCAGGGGGAACGTTGTCCCTGGACAGTCTGTCGGGGCCCTCGTTCAGATGGCCAGGCACATGCGATGCTCTCAGAGAGCGCAGAGAGTGCTGAGCCCATACGAGGAGGCGTTCCGTCAGGGCGCAGAGTTGCTTTGATCTGACACCGCCCTGGCGGTTCACATAGGCCACTACTGAAGTGTTGTCCGTGCGGACTAGAACATGGTGACCATGGAGGAAAGGGAGGAAGTGCATGAGCGCTTTCTCGACCGCGAGCATCTCTGGACAGTTTATGTGTAGGAGATTCTCCTGGTCTGACCAGTGGCCAAAGACCGGTCTGCCTTCGAAGAGCGCTCCCCAACCTAGGTTGGACGCGTCTGTTGAGACAACTTTCCGGTGAGAAACCACTCCCATATTCACTCCCGTGTGATACCATTCGGCTGCTAGCCAGGGCTGCAGGGCTGAGACACAGACCTGAGTCACTCTGATTAGCGAGCCGCCGGTCGCCCAGGCTCGATGGGATACGCGCGTTCTCAGCCAGCGTTTAAGCGGGCGCATGCGCAGTAAACCCAGCTGAAGCACTGCTGCAGCTGAGGCCATATGCCCCAGAATGCGCTGAAATGCCTTCAGGGGAACCCGGTTGCCTTCTTTGAAGGATGCAGCGAGGTGCTGGATGCGGCGCGCGCGCTGCTCCGACAATCTGGCCGTCATCGCCACCGAGTCCAGTTCTATTCCGAGAAAGGAAATCGACTGCCGGGGCGAGAGCGAGCTCTTGGTCCAGTTGACCGCTAGACCCAGACCCTCCAGGTGGTCGAGTAGCGCTGTTCTGTGAGACACAAGTTCTGTCTCTGACTGCGCTAGAACGAGCCAATCGTCCAAGTAGTTCAGAATTCGCATTCCCTGACTCCTCAGGGGAGCGAGAGCCGTGTCCATGCATTTCGTAAATGTACGGGGTGCTAAAGACAGGCCGAACGGCAGGACTGTGTATTGATAAGCTCGACCGTCGAAGGCGAATCTCAAAAATGGCCTGTGACGGGGAGTTATCTGGATCTGGAAATACGCGTCTTTCAGATCGAGAGAGATAAACCAGTCTCCTGGGCGAATTTGCGCGAGGATCTGTCTGGTTGTAATCATCCTGAACGGCCGTCTCATGAGAGCCTTGTTCAGATGTCTCAGATCTAAAATAGGTCTTAATGCTCCGTCCTTCTTGGGAACGAGGAAGTAACGGCTGTAAAAGCCTGACTCGCTCAGGGAAGGATGCACCTGTTCTATGGCCCCTTTTCGCAGCAGCTTTGTTATTTCTGCATGAAGCAGATGTGCTGTTTCCAAACTCACTTTCGTTTCCGTCTGCGCTAGAAAGCGCGGAGGGCGACGAGCAAATTGGAGCGAATAACCGTGTCTTATGGTGTTGAGCACCCATTCTGACGCGCCCTGAATAGCCTCCCATGCTTTTGCATGCATAGCTAGGGGTCGAATGGTCTCTGGGTTCAGATCGCCGCGTTGCGCGGGATGGGGAACCTGTATCAGAGAAGACGGGGCGGCGCGCGCGCCGCCGATGCTCGGACACGAGGGCAGAAGAACAGGGCTGGCCGACTGTGCAGAATTTAGTAGCTCGATCTCGGGCGATGGAGCGTGAACTGCTGTCAAATAACCCAGGCGTGAGAGCGGCGTGGGGATTATGGTGTCTGAAAGTGGGCGCGCGTGCTCGTGAGCTGGCGCGGGATTTGCACTTATGACACGGCCAGTGTTTGGGGGCTTTATGAGGTTTGCAACCTGTCTGGCAGAGCGGGCAGTGGGCAGGTGTGAGCACAGGGCTGTGGGCACATTTCCTACACTTGATGCTCGAGCGGAAAGTTTCCGCTTTAAGAGATAGCGCTCTGGACGCGTTGCCATGGGAACCTGGTCTGTGTGAGGCAGTGAGCACACGGGAGTGGGCACTTTTTCTACACTTAATACCCCTGCGGCTTGAGCCGTAGCAATTTGAGGTAACTGAGTGACAGAGCGAGCAGCGAGTAGTTGTGAGCACGGAAGTGTGGGCACATTTACTACATTTAGTACTCGAGCGGTGTGAGGCCGCTTTATGAGAGAGCGCTCTGGGCGCGTTACCATGGGGATTGTACTTGTGTGAAGCAGTGAGCACATGGGTGTGGGCACATTTTCTACACTTAAAGCACTTATACTCTTTTTGAGATTTATCTGGGTCGCCGTGAAAACGGCGTTTGTGTGCAGGCGAGCGAGTGTTAATACTGGCTCGTTGGCTGCGGTGTGTGCTGCTGCAGTAGCCTGAACATAGGGGACTGACAGAGCTGTGCGTTTTGATGGCGGTCCGGCCGTAGCGGGACTCAACCATCTTTTCCTCCTTGCGGATGCTAGGAGGACTTCGCGGGCTCGGGCTTCAACGCGATCTTGGGCCGCGGGCCCCGTGAGGGCGGCGGTCTGTGACGGCTGGTCGAGCGCGACCTGGGGCGATTGCCCTGGCGTCGCTGCGAAGCGCTGGGGGGCCTGGAAGAGCGCTGGTTAGAGCTGCGCACAGGAGGCTGAGTTTGAGGGCGGCCTGTGGCTGAGCTCGAACGGCGGGGCAGGAAGAGGTCCATCGCCTGCGACGCCTTCTGTACCTCAGAGAACCGATCCACAATTCCGCTGACCGCAGGGCCAAAGAGGCCGGTGGGCGAGAGTGGTGCGTTGAGAAACACAGCGCGCTCTGACTCACTCATGTCCGCGAGCGTCAACCAGAGGTGTCTGTCGATGACGGTGAGCGCGGCCATGGATCTGCCGATGGCTTGAGCAGCGGTCTTGGTAGCGCGCAGCGCAAGATCCGTAGCGCTGCGCAGATCGGTTAAGGCAGACTGATCCGAGCCCTTCTCGTCCAGTTCACGGAGGAGGTCGGCTTGAAGGATCTGAAGAATAGCCATTGAGTGCAGGGCGGAAGCAGCCTGGCCGGAGGCGGCGAAAGCGCGGCCGGCGAGAGCTGAGGTGGTCCTGCAGGCTTTAGACGGCAGGGCAGACTTTGAGCGCCATCTAGCAGACGGCGGGCAAAGGTGCGTTGCCACAGCATCCTCAACGGCGGGGATGCCGTTATAGCCGTTCTCGGCGGCTCCGTCCACCTGGGAGAGAGCCGAGGAGACTGGCGGGCGGAGTCTGGTGGAGAACGGAGCGTTCCAGGACTTAGAGAGCTCGGCGTGGAGCTCAGGCAGGAAGGGTGCTGACCTAGAGGCAGGCGCAGGGCGGCGGCTAGGCAGAAAAAACCCGTCAAGGCGATTGGGCTCCGGCTCCTTAGGTGGGGGCCAATCCAGTCCCATTCTCTCGACCGCTAAAGTGAGGAGGCGGAGAAGCTCTGCGTCAACACTAGCGCGGGTTCGAGAAGACTCCAGAGTCGAGGGGGCGGAGCGGTGAGAGCCCGACCACTCCTCGCTGTCAGACGCGAGCAGAGAGCAGCTGTCAGCGGCATCATCTGCATCATCCCCCAGGGCGACGGCAGTGCGGGCAGTGGCCGGCCGCTGCGCGTCGGTGAAGGGTGGGGGGGAAGGAGAGAGCGAGGCTCGCGGGAGAGGTTCCGGCGAGCACTCAGCTGTAGCGTCCAGTTCCGGCGGCCTTTGAGAGCGACGTTTCTTCTTTCGTGGCCCGGAAGAAGCGGCCGGAGAAGATGGAGTTTCTTCAAACTTAGCGAGTCGAGCCCGTAGGGTCGACATCGGTAACTCCTCACACTGTTCGCAGCCGCCCTCGGAGAGAGCGCGAACAGCGTGGTCAAAGCCCAGGCAGAGAGCGCACAGCACGTGGCGGTCTCCGTCGCTGAGCGCGGCTCTGCACGAGCCACAGGATGTGCGAGGCATTTGAAACAACGCCTCGCGCTCTTTTAGATGCAAGTGTGTCGCGGCGGACACACAAACACACAACACAGAGCAGAAAAGGATATAATATGCCGGATGGCGCAGCAGGCAGGGAAGGCTGAAGGCGGCGAGCGGCCGGCGTCCTCAGGCTGAGATCCTCGGCGTGCTGGTCGCTGGATTCGACGGCGGCTTCCTCGGAGATCAGCGATGCGAAGAGCTTCGCTGAAGAGACAGAAATCAGCGAAGCAGCCTCTGTTCCTTGCTTATATACGCTAAGCCACACCCCTAATGACGGGCTGTGACGCACTAAGCGCGCCAAACGCGCTCATTGGACGTGACGTCACGCGCAAGGCTCAGCCATAGGCTGCTGCAGTTGCCGCAGAGCAGCCAATGGGCACGCGACTCGCTTGCCCTAGGTCTGCAGGCTGCCGCACTGCGTTGACAAATTTTAAAAAATTAGGATAATTTTTGGCTTCAGTATCTCGAGAAAGGAGACTTTCCCGCAGCGTAAGCTAGCTTACGCAATACGAGAGAACCTCTCGTAAGAGAACATATTATTGGGCAGCCCAACTCAGATCAATGGTAGATTGGATGTCCCAAGACACTGACACTATATGGGTTGGAATGGAGCAGAGTGAATGCCCAAATTTACCATTAGATTCAATCCCATTCCTAAACCAAGACATATGGGGGAAAAAGAAGATTGCTAATGTATGGAGTAAAAACACCCTAAAAATATGGTCAATTGTGAGGAAAAAATTACAACTACCCAAGACTATTTCCAGAGCTATAATGATAGCAAACAACTGTGAGTTCTCCCCAGCTAGGCTAGACAAAGGATTCCTGAAGTGGAAAGAAAGGGGTCTAGTTGTATTGGACCAGCTGTTTGACGGAGCAGTCCTGAAATCATTTGATCAGCTCAAAGAGAAATATGATTTACCAAACCAAGACTTCTTTAGGTACTTACAAATTAGACATTACTTGCAAAACCATCAAGAATGGGAAAAGCTCTGCTCCCTACCAACAAAAATAGAGCACTTTTTTATATCAATAACAAAAGGAATAGTAAAGACCAAGTTCATATCACATATTTACAAGATATTGCAGGAAGAATTTAAAGAAATAATTTAGATATTAAAGAAAAATGGGAACTAGAAATTAACACAATAATTACAGATAAGCAGTGGGAGACTTCATGCAGTCAAGGACACAGGGCAACCAGTAGTCCAAACTGGAAGGAATTTGGATGGAAAATTAGAATGAGATATTTTAGAACTCCATTCATAACATCAAAATGGAGCAACACCTCAGACGGCTGTTGGAGGGGCTGTGGCTTGGTGGGGGACCACACGCATATATTTTGGGACTGCCCTAAGATATTAGAATATAAAAATAAAATAAAACGTCTCTGTATAAATCTACCTCTTGAACCATCATACTTTGTGCTAGGGGTACTGCCAGCTGATCTTGAAGAGAACAGCCAAACATGTTTGCTGAGAGTCCTTCTTTTAATAGCGAATAAGGCAATTACGGCCTCCTGGCTGAAGCCACACCCTCCAACGGTTGCACAATGGAGGGAAAGAATCCAAGAAGTTTATAACATGGAGCATACAACAGCATTATTACAACTGAAAGCAGATGTATTCCTAAATAAATGGTCATCCATTGCCCTAAATTTTCATTTGATATGAATGATATGCAGAATTGTATTTATTTTTTTCCATAGAGATTTGTGCATGCACATTTGTGTACACTTTTATGTTGTGTATTCTCATTTTCTTTTCTTTTCTTTTCTGAATATCATATATTTTCCTTACTTTTATTATTATTTTATTTTATTGTATTTCTTTATTTATCTTAATGCATTGGTCATTTGCAAATGTATTATGGTTAGGATGAGAGATGTCTGTGGATTACTGTTCTGTTTGTGGACTTGCCCGTGGCACCTTGCTGTACAATCAAAAAGTTCATTTGTGACACTGTATGACTGCACTTCATAAAATGAAATAAAAAGACAAGTTCAAAAACAAAAATATATATACTGTCTTTATGTTGTTTCTACATTCATTTGAAGATTAACTGTGCTATTACATTAAAAAATATATATTAAAACAAGCCATCTTGTGCAATTATAACAAAATGATCCCCATATAAAAACACAAATACAGTAAACAAACATTTAGGTGAGATTTGCAATGGTAATTGAACAATGTTTATATATGAATAAAAGCCTTAATCAAATATGTCATCATATAAAGTGATCTCTTCAGAAGAAATTCCTAGACTTTCAATGGATGGACAAAAAAAATAGATAATATAAAAAATATCTATATGACAGTAGGCGGTTCTTCCCTGTGGTATTAAAAATTGATACATTTCAAGGTATCGTGTCAAAGTAGTATCGTGACAACACTCGAGTAGGGTGCCAAATTTTTTTTGAAAAATTTCAAAGGGTGCCGTGACTGAAAAAAGGTTGGGAAACACTGTTCTAGACCATACCAGAGCATTTACTATTTGCCATATACACCAGGAAAGACACATTTATTAATTATTATTCATTAATGTTAATGATAAGCATTTCAAAAAAAAAAAAAAAAAAAAAAAGCATTTATATTTCTGTATTGTGTTATATTTTTATGTTAGTAAGTGCTGTTAAAAATTGCTCTGTGCATAATGAGCTGGTGGGTTTATTGTGATTTGTGGTGGGCCGCTCTGTGGCAGAAAGTCCAGGGCCACTTTTTAGCCCTATAATATAATATAATATAATATAATATAATATAATATAATATAATATAATATAATATAATATAATATAATATAATATAATATAAAAATACCTGTAACTGGAGCCATACACTGAAGTCCACATCCATTGCTGCAGCATTTCTCATTGTTGGCACAGTCACTGTCATCGGCACACGACACGAAACGTATCCGGGCACACATTCTTGGTTCATATGTTCTGCTTGGACACACTCCTGGGTTTTCTGTTATACAGACACATGACAGAGAAGCCAAATCACTGAATACTGAATGAATCTTTCACTGTAAAAAAAGTTTTTTTGGAAGTTGTATATATTATTGGAATACGTTTTACAAAAGAACTATTTCAGTCTTTCTACTTTAAAATGTTTTATTCAATGTGTAACTTGCTGTTTCTATGTAATTATTTTTGAACTTCACTAGCCATTTCTGATCTAAAACTGTTTCTGATCTTAAGCAAGAGACACCTTGAGTGTGCATTATTTTCTAATAATTCAACGGACCAGAGTCAATTATTAGGGCCCAAGCCCTGAAAGGGCGAAGGCCCTATTGTTTCCGGTAGGATTATTTATTATTATTATTTATTATTATTATTATTATTTTGTCAACCTTTCGGGCACTTTTGGGGCTCTTAACATGCTCGAAAACTCTTGAAATTTTGCACACACGTCAGAACCCGCGGCCATCAGGTCCGGACTGAAGCTGGTACCCGGGCGTGGCAGGGGGGCTCGACAGCGCCCCCTGGAACGGGATCCGAACACGTGTCCATAAATCAAACACGCTTGCATGTAATAATATGAAACTCGGTACACATATAGATCTCATCGGGCCGAACAACTTTCGTGCTCTAAGTTTTACGCCAGCCAAACAGGAAGTTGGCTATTTAGCGTTGTTTGGAAACGCATGCTGTGGAATTTAATGTACTCCTCCTAGGGAATTCATCGATTCACCTCCAAACCCGGTGTGCATGAAGTCAAGACATTGAGGATGCTAAATTGCGGACGGATTTTTGATATCTCGAACGGTTTGGCCGTGGCGAGGAAACAAATTTATGGCGAAAAAATGAAACAGGAAGTGTGTTATAACTTCTGCATACATTAACTGATCTTGATGAAACTTCAGCAGTGTGTTCGTTGTAAGAGGCCGATCACATGGATGTGACTATTGTGAGTCAAAGTTATAGCGCCACCAACAGGCAGCAGGAAGTACATCACTTTCAAAATGCTTTGAAATCAGTGTCTTATTTTTACCCGATTTGCTTCAAACTTTATGTGTACAATGTAGACACACGGCAGATGTAAACCTGTGAAAGGATTATTGATATCTTAGATACTGTTACCGTGGCAATGCATCAAACTTTAATATTCTTTTTTGATGCTTTTGAGACTCTTAACATACTTGAAATTGCATGAAACTCAACAGACACATCACATTTATTAGCCAGTAGACATGTGCAAAGTTTCAGAAACGGGCATGGTGGAATGGCTCAGTAGCGCCACCTTTAGTCAAAAATGGGGGCTTAGTTTTTCCTAGAATCACAAAACTTGGTATGTGTATTGTTCTCATCAAGACGGACAACTTTCTAATTTACATGAACCATCTCCGACCAACAGGAAGAGAGATATTTTGGTTTGAATGTGGATTTTCTGAAGAATTTTCTCTCCCTCTCTCTGTGTCTGTGTGTGTGTGAGGGGAGGGGGGGATTTGACTCTTGCTTTTATATTGTTAATCAAGGTTTCAGGGGCTTTTGGGGTCCTTAACGTGCTCAAAAACTCTTGAAACTTTGCACACAGGTCAAAACCCACGGCCATCAGGGCCGGGCTGAAGCTGGTACCCGGGCGTGGCAGGGGGGCTCAACAGCGCCCCCTTGAACGGGGTTCTAAAACTTGATCCATATATCAAACACGCTCGCATGAATTAATATGAAACTCGGTACACATATAGATCTCATCGGGCCGAACAACTTTACCCCGGTCAAGTTTTACGCCAGCCCAACAGGAAGTCGGCTATTATGGGTTGTTTGGAAAACGCTTGCTGTGGAATGTGAAATACTCCTCCTAGAAAATTCACCGTGTCCCCTTCAAACTCGGTGTGCATGTAGTCAAGACTTTGAGGATGCTAAATTGCGGACGGATTTTTGATATCTCGAACGGTTTGGCTGTGGCGAGGAATCGAATTTATGGCGAGAAAAGAGAAACACGGAAGTGGAATAACTGCTGCATACATTAACTGATCTTGATGAAACTTCAGCAGTGTGTTCGTGGTAAGAGGCCGATCAGATGGATGTAGCTATTGTGAGTCAAAGTTATAGCGCCACCAACTGGCAGCAGGAAGTGTGTCACTTTCAACATGCTTTAGACAAAAGTGGGGGGGTTAGTTTTAACTACAGTAAAGAAAAAATAGTTTTTATATTGTTCTCATCAAGCCGGACAACTTTCTAATTTACATTCAATAGCTCTGGCCATCAGGAAGTCAGATATTTGGGTCTGAATGTGATTTTTTTTGCAAAATCAGCCTCTGAATTTTTAGCCACTCCTCTTAAACTATTTATTTTATTCGTACCAAACTTTTTCAACATGATGAAACTACATTAAATATGCTAAGTTGTGAATGGATAATAAATATCTCAAACGGTTTTGCTACGGCGAGGGATTAATGTCCAAAAAGGAAACACTAAAAATCTTCTAAAAATGTAATTATATACCATTTATTTCTATATAAAAGTATACAAATATCACAACTAAACCCATTTTATTCTGTTTTTGCAATTCAAGAAGAATGAAAAAGTTAAAAACAGGCTATTTAGTGCTATTTGGTTCAACAAAAAAGCAAACATAGGGCTATACTGCCCTCTTGTGTCCAAAAGGACATCAAAATAGTATATAACACTTTTTACCAGGTAGGCCAATATTGTATTTAAATATACATTTATTAGGTATGTGTCTGAGGATATTTTCCCACCGGTTAATCGACGTGTGACACAAGTGGGTGCTTTTAAATCGCTAATATAAAAGTGAAAGTAAAAAAACGGACGTCCGCACGGACATTGATAATGGTGCACGTTGGAAAGAATGATACTTTTAAACATAACACTAAACCGCCATTAGGTGTCGCCAGGCGACCATCTTAATGAGCGAGTCATTGATTCATTCGTTCAAATGATTCGTTCCAATGACTGAGTCATTCATGATTGAGACAGATGTTTATGGATTGACCATTGAATCTTTGAGTCAAGCGATTCGTTTCAAAATGCTGAATCATTCAGTAATGAGAAAACAAGTTGCTGTGATCTTTGTTTAACTATTTTTGCTGCTGAAACAGAACAAAAACAGTCAATATTGCATCTAAAATGTAAGTGACTTAATTGTAACTGTTTATTAACCTGTTGTATGAAATCAATGTCACAGTTTCAATCGTGATTGTATTCAGGAAATAGTTGCCTACTCGTCAAGTGAGGTTGCTTAACTCTATCATATGTTATAAAAAATATAAAAACTCCATATTTGTAATTTTTATAGTCAGTATGTTGTTAACTGGGTTGCTTTTTTGTGTGCTGCGCTCATTTGTTTACAATTCTCCTGGAGAAGCAGCATGAGCCTCAGCAGTGCAACCCCATTGATCAGTAATACATTTATTATTAACTGATGATTGCAACTTAAAATGAATGTAATGAAATTAGAATAATCTCTCGTTTTAGTGATTCCCAAGTTATTTTTTTGTTATTGACGTTCTAATCAGGCTATACTCTGGTCGGGCAAGTAAAATTCTCTTTCAGGTAGGCCTATTGTATTTATATATAAATATATTAGGGATGTGACTGTGATAACATTTTCCCACCGGTTAATCGACGTGTGACACCACTGAGCGCTTTTAAATCGCTAACTATAGTATACTATATACTAGTAAAATACAGACGTCCGCACAGACATTGATAATGGTGCGGAGTAGAGCGAGCATTTTCAATTTATTCCTATGGATGTAGGAATTAACTAAAACATTTTATTTATGTTTTTGTGTCCACTGTTCAACCGCAACCGCGTCACACACACACACACACACACATTCCAGAATTGCAATCTTGACATCGCAGCCTGTTCATTATAGCCCTAATACAATATAATAATAAAAATAGTCAACCTAACATAAACGAATTACACTGCTCTGTTTAAATAGTCAGTAGTACAATCTGTACCATTCACAGTAAGCAGAGCTCCACTGTGATGTTTCCAAGAACATTTTTGCGCGTGTGAAGAGGATGATTTTTTCCATCGATATTGGAACACGAGTGAAGTACAAAGCCTATAATAAAGAATAGTTTAGCATCCAAATACATCGCAAATATTGAAACATTTTGATTCTAATGAGAGGGTTACGTGAGACCAACACTGCTTACTTTCGTTTTTATTTTTACATTAAATTTAAAGGATTTGTTGTGGAATATTTTGGGTGTATCATAAAATCAGAATAAGGTAAGACAAGTAAAATTTTCTGTCTTATATTTATATATATATATATATATACGTATATATATATAAGTATATATATATATATATATATATATATATATATATATGTGTGTGTGTGTGTGTGTGTATATATATAGATATTTATATACATATATATATATGTATATATATAGATATTTATATATATATATATATATATATATATATATATATATATATATATATATATATATATATAAATATAGCAGCGATGGAGGGCCAAAGCCGGTGGCACCGCCATCCCCGGTGCCTTTAGGTAACTAAAGGCACCGGGGTGGCGGTGCCACCGGCTTGGGCCCGCAATCGCTGCTCGCAGCTATATTTAGGGCCCAAGCCCTGAAGGGGCGAAGGCCCTATTGTTTTCGTTAGGATTATTATTATTATTATTATTGTTCTTCAAGGGTTCGGGGGCTTTTGGGGCCTTTAACGTGCTCAAAAACTCATGAAACTTTGCACGCAGGTCAGAACCCGCGGCCATTAGGGCCGGGCTGAAGCTGGTACCCGGGCGTGGCAGGGGGGCTCAACAGCGCCCCCTAGAACACAATCTTAAATCTTGGACACATACAAGAACGTATTAGTATGAAACTAGGTACACATATAGATCTCATCGGGCCGAACAACTTTCGCGCTCTAAGTTATTAGCTCTGCCCAACAGGAAGTCAGCTATTATGGGTTGTTTGAAAAACGCATGCTGTGGAATTTAATGTACTCCTCCTAGGGAATTGATCCGATCCACACCAAACTCGGTCAGCATGAAGTCAAGATATTGAGGATGCTAAATTGCGGACGGATTTTTGATATCTCGAACGGTTTGGCCGTGGCGATGAAACGAATTTATAGCGAGAAAAGATAAACAGGAAGTGTGTTATAACTTCTGCATACATTAACTGATCTTGATGAAACTTCCGCAGTGTGTTCGTTGTAAGAGGCCGATCACATGGATGTGACTATTGTGAGTCAAAGTTATAGCGCCACCAACTGGCAGCAGGAAAAGTGTCACTTTCAAAATGCTTTGAAATCACCCTCTTATTTTTACCCGATTTGCTTCAAACTTTATGTGTATAATGTAGACACACGGCAGATGTAGACCTGTGAAAGGTTTATTGATATCTTAAATACTGTTGCCGTGGCAACGCATCAAACTTTAATATTCTTTTCAGATGCTTTTGAGACTCTTAACATACTTGAAATTGGATGAAACTCGACAGACACATCACATTTATTAGCCGGTAGACATGTGCAAAGTTTCAGAAACGGGCGTGGTGAGGGGCTCAGTAGCGCCACCTTTAGTCAAAAATGGGGGCTTAGTTTTAAGTAGAGTCACAAAAATCGTTATGTATATTGTTCTCATCAAGCCGGACAACTTTCTAATTTATAGTCATAAGCTGTGACCAACAGAAAGTGAGATATTTTGGTTTGAATGTGATTTTTTGTAGAATTCTCTCCCTCTCTCTCTCTGCCTCTGCGTCTCTGTGTGTGTGAGGGGTGGGGGGATTTGTCTTTTGAGTGAGATTTGTTTAAAATTCCTGTTTTTCAAGGTTTCAGGGGCTTTTGGGGCCTTTAACGTGCTCAAACTCTTGAAACTTTGCACACAGGTCAGAACCCTCGGCCATCAGGGCTGGGCTGAAGCTGGTACCCGGGTGTGGCAGGGGGGCTCAACA